>NC_047131.1:13034822-13387669 GCF_009829125.3 Periophthalmus magnuspinnatus | reverse complement strand
AGAAAATAGAATATAAACCTTTTATTCAGTAGCTGGACAGGATACCCTTGGACATAAAGATTGGTACTGCTATAGCTCCTACTAGCATAATGGAAATTATATTATGTTTGATGATTATTTTAGTTTGAAGTTGAAATTCATTACTAAAATTTGGTGTGTTTTAGTGAAAGAAATGTTGAAGAAGTAATCAAATCTAGTGATTAAGTTGAGCCACTTAAAAAGTTTGTGTTGCCAACATAATGTCAGCCAGACGAGGAGAACATCCATTTGATAAGAAAATGTGTAGAGCAGCTGCAGTGGGTCTTCTGTGTCATAGCCCACTGCTCACTTGCTCACTGTATGTTTCTAAATCCACATCTATGTGATGTTTGTAGTTCACACTCAGCCCCACTTTCCAGCTGAAACCCTCTAGTTTACCCTGGATTAGCATGAGGGAATGTGATGTGAGAATATGCTTTTCAGTGGCTAAAATGCCTCTGTGTGCATCTGCCTCTACTCAGAGTAACTTCACACACAGGAGAATCCCTGTTCTGAGGAAGTTTGTCCTGAGGCAGACTGATAACTAGGGCTGGGAAATATGGAGATAAAATCGAATTGTGATCTCATTCATTTAACGATCTATTTTAGTCATATTGTCATATCATTATTCACTATTTCCCTATTTAATGCTGCCATCGGCTCATAAAACAGACACTTCCCCCATTGGTCAGCCTCTGTAAGGCTCGGAGGGAGCTGATTCAACCAATCACTGTGAAGTGTTAAGACTCATCTTACTTCTTAAAGGCATGAATTGTGGTCAAATTGAAATGGTGGTCTGGCTCCAAGAAAATTATATACATTTTTTGCCACACTACCCACCTTTACTGATAAGGGACGTAAACTGTGCTTGTTGCTAAAACAGGACTAGGGTTAAAATACTAAAATAAATGAAAAGTTTAATACTCATTTCCTATTATGACAAAATGAAAAAAAAAAGGCTATGTATATAATAGAAAAAAATAATTTTAAACACAATTCCTACTCTTTACTCAAACCATCTTTACAGTTAGCAGTAAGATTCAGTCCAGTACCCACCCCGCAAGCCGACATCCATGCTCCCACACGACAATTCTCCATAAATATACAAAAACATGATCCAAAAATTGTTTTGTTCTGATACTTGCCCTTATTGTACTCGCTGATAACGATACCAGTTCGATACCGTCTAGTGTGAAGAAGTAGACTATTAATCAAATATGTATAATGGTCTTGACGTCATGCTGTGCTAATTTAAGCACTTTCAGTTTTTTTTTTATGTACAAAGCTGTGCCTTACAACTTGACAAACCTGATGTGATGTGCAGTAATTTCATTAGTGGGATGCACGCTGATTGTGTTGTGAGTGCTCTAAAGGGGGAGTGACTTAGCACAGAGAGCAAAGGGAGGGAAGACTCAATGCGTTAAAAATGAAAGTGAAACTTATAAATTATGTTAATATGTTGTTTTTGGTGAATATAGGATTTTGAAAACAATAAAAGGCAACATTGTGATCTAAATATGTTATGTGTTACAGTTAAATCCCCATAGAGGTAAAATACCCCCTCTTCAAATATAAATGAAGACCATTCTAATACTACACAGGAAAAGTCCAGTTTTGTCTTACTTATATCAGTATTAATACTTCAAATACTTATGGTCTATACTATTCATTGACTAGTATCTGGGGATCAATTATGTGTTTTGACAACCTTATATGAGACATCCCACTCTCAATTTTGTGATCCAGCTAATTGCATAAATAAATGTTTAACTACATTTTTAACTTATACAAATCCTCACTCAAACAATATTAAATATTATCATGGGGTATTTGTGTAAACTCTTTGTGCGATCATTGCACGCATTAAAAGCTTACCTAATACCTGAGAGCTATAGCCAACAGCCCCATATTATATTGACACTGTGTTATTTTCCAATACCTTTATGTACATGTGTAATCTGGCCTATCGTCGCGCACTAATTCCCCAAGAGCTCTGCAAAATCCTCCCCAGCCCCTCCCTCCTCTTCAGCCTGTGTACTCCTGTATCACCCTTAGCCCCGTACGCTACAATGTAATCTGACAGAAGTGCTAGCATGACGTCAGCCCTGTTAGCACTGTCCACATGCATTAATAGCACAGGAGCCTTCAAATCCCCTAATGTATTCTAATGTACTCTAATGTATTCGGATGCAGCCTCTGTTTTAATGGACAGTAGACGGCACACACGCTCTCGCTCTCTCTCCCCACACACGCCCAGGCTCGTTCTATCGCGGCTTTGGCTATTACTTCTCATTTCACAGCCATTTTCAGTGCTCTCCTCAGTCACTTTATCTCTTTAAAGACAGGGACTGTAGAGTTAATCCATATTATCTGACCCAAGCCTACGTGAAAAGCTCAAAACAATAGTTTTAAATACTGCATTATTGAAGGTAGAAAGTATATGTAGGAGTGTGTGTTCTCACTTTGCAGTAGAATTATAGTCAGTGTTCAGATTTTAAAGGTTAATGGCAATCAGATTAAATTTGCAATTTGAATGGATGTAGTTAGCAAACTGTGAAGGCGTCAAATTTTTAAGTACCATAATCTCTACAAACAACTAAATTTCCTGTTTTATTCTGCATAAAAATTGCTAACACTGTTGTTTAAATCTGTACAAATATGTTCTGAAATGTGACTGTTTTGTTTTTTCAGTTCATATTTCAGTCTTTTTGTCCAATCTTCTGGATGGGTTTAAAATGTGAACTTTGAACAAAATTTCCATACACATGCAGTATGTCGTACAAGGAAGTCCTAGCCTAGAAGTAATGAGCATATCATTAGTGGCAGGGTAACCTAGAGCACCCAAAGGACCCATAAGAAGTCTGCACATAGAAAGGACCACACTTATCCAGAATTTTCAGCCCTAACTGTGCTTTGTTTATCCTTTAATAATCAATACTGAGCAATATTGTGTTGTCAACATATTACAATTTCAAACTTGATTTTGATACTAAGGAAACAACTCAATACCAATTCCAGTACCACAATGATCAAACACTCTTTATTTAGACAATAGAATGTGATTTCCAACATTAAATGGTTGTATTTTCTTTCATATTACCATATGGCCGTATATCTGTGTAGTCCTTCAGTCATCCAGGTATGTTCCATAGTGGTCCATGGGTGTATACTAGACTTTGTGTCTTATACTTGTTCTGGTACAGCTCAAAATCATTCTAAAACTATTCAAGAAGGGTTCATTTCTGTTCTGTGAATTAAAGTTGGGCAATATCCATTTTTAATATCGTCATACTGTCAAATTATTCCACTACAGACTGTATTATTGACTGTCCCAATTAAGTAAGCCAAGAAAATAACTTTCAAACAGTACATCCAAAGCGAGTGTGTATTCATGACGCACACGTTCATAAAGTCTAAATCTATCCTTGTTCTGATCCATATATTCTGCACATTGTTCTAAGTCCCCATGTTAGAAAGTTATATTGTTCTTTCTTTTTAGACAGTGCTGTTTGAGCCAAAACTACTGTGATGATGAGTTCAGGTGCACTGTGTAACTTTTTAAACTATAACAGCACTTAGCTGTATGTGTTTTCAGCTTTTATGAACTAGTTATTAAAAGAAAGTTATTTAAACAAAAAATAGTGGTTGAATAACTGTCAAATGACTGAGAATATTATTTAATGAAGTAACTTATTGGCTGCAGTGTTAAATATAAACTTAAGGCGGTATTGAAGGTGATATCATCATATCCCCGATCTTTACTGTGAATGAGACTTTTTTAGTATGGATACCTGCTCAAATGAGTAACTAGTTTCGTTACTAGTTTTAGCATTGATTTGTGTCTGATTTATGACAACCCTAGTCCAAAACCAGGGCTAAAAACTCTTACTTTGCTGCAGTGTCCTTAACCACTATGCACCATGTCACCTTTGTGGATGGTGGATTCACTTCCATCCAACAATGATTCAGTTTTATTCACGTCAAAAAGATATCAAACGTGCCAGTTTGGGCCGGTCGAGATTACAGTAACTGGTCCGTGACAGAATAAATTTATGATGCAAGATATTTTACTGAGCAAGGAAGGGCAACAGACATGTCACGTCAGCCCTCCAATGCCAGCTCAAATTGTTCCTGTTTATGTGTCCTTCGGCAAGACAGTTTACCCATCTTGCCTAACCAAAAATGTAAGTGAGAGATTGGTGGTGGTCAGTAGGGCTGTAGACCTTTAGTCATTTAGTTGATTAATCACTCGATGGTGTCTTAGTCTAGCAAAATTGGTATTTTGTGGTATTTATATGTAAAAAGGCAGACTAAACTCATAATTCAAGTTTAATCTGTCCTTACATAAATACATTGTTTCTTAGTACTTTTTTTTCTGTATACAGTAAATATTTGTTTTTACATGAACTCCCAAACTACAAATACATAGAGATACGTAATAGTTTTGAGAGCTTTTGCTACGCCCCCTTTTTAGTCAACTAATCGATTGGCAGGACATGTCTTTAGTCGACCAAAAATGTCTTTAGTTGAATACAGCTCTAATGGTAAGAGGGGCTGGTGGTGCAGTTTGCTGTTGTGCTGGCATCAGTATATTCATTTAAAAACAAAGCTTTTCAAGCTATCCAACTTTAATTAAGCTAGATGATATATTTGCTGTTGCTTCATTCTTTGTGGAGCAATATTGAAATGAGCGACTTAAACAAACTAACAGATGTTTTGATGAAGTTCTGATGAGAAGAATGCACAATTATGATCAAAGAAAAGATGCACAGCTGTGTTTAGCCTGGAGATGTCAAACTAAGCTACAGTTTCTTTCAGCAATAGTCCAGCTGTCCCTCGCACACTAACACAACACACACATACACCACACAAATTTCAGTTTCAAAAGTGCTCTATCAGACAGTTTTGTTTATAAAGCGCTTTTCATGCATAGCGTGTTAGAGTTGTCATAATATATAGTTTTATTGTTAAGGTTATTGTAAAACGATACATCATTATTAAACAATTATTTACAATAAAATGACCAAACATTGAAATCTTTGGAGATGGGGTGTTATTTCTACTTCTATGTTATAATGTTGTTACTTCATCAAAAACATGGCTGAAGAGGTTTTATATGTCATACATTTGTGTAATCTTGTGATATCTCAGAGGCCCTATTCAAGCCCTCCTTATGGTTAGCTGTATGATTCTGTCCAATGCTCCGCCCACAGGCCTACATCACCCATGCTCCCTCACAACAATTCATAAATATGCAGAAGCATGATACAAAACTGTACAGTATGACTTCACATACCTGATGCAACATGCAGTAATTTCATTAGCAGGATGCACGCTGATTGTGTGTTGTGTGATAGTACTCTGAAGGGGAGTGAGTCAGCGCGGAGAGCAAAGGGAGGGGGGGGACTCAGAGTGTCAAAACGAAACAAAGTATTTTAATACATTGTTTTCAGCCAGTATACCATTTTCAAAACAATAAAAGTTAATATGGTGATCTAAATATATTCTGTGTTAGTTAATACCACATAGAAGTAAAATATGCCCTCTTTAACTTTCTTTCATTCCCATTGTCTGTTGTATTATTATTCCAGCTTTATAAAATCATACTTTCTGAATGATAAAGTCAAGTTAATATGACATAAACAGTCAGATAAACTACTTTACAATTCAATTTACTTTTCTGGGGTAGAGATTGAAATAATATTGCCTCTAAAATTGTCACTATTATCCTTGTTATTTCTTACAATTGTATGTGTCTTGAAAAATAGTAAAAGAAAAATTATTTTCTGTCAACTGAACAATAAGTTGTTTGAGTGAAAACATTTGGCTGCTCATTCAAGCCGCTTCTTCAGTTCTGGTCAGATTACTGCTGGACACTGCCTTATATCTGTCTGAAGGGAGGAGCTAACTACACTGAAACTAACACACCTGTTGACTTGAAAAATCCTGATTATCAATTAATCTAAAAATCTTGACATACCCAAAGTGCATTACATAGACAATTCAACAGTGAAAGATGCTGTACAGTCTTAAAAAGGTGAAAAACAGAACTAGTTCATTTAAAACAGTTTGCAGTGGTACAAAGTTATTCTTCACTTAATTTATGCATTCTGAGCATGCTTATTATTCATAAAAATAAGTTTATAATTGCTTTTCACAACCAGAGCCGAGTTTTGCTGCCGCATTAAAGCTAACAACAACTAGCATGCTAATGCGCACTTCCTAATTAAATGCAGACTGCAAACAGCTGACATATTGTGGTCTCAAGAGCTGCTTATACAATATATCTGTGCTGAGGCAAGACAGACTTTGCTCAAATACTTGAAAAAAGGCCAAAATATATCACCCCTTCTCTTAACACACAGCATTTCACACAATGCATCTGTGACCCTGCACATCTCCACAGGCCTGTTTAGAGCGCATCCCCTTTGAATTGTATTCAAACGAGGGGAGTAAGCATTATCTGGCTGGAGAGAAAGATAGCAAAAGCATGCAACATTATCGGACTGCAGCACGCTGTAATTACACACCATTATAGAGGCTCTTAGGGTTTGATTACACGTCTTTGCTGACATCAGTCTAGCCAAACCAAATCTGCTGAATAACAACTTTTTTCATGAATAATACATCAGAGTTACATATTTCCAATAAGACTGCTAGACTGGCATCATATGGTTGGGTTTTACAGTACATTGGTCTAGTAAGTGTCGAGTGCCATTTTAAGCTTTATCAGCACTAGTATAACATCTCATGGTAACATAAATAAAGTACTATTATGAAAATTGCATTCTGTTACAAAAAAGGAGCATGCTTTATCTTCATTGTGGTAACTGAATCGGTATTGAGTCAATTTCTTAGAGTCAAAATGTGCACATAACTCTAGGATTAGCAGAAGACAGCATTTGTTATATTGGCTGAGATTTGTGTTGTCATGATATTAAAGTTTAAAACTGAAATCCTCAATATCGATTCCAAAAAAACGCTTTCATTAAACAATAAAATGTCATATTTAACATTAAACTGTAACGCTTTCCTTATATTTGTGTTATCCCTCAATGGTCCAGGTAGGTCCCATCGTGGTCCATGAGTGTATACTAGTCTGTGTGATTATACTGTGTCTTATACTTGTTCTTATACAGTTTAAGATCATTCTAAAGCTATTCTGAAAAGGTTCATTTCCGTCCTGTTAATGTGACTTTTTTAGCATTGATACTTCAAATGCGTATCTTGTTTCAGTACTAGTTTTAGTATCAATTGATTTGATACCTTTGACAGCCCTATTGGAGATACATACACTAGGCTAGACTGGGATGATACTGTGGGGTTGTACGGTACATTGGTCATGTAGCTTTGAGTGTTCGATCCGCGGACATGGCGCTAGGATTAGCAGAAGACAGCATTTGTTATATTTGATGAGATTGAAATGTTTTTTACCCTCCGTTGGGTCTGACTGTCCTGACAAGTTGCGCCAGTTGTTGTTTGGAAGCCATTGGATTTTGTGTTTGATGTAGAGTTTAGGGTTGTCTTGTTCTGCACTGTTTGCTCTGCTGTCTGCAAAAGCTTCTTATGGACATTATAATTTCCTGAGTAAAGCATGTCAAAGAGATGACAGGAGAAATATCATATCAACTAAACTATCATAATACATCAAAATCATAACATACCTCCCTGGCTGTGACCTGGAGTTGTGTTTATATCAGCTTAATGCTAGTTCAGTCTTCCAGATGGAGTTATGTTTACATTTATTTCAATCATTTGATAAGTAAGATTGGTGCAGACTGAATGTTAACATCTTTTATTTCAGTAGTTTATTTAAAGGTAACTTTTCTGGCGGTGGGAGTTCCGCTACCAACTTGTTTCCATGGAGATTTTATTGCTTCACCCGCTAAAATATCATATAAAGTAGGCTGATTTATGTTAAATTTTCAATGTTTATGTGCAACAACAAGTCAAACAATGCACGATTCCCTGGGCGGCTTTAAAATGGCTTTGTAGTCTGTAAAGAACTTCCTGCCAAGTTCGGCAGCTCTATGCAAAATAATACAGCCTGAATAGCAATGGCTGGTGTCATAGCAACATCTGGAATAAGGTGAATACTCATCTTTCATTTCTTCAATTACAGATGTTCTTTTGTTAAAAAAACATACATTGTTACTGTGAGCGAGCTTGCCTCTCCACAGACCTGACCTGAAGCTTAACTTTGTGGTGCTGAAAGGTTCAAAAGGTACAAATTGCATCTTTAAAAGCAATTGTTAATGATAATTCTGTTGTTTTATGTTTATCTATTATCGTCTACAATCCAGAGCCGCCACTGTGAGGTAAACAAATTGGCTAGAGCCCCAAGCTGCAGATGGCCCCACAGGACTTGACTTTCTCATCCAACATCATCGGAAAAGTCACAGTTGTTATGAAAGACTCTGTACCTGCTATTGATAGTTTGCAGGTGATGTCATCAACATGCTCTCGGAGGTGTGACGCTGGAGGCACTACTGTGTCAGAAGCTCTGTTAGACTTTAATCTGAGCTTTATTTTAACACAATCTGACCAAAAAGAGCTGACTTCTTTGGAATTTTAACAGGTGAACTTATTTGTGCTGTTAAACAAGGTTCTCACACACACGATTACAGTCACAAGCTAGCTAGCAGTTTTTCCAGTTAGTCACTCTAACCTTTTTGCTGAAAATGAAACACCTAAACAGGACCATAAATGCTTGTATTGATCACTGGCTCCTGAAAATGTGCTGTTTAAATCCATTTCGTTTTTGTTTTTTGATGTTTTCAGACAATATTAAATCTTTTTTGAAGGGGTTTGCTAATGTGTACATTGTGTCTCCCTAGTAACTGCTGAAAATCCCACCATAGAGATAGAAGTAGAACACCCCCTGTAGGATGATGCTGCAAAATATCAATATGTATTATCAAAGTACAAAATAAAAATCATCACTGAATGTTGTTGAAAACTTATTTGTGGGCACAATTTCAGCCATTTGGGTTTGAGGCACAGGGCGCTTCACCCTAAATCGTTCAGTCTTTCTTTTGTGGCTTTATTAAGAGCCATCTAAAATTAGCCAGCCTGCTAAACTCACTCTTATTCTCTTTTGTTTTTTTACAGTGCACCCTTGCTGAGCCTGGAAGATGGGACGTCATCATGTGCACAGCCAGTGGAGGGGACCAAGAGAGAGGGCCCCAGCGAGTATGAAAACAAGAACAAGCAGGTACGTGTGTATGTGTGTATGTGTGTATGTGTGGGTGTGTGTGTGTGTTTGTGTGTGTGTGAGGGCAGAATCATGTCCAAAGATCGGGTTAGCAGGTGGGCCGCATGCACTAAAGGAAGGTGAAAGATGACCATTTGACATTTCTCCTTCCTCACAATCCCATTCAGATCTATTTCGGTCCAAGCTGTTGACATGAAAAAGAGCACAAGCGAATCCACGGCAACAGGAACGCCGAAGATGCAAGGTTGTCATGGTAACAAGTAATAAGCGCCGCAGACGGGGAGAGAGAGATGTCTTGGTGGGAGAAAGTGGGGCTCTCTGCTGCAGTTGGATGTCCTCTCTCTCACACCCACTGCTAGTCCACCCCCTCTCTACTCTTTTGTTCTGCTGATATTAGGGCTGGCAAAATGTGGAAAAAAAACTTTGTTAATATTATGCATTATTACAGGTTTAAATGGCTTTTGGACACTGTATTCTTGGTCTTTTAATTCATGTACGTAACTCTCAAATATGTAAGAAAAAATGGCTGCAAGACTGCAAGATTAATCACAATTGAACCGAAATCCCAATTTTAATTGACACAATTAGCAAATTGAAATGACTGCAATCTCCTGCCTTATTATACATAGAAAAACTGCTAACCCTGCAGTTTAAATCTGAAATATGATTTTTGCATTAGTTTGTCTGTGAACTCTTTTTCTCAATTCCTCTGAATGTGTTTAAAATGTGAACTTTGAACAGAATTCTGTTATTAAAACATAAATTGTAAATCTAATCGCAAAAACAATGCTTTTCTGAAAAATTGCAATTAGATATTTTCCCAATCTCGTTGAGCCCTAAATAGAATGGAGGTCAGCAGAGACCGCAGAGGAGTCAAACAAGCAAGCTCAAATAGTAGCAGCTAGCTATGATGAAAGTTGTTTAGTGGAAACATTTTGAGCCTGATTAGAATGACTCTGGTAAAGTTGAATGGACTTTAAAAACACAGAGGAGCTTACTGTGTACTAAAGATGACATCAAGAGTTAGTGATGCGAGTTTGGAGCTTTTACAAAAAAACAACTTGAGATTTCATAAACTCATAAACTTGAGATAGCAGCACTGTAGTATGGTTGAGCTGTAGTTTAGACCAGTTTAGTGTTTGTTTTTTTAGATCTAGTTCCAAATTGAGAGGCAGTTTAACATAACATATGACCTTTACTAAGTCTCGGAAAACTTAAATATTAATTTGGGGATGTACTTTGATACTGGGCCATGGAGAGACTTATAAAGTCTATTCTCTGTGCCACAGGAATCCAGTACAGGGACCTGAGTACAGGACTCATGTGCTCATACTTCCTGGTTCTAATCAGGACCTGCATGTGTACCTAGAGTGTTGGGTGAGATTGGTCCTTCTGTCAGAGTGGATAGGTGTTTTATTTTTACAGTGGCTGGTTAAAGGAGAGGGGAAGCAGCAGTTTTTCATGTAATGCTGTTGTTCATTCAGTATGAGAAAACTTAATTACATTCAAATATTAAATAAATTACAGACTAGCAGTTTGCTCTGTCTAATTTAGCATTAGTGAGTTTATAATCTTAGAATGTTATACAGCTGCACATTACAGTACCCCAAACATCACCTTGAATCCAGGCTTCAGAAGGTTCTCCTGCCAAAGTAAACAGCCAGTTCGACCAATGAATCATGTCACAATCCACTATAGATTCCAATTTTGTAAAAGAACCACTGTGAACGTAGCAATAAAAATACAATAAGCGCCCTGGAATGTCCTCACAAACCCGGTGTCATCCTTGATCTGAGTTTGCAGAGCCCAGCTTTGTCTCCTCTCATTTCCAGCGTGGGATGTAGTAATGCAGTTTGTAAAAGGCTCCACACGAGAGGGGTGTGAGCAGGGGGGAGATCAGAGCCCGAAGAGGAGCGCATGTCACAAATCATCCATCCTGCTCCCCGGGCCATCAGAGCGCGTTAGCTGCTAAATGATGATCGATGAGCCTTAGCCCTGATCTGAGGCTGCGATTCCTCTTGCTAAAAACACTGAGGTGTACAGCATTCTCCCAGGTACAAGGATTAACCCATGAGTATTACATTGGTGTCTTTTCGGGAGAGGGCGCAACAGAATGCTGGTGTAGAGGTGACAGGATAAATATTTGTCGAGTAGGGCTGCATGACTTTGGGAAAAAAATTTAATTGTAATTAAAAAAAAAGTACTGGAATTGTGATTAGAGAGATTAGACAGGAGATTGCATTATACAGTTGAAATCAGAAGTTTACATACACAATATAAAAACACAGAAATGCTTTTTTCTCACTGTACATGAAATCAGACTAAACTTTTCCTGTTTTAGGTCAATTAGGATTACCAAAATTATTTATATTTGCTAAATGCCAGAATAATGAGAGAAGGATTTTTAAAAAGATAATTTTTCATTACTTTCTTCAAAGTCAGAAATGTACATACACTAAGATTACTATGCATTTAAACAATTTAGGAAAATCCAGATGATGATGTTATGTCTTTGGAAGCTTCTGTTCTGCATATGTGTCT
Organism: Periophthalmus magnuspinnatus; assembly: GCF_009829125.3. Classification (NCBI taxonomy): domain Eukaryota; kingdom Metazoa; phylum Chordata; class Actinopteri; order Gobiiformes; family Gobiidae; genus Periophthalmus; species Periophthalmus magnuspinnatus. The sequence goes on along the minus strand of NC_047131.1, from coordinate 13,375,896 downwards.
TTTTATATAGTATATGTAAACTGGTTTCAACTGTTTGTTTAAAAAGTAGGATTCTTTCCACTGGTCCACGGGTGTCATAGATTATAATTATATGCAGACACATGTACCATATGTCTTCTTTAGCATTTGAGAGGAGATATAAGAACTGTTACACTAATACAAGACTCCCATGTATTTCAGAAAATGTTTGTAGAGATCTAAACTACAGATACAACAAGATATTTCAATAAAAAGAGGACATTCTATTGTAAATAAAGGCAGCATTTAAGATTTGATAATAGCACTTAAAATGTTATTTTATGATTCACCTATTGCAGAGGTAAGGTAAAGGCTGAATGTTTCATAGTGTATTTCTGTATTATATATATATGGTGTTTATCAATGTTATTCTAGACGAGGCATTTCACATACATTTACTGATATCGTGTTTTATATACTTCCCTATTGCTGGGTTTCAGATCACAACACAAGATTACATTACATAGGCATGCAGTGTTTATCTGGGAGTATTTGGTTTCATTTTTTTTTTTTTTTTTTTTACCAAAGCCACATTAGATCTATTTTTTGAGTTTCTGCTTGCTTCTTTTTTTCATGTTTTTAGAACTACAAAGACTTGTTTAAATGTTGTTTATTCTGATGTAGGGAGGGATGGACATATTGATTATAATTAGTCATTCACAATAATTACTATATCGTTCAATAGAGATGATAGCTGGAACCATATTTTTTGGAGTTCAGTATTTATCGTAGGTACTTTTTCTTTGTATCAGTGGGAAACATTATTTTTTGTGCTATGTCTAAATTTGAGCTGTAGAGGGTTGGATAAATGACTGTGACTCATTATAGATACAAACAATGTGTTTTTAATGATATTGTACATTTAGATATAAAAAAAAATATATATCCTGCTTTACGGTTTTTGTATCATTGTCAAGAATTATGTATTGTCTATATTTTCTTCAGCATGCCAAAATTAGTTGATGTCACACTAATATTGGTATTGGAGATATCAGGGCATTTTTTTCATGGCACATTATTGAGAAGTTCTTTTAAATGTAACACACATGCAATGTTCCCTCTAATTTTTCACAAGTCTGAGCAAACACACAAACTCCCTGAGCGGTCCCATGGACCACTGTGAGCAACATCAGACGTGCGCACTGTGGTCATGCTGCATCACATCCATCCAAGTTAAATGGTTTATTAAAATAATCAAATTACAGCATTTACATTTCTGTTATAAGACTTTTAATTAAGTGCTTTAGCCACTTATACAATGAAAATGACAAAAATCTTGCTCATGACCTGTGAAGTATGTTAATGCTATTGGAAGTATAAATATTTAATTTTATCTATGGAAAAACATGAGCTTCCAACCAAACCAAGACAACTGTAAACTCCAATGTTGGAAACACACTTAACATTTTTATGATAAAGCTCTGACTTGTATTTTGAGTATAAGCCATTGTGTGAAGCTTTTGCTGTGCACTGAGTGAGATTGTCCTACTGTGTCTGGGAGACAGTCCGGTAACTCTTTTTCAGTATATGACACGATCATTTGATTTTTAGAACTCATTAACTAGTGACAGTATCAATGACCAACACACACTGAGAGGAATCTATATCTGCACACCCAGCTGCTCTATTACTGTACATTTATATATCATATCAAAACACAATATATAATGTGTATTTGTATATACAATATATTCAAAACAAGTGGGTCAAAATAAATATATATTTACAAACCACACACCGCAAACAGTGAACAAACACACACTCTTCAAAATGTAAACAAACACACTGAAAACTAAAAATACACTGTACATGTGACGGGGGGGGGCATTTGCCATGAGCTAATGCTAATGATTACGCATGATATATTTGACCTACAATTAAGTCAATAGCAGAATAAACCACGCTTACCGATTAGGAACAGCATCCAGTCCATCAGCACATAAGGTCCTCTGCTCCTGAGTCCACCATGAGATCTTCACTCGGTTCCACGAACCGCTCCGGGTCCGAGATGCCTCTAGTTTCACTTGTACAAACATCCACAGTGTCCTCGGTCGCGTACTTCCTTTGTTTTGTCCGTTTCGTCATGTTTAAAATGCAAAACTGCTACAAAACAGTGCGTAACAGTGCCCCCGGGGGCGGGCCGTCGGAACGTTAAAGGGTTAAACACTTAGCGTCATTAGCGAGTTTTCACTCCCGTGTCCCAATTCGCCAAATGCACCTTTTGAAGGGTCCCTTCGAAGTACTCTTCAAAGTGTAGTTTGAAGGTTACGGTCGAGAATCTGCTCTCCTCAGTGTAGCCGCCTACAGGCCTACACCACGGACCGCACTTCCACCGCTGTCTTTGAGCGTACGATACGTACATTACGTACATTATTTTTTAATGATGTATTATTTAATAGAAGAAAAGTCAAGATGTCATCATCACAGCCATTTCTTTTTTTTAGATTGAATATCAATAGGCAATTATAACGTTCAAGGTGATTTTTTTCTCAATTGTAGCTACTTCATAACTTTAACAAAATATACCTTGTGAAAACGTAATAACAGAGACAGAGGTAACAGTATCATTTTCACATTCATAGTCTATAAACCAGAGAACACTGATTAGTTGTACATAAATTGGGATATTGTAGTTTAACAATTCGGTATTTTGGCCAGTGGCTACACCACTTTAATAACAGTAGAGGGCGCTGTTTCCCTTCTATGCCGTGCCAGTTCTTTCCATATTATTGTGAGGGATTTTCTAGCAGTGTAGCGCTACATCAAGCTAATATCTTGATTTACTAACACGAAGGTAAATGGCACGTGCCCACGAGGGGCGCAGACCTATGGAATGTACCGGAACTCATGAAGATTTTTGTGCACGTCTCAGGACTCTGTTCTGTCCTTTCCTGAGAGTCCGTTGCTTCATTGTTCACATTACCTGTGTGGATCATTAAACTCTTCTGACTTTATGTTTCTCTTGGTCTTTGACACAATAGAAACGAACAGTCTTACATTATTGCAGTAATAATTTCTCATTATAATAATGTCTTCTTATTGTCTAGCAATAACTGCACATGCCTTTATTCCATGTAACTCCCCTCCTTTTTAATCAAACACACGGCCTGTACAGATCTTTATTCAGATTTAACAGTTTCATGTTGCACTGTTGTAGATGAGGTAAACCAGTACGAACATTTGAACGTGTTGTCGTAACGGGCGGGTTTGGACCCAAGGTGCAGACCAGAGCGAGTTTAAACAGTGTTTATTTACAGGGGAGTGAAAATACAGTCTTTAAACAGTTCACAAAAGCAGGTACAGGAACCGGGGAGCGGGAGACTGATCAGGCAGGTGCGGTGCAGGGAGGACGAGCAGAACAGGACCAGGACGAGGACCAGGACGGGCACAGTACCAGGACAGGCAAGACAGGCGGAGACCAGAGCGGAGAGCGGGCGACAGCCAGGGAGCAGGACAAGACGGAGGACGAGACGAGCAGGAGACGACACCAGGACAGGAACGTAGGAGCTGGAGCTGGGCGAGCAGAGGCAGGAGTCTGGAGGATAGCAAAAATCCAAATGAGCGCATGCAAAAAGGCAACAGGAATCAAACAAGCTAGAGGCATTCACGTTGCACACGCGGACGGTCTGGCGCCGAGTGTAGTCTGCTCAGCTCTCAAATACTCAGCCGCAGGTGGTGCTGATTGCAGATGCGCTCCAGGTGCGCACGGGAGGAGACAGGCACTCCGCCCAGCTCCAGACACACAGGTAGGGGAGGGGGAGAGAGCACGGGAGGACAGGACAAACCAGCATCATGACACGTGTATTGCGCAGCGGACTCCATTTTCTTCTGTTTCTTGCGTAGTCGCAGTGCATGATGGGATATAGAAGTGCGTCAAGTGTGCACGCATGCACGCTTCAGTTACGTCTGCGCAAATACGTATGTGAATCACATAATTGGCTGGAGCAGCTCGTCACCGGTCACACTCACTGACTCACATTGAAAAATAGCGCAGAATTAATTGTTGTGTGTTTATTTTATTTTCAATTCTGGTTCGATTTTTTTGTGCGCAGCACAGATTTTCTGTGCGCGAAGACTGTGTCAGCAGTGCGCAATTGCGCACGCACGCAGCTTAGAGGGAACAGTGCACACATATCTAGACTCGTTTTAAACTAGTTTTAGAATGATCTTTTAGTGACTTCCATAGCAATTCAACAATCAAAGAAGACATGGCTGTCATCATTAAAAAAAACAAAACAAAAAAAAAACACCCAAAAAACAATCCATTGGATTATATTGCAACTGAATCACAGAAGAAAATTATATAGTTGACATTTCTTTTGGATCATACCGGGATGAGGAATTACAGAGACATTGCCTGACACAAACATTGAATAGTTACATTCTTATTTTATTATTTTACTATTCATACAAAAATACAATGTACATTTTTGAACTTTACTACAAATGTACTTTAATTTATTTATGGTTTGTTAAAGATCTTGACATTGTTATCTGCAAATATTGGTTATCGGACCAAACCAAAATCCTATTCATACCTGTTAGTCCTTCATAGTAAGTCAGTCATTCACGCTGAGCACTTCCAAACTCTCTGTGTAGAGACAATGTTCATAATGCAATGTAAAAGATTTTATGCTGTGTGAAACCACACTACTGTGCCAAGGACAGCTCCAGCTCAGTCCTTGTTTTCTGCCCAATGCCATCTGAGGTTATACTAGGTAATACTGCTAAAATGAAAACACAGCTTGAATGTTGAGTGTTCATCTCTGGGTCCCATACTGATATATAAATATTATTTTACAACACTCACTACGTTTACATGCACAGGGAAATCCAAGTGCGCTAAACAAACAAATTCAAATAACCTTTGCCCCAAAACCTGTCAAAACCTACTCTGCAGCTACAATTTTTTATAAAAATGACTATCACACATATAACGAGGCTTTTGGCAGAAATAGAATCTCATTTACATTTATTTTGAGCATTTGATTTTCAGACATGACTGTGATGTTGACATGCTGCTGATCTAAAATGAGTGAGTAAATGTTTAAACACATATCTGTTATTTCCTTGGTTGTTTCTTAGCCCGTGCAGTTGAACTCCTCTCCTACACTGCTCCTAATGTAAATCGGACTATGTGGTTACATGCAGTGGGTATTTGACTATGTATCGGTTTCTCCAGATGTCTTAGTGGGATCTTTGAGATACGATCACAACATCTCAGTCATTGTTCCCGGGTTTACATGCATTTTGAAAAATCCGTATAAATTCGACTAAGCCAATGCTTTTTCCTGGCGTGCCCATAAACGTAGTGACTATCAATGCTTAAAACAGTGTTATAAAGAACTTAAATTGACTAAGTTTAACATTTTCTTTTCCTCCTCAGATAGAAGAATTGGAGCTGAAGTATGGGGGCCACCTGATAGCGAGACGCGCAGCCTGTCGCATTCAGACGGCGTTCCGCCAGTACCAGCTCAGCAAAAACTTCCAGAAGATCCGGAACTCCCTGTCCGAGAGCAAGCTTCCCCGCCGGATCTCCCTGCGTCAGCCCAGTCCCTCAGGCCGCAGCCGCAACTCCACCCAGAGGCACAGTTACACCCTGCACCCTGGGGGTGGTCCGGTGCCCATGCGCTCCAAGACCCCCCCTCCTCCGCCCTGTCGCTCCACCTCTCTGCCCCCCTCCCCCGCCTCAGCACCCAACGCACCGCCCACCTCCACCGCACCGCAGCCCCCTCCACAGACACCTGGGCCCTCCCTCACCCAGTTGGAGGACTGCTTCTCCGAACAGGTAAGGCATGGTCAGATATGAGGATAGGTTTAGTTTTCTTGGTGTGATCTACTCCTTTTACAATAAAACCTTGCATGGCAAGATGGATTCTGGTGATATTTCTGAGTTCACAAACTCACAAGAATCCATCTTGAGAGACTCAGTTTTAAGGTTAAATAGCCGGGCAGACCAATCACAGAGCAGCATTGAGGCTTGTGCTGAAGCCAAAGGCAAAGCTCCCAAACTAACCAAAACAAACATGGCAACGCCAACAGACATACTTCAGCCTATATTAGTGAAATATGGACTATTTTGTTTGTGGAAAAACATGCAAAAGTTAAGTGCTTTGTGTATTTGTGGAGGGAAAGATGTGCTTTTCTCTCAACAAGATTTAACCAAGGTTTGATTTTTTGTCTTGTTCTGCTGTTGTGACACTTCCACAAATCAGATTCAAATATTAATAAATATGATGCTCCCTGTCAGAGAGAGCCATCTCAGATTGAAGTGTAAAATTCAATTCAGAGTGCTACACATATCAATCTGGCGTGAGCCAGGTTTGTAACAATATGCTATTTTGATGAGATTGTCATAATGGGAATCACTGCTTTTCAGCTCTAAGCTTAAACACAGGGACTTTTCACCATATACTCCTTGTTTTTGTCAGACTCTGAGTGAATGACAGATGGATTTAACCAATCTCAGTGAGCTCTCAGAAGCAGCAGAGGGCTTTAGTTACCCCTTAACTTATTACCGATAAAACATTCTAACATGAATTATTAGTTTATCATTTCAAAAGCTCTAAAAATAGTGAACAGAAGCAGCCTGTGATTGGCTGTCAGTGGCACATGGGAGAAGGGGTAAATTGTGATTGGATTCACATATTTGAATAACAAATGTTTGCAGTGTCTATAGTTTTTTCTGAACTATTGATGATTTGTCCTCAAGTGATTTAAAGCCAATGACAGCTGAAAGGTGCACAGCAGCAGATCTGCGTGCACTATTTTGTTGAATATACAGGCACCATCTGTGCTGTTAAAGCAGTTGTAAATGAGTCTCCTGGCCCTGTCGTGTCAGCTCATGTCGAGAACAGGAAAGATGTTATGCAAAACTAGTAATTGAACTATCTATTCATACAGCAATATCCTTTCAGCTTCAACAGCTTTATTTGCACATAAAAAACTGGATAAATAATTTCAAATTTGCAACAATAATTTTTAGAACATTTTACCCTAAATATTACTTTTAAACATTAACAAGATAGTTCACATATAAGAAAAAAAAGACGATGCAAAACATTCCTAACTTTCAACTATACTGTACTATACTGTGTATACTAACAACTTATTTAGTCTGTAAAACATCAGAAAGAAAGCAATTATAATCTACCACCACCAGGAAGTCTGTGTAGCTCTGAGAAAACATTGTGGGATTGCCTAGCAACAAGTGCACCAGCAACTCCCTGTCTGCACTGAAACAGGGCCACAATCAACCTCAAACTTTAAACCATTTTGATGCACAAAAGATGTAAGCCTAGCCAATCAGAGAAAGGTGGACAGCTAATAACAAGATCTTGCAGGGCTCCAGACTAACAATTTGAGTTGGATACGCCGATTTTTATTTGGGTGCACCAGAATATGATTTTGGTGCACCAGAATATGATTTGGGTGCACCAAAACCTGACCCTTATTCAAGTAACAAGGGCTAAATAAATAGCTTAACTTGGTTAGTTACTTTCATATAATTCATACTGTACTTGTTTTCTTCAATAAGTGTGTAGTATAAACTGAATATTTGAAGAATTACTAATTGTATTTATTTAATGTTGCTTATTTGATCAAATAACATAAGAAATGTACATTTTCTTTAACTTAAAACAGAATGAGTTGAAGCCTACACATTTAATAAGAAACTACAAAATAAATGTTGACTTCAAAAACTGATCAGATTGGGAGGTCTGTGCGTTTAAGGATCTTTACAGTTCACTACAGTAAGTGTAAAGTAAGACCTCTTATTTTTATGTTGATTGTCTTTGACATCTTTTGCCATTATTTTGTTCACCTTGCACATTGGCAGATTCGTTTATGTAACTAAACAAAGTGCGGAAGATTTGCAGATTTGACACTGCTCTATTCACAAAAAGCCATTCGTATGAGTTGTGCAGCACATTTAGCTCTATACACCAAAGCGTGACCCCCCCAAGGATGTCCCCTAAAGCACGATGTGTTCCTTCAGTGTGAGTGCAAACGAACCATGCCCAAGTCTGACACAGTTGGGACTTTGGCCTGGTTAGGACCTTGGCCCAATTGGAGGAGGTGGGCCAAAGCATGGCATGGTTGCTCATGTATGCATGAACTCCGCTCCAAAACACAAAGCGAATCCGCTCTTACCTTCACTAAGGACTGGAGTCAGAGACAAAAGTTTTGCAGCCTCCCGCCTTCAGTTGTCCTCACTCGTCCATGCTGTTGTTTAAGGACTCAGATCTGCCTCACTGTTTAATAAATATTTCATGCCGCTGGTCTTATTTTCTCTGCTAAAGCGATAGCACTGCTGTGCGTGAGATGACGTCACTGGGCTGTGGGTCAGTTTGGCTGTGCAGGTCTGAGTACGGGCCATAGAACTCCACAATCATTCTTGAGCATGGCACGGTTCAGAAGGCCTAGGATGAGTGTGTTCCATATTCTTTAATCCGTGTTTATAATGAGAGGAGGTTGCAGGATAAGGGATGTGAGGAGGATCTGTCAGGTGCACTGATGCGCCCGAGGAAAATTTTATGTCACACAAAGCAAAATTTTATCCGCATGTGCGCCCAGCTTGGTCACACTCTGGATTCCTGTCTTGTTATTTACTGTCCAGTAAACATTACCTTCTGATATGTTTCGGTACTTTGTTTAGACCACTTGTATTGATTGTTGTTGTCTGTTGCAGCTCCACTCTCTGGCCCAGTCGATCGACGAGGCCCTGCGTGGGTGGAGCCTGTCTGGAGAGGCTGGAGAGGGGAAAGGCCTGCTCATGGACCCCGGGGCCCTGCGGGTGGCAGCAGAGAGCGCAGCTCTGCCTCGTAGTGCCAGCTCTCTGCTCATGGCCTTCAGAGACGTCACTGTTCACATAGACACCAACAGCTCCTACACCATCTCCTCTGCCACCACCACCACTACTACGACCTCACTGGGCACAGCCGGAGGAGCAGCTCCAGGTAGCAGAAAGACCTCCGTTAGCTGTGTGGGGGATGACGATGACTTCCCAGCCCCTCCACCCAGCGAGGAGTTGGAAATAGGGGACCCAGGCTCCAGAAGGGGGTCCGCAGTGCCATTATCCGGAGGAGCAGGGGGGCTTGAAGGGGAGGTGGGTTCCACGAGTACCTCTACCTCCACAGCAGTCTCCACGGGGACCCAGTCCACCCAGCAGCCCGCTCAGATCTACACTCAGTACCAGCAGTACCACTACACCCACCCCCCGCAGGCTCCCGGGGGCCCCACTCCTGAGTCTCTGCAGGCCCTGGTGGTATCAGTGCCCAGGGACCGCTGCCAGGACCCTGCCTTGTGTCGCTCTCCCACCCTGTCCACAGACACGCACCGCAAACGCCTCTACCGCATCGGACTCAACCTCTTCAATGTGTGAGTGCTCCCACTAAAACTTCACCCAGGCTAGGCTGTCACTTTTACTATTGTAGTGAAATGAATCACGATGACTTTGAATAGGGGATTCATTTTTCTGGCTTGTGATAATGACCCTTATCTCATATATTCAAACTTACAGACACAAAACTCAGAAGTCCAGTCTCCGCATAAAAATTTAACTGCATAAAAAATGTAGTCTCCCTGGTTACCATCAACAGATCATCCTTCTCCCATTCATACTGCAGCACTGCAGCAGCTGCTCTGCATGGGCTGTGGCTGGTCTAATCACACTGTGGAAAGAGGAGCAAAAGCATCAGCCAATCCTAGACATACAAGCAAAATCCACTATGTACAGTACTGTGAAAAAGTAGTTGCCCCATTACTGATTTCTTACTTTTTCTGCACCTTTGTCAGTCTTAGCCATTTCAGATCAAGCAAACTTAAATATTAGACAAAGAAAATTCGAGTAAAACATAAAATGCAGTTGTAAGTGCTGATTTTATTTATTAAGGGAAAAAAACATCTGAACCTACATGGCCCATGTGAAAAAGTAATTGATCCCTAAACCTAATAAATGGGTGAACCACCCTTAGCAGCAACAGCTGCAGTCAAGTGCTTGCAATAACTGGTGATGAGTCTTTCCCAGTGCTGTGGAGGAATTTTGGCCCACTCTTCTTTGCAGAATTGTTTTAAATCAGCCAAAATGGAGGGTTTCTAAGCATGCATGTTTTAAGGTCATGCCACAGCATTTCTATTGGGTTCAGGTCTGAACTTTGACTAGGCCACCCCAAAACCCTCTTTTTTTTTTTAAGCCATTCAGAAATGGACTTGCTGGTGTGCTTTGGATCATTGTCCTACTGCAGAACCCAAGTGCGCTTCAGCTTGAGGCCACAAACTGATAGCAATTCATTGTCCTTCAGGATTTGTTTGAAGAGGGCAGAGTTCATGGTTCCTTCAGTCACAACAAGTCATCCAGGTCTTGAAGCAGTAAAGCAACCTCAACCCATAACACTACCACCACCATGTTTCACTGTTGGCATGATGCTCTTTTTATCAAATGCTGTGTTCTTTCTACTCCAGATGTAACGGTAACGGTATACAGTCCTTCCAAAAAGTTCAACTTTTGTTTCATCAGTCCAGAGTCCACATTTTCTCAAAAACTTTGGGGATCATCTAGATGTTTTTTGGCAAAAGTGAGACAAGCCTTTATGTTCTTTTTTGTCAGCAGTGGCTTTCGCCTCAGAACTCTGCCATGCATGCCATTTTTGCCTAGTCTCTTTTGTATGGTTGAGTCATGAACGCTGACCTTTACTGAGGCCTGCAGTTGTTTAGATGTTGTTCTGGGTCCCTTTGTGGCCTCTTGGATCAGTCGTCGCTGTGCTATTGGGGTAATTGTTGTAGGCCAGTCACTCCTGGGAAGGTCCACCACTGTACCACACTTTCTCCATTTGTGGATAATGGCTCTCACAGTGGTTCGCTGGTCCCAAAGATTTAAATGGCTTTGTATCCTTTTCTAGACTCAGACATGTCAATTACTTTTCTTCTTATCTGCTTCTGGATTTCTTTGGATCGTGGCATGATGTCTTGGGTTCAATATGGCCGACTTCACCTGTCAAACAGGTTCTATTTAAGTGATCTCTTAATTTGAAAGGTCTGGCAACAATCAGGCCTGGGTGTGGCTATGAAATTGAACTCAGCTTTCCACAATAATATGATTACCGGTAATCACAGTTACCTCAAGAGGGGCAGTTACTTTTTCACCCAGGATCATGTAGGTTTGGATAGTATTTTTCTCTTAACAAATAAAATAATCACAGAAAAGCTGCATTTTATGTTTACTTGGATTATTTTTGTTTAATATTTAAATGAGTTTGATGATCTGAAACAGTTAAGTATGACACATGCAAAAAAGTAAGAAATCAGGAAGGGTGCAAATATTTTTTTCACAATACTGTAGCATTATAGTAGTAGTACATTATATTTACCCTGCAGCGACTCTACTGGACTGGAATGGCAAAGTCACCATTAATCCTTTGTCCATAGTATTGCCCATAGAATTGTTAACAAAGCCAGCTGTTTAATTAAAGCAAATTCTTACTAGTATCCATTAGGATTATGAAAACTGTAAACAATAGACCAATTGGTTTTAGCTGCTTTTTAAATACACAATTTGAAGAAGCATCTTAAAATCATAGAAATTAAAAATCTTGTAATTACAAATGTTCCACTGTCTGTTCCTGCTCAAAACTAATATGAAACAATTTTAATAATCAAAATAGTGAATATATCAAATGTCTCTTTTCTCAACAAAATGGGGCTGTCACAAAATAATTTGGTAAAATATACCAAAAATACTAATATATCGATACAGCAGCTCACAATATCGATACTGTATCACCAAATGTAGTATATATCGATATTTCAATATTTTAGTGCACCCCTACTAGTGCTCATCCTCACCAGTACTCATCAGATAGTACTACATGTACTAGTTCTAAAGCCTTAACACTTAGTATAGTGATGTGGTGTACTCTAAATGACGCATAACGAGCATTCTGTCCATACCTTAAATCATTTTATAAATAAACTGTTGATAAAAATTACACCCAGGTTGGCCAGATGATCTCCACTCACTCCAAGCAAGTGCATGTGTAAGTATTTTAGATCTAGACCCCACAAAAATCGTGGTAGAGTTGGAGGGAACCAATCATGCGACACAATATAGGTTGAGGTTGCTCTTTGACTTAAAGGATTCATCTGTCTCTCTGTGCAGGAACCCAGAGAGGGGGATCCACTTCTTGATCACGCGTGGCTTCGTCCCAGACACGGCCATCGGAGTGGCTCATTTCCTGCTGCAGAGGAAAGGCCTAAGCAGACAGATGATCGGAGAGTTTCTGGGCAATGCTAAGCTGCAGTTCAACAGAGATGTTCTTGAGTAAGTTCTTTCTGACTAATGACTAATTTTTATGCTGAGACACTAGAATACTACAATGTGATATACTAGTGTTTTTCACATACTAGTGACTGTTCAACATAATGCAGTTCCCTGTGTATGACCTCAAAAGAGAGAAAATGTAAATCTAACACATCTTTCAGATGTGCTCATTAACCCTCAGTTATTCCTCTAAAGCAATTAACTTTAATGCAGGAGACAGTGTCTTGTCTGCTTGATTACTAGCCTCCTCAGAAGTTTCCTCTAGTCCAGTGAGGAAAAATATTCTTTAAGGAAAAGATATTACACTGTGAGGTATTGATTGTTAAACATTTAGACCACCATGTTACCTTTTATTGTTTTGAAAATACTATATTTATCGAAAAACAATGTATTAACATGTTTAATAAGTTTCACTTTTGTTTTTGAGTCCCCCCTTCCCTTTGCTCTTCACACTAAGTCAGTCCACTATCACAACACAACCAGTGTGCATTCCGCTGATGAACCTACTGCACATCACATCAGGTTTATGAAGTTGTACTGTATTGTTTTGTATCCTGCTTGTATGTATTTATGGAAAATTGCCTTGCGACAGCATGGACAGAGTCGTACTGCTAACTAAATAGGTCCTTGCTAGATTACTCAAACACTACACCTTCCACTGTTTCAAAACAGCTTATCAGCATGGTCTGCGGGGCCTTGACTGTTCATATTGTGAGAACTTGTGGGATGATGATATTGTGGCATTGCTAATATTACAGACCATAAATCTTCTCTTCCATGCACACCCTGAATGTACCTCCACAGCCAGTATGGAGTACAGCAGACATGACTTTGCTGAAGGATATTAGCCACACGTGTTGATGTTTCCACTGATGTGACTGCTGTTTGTGAACTGGAAAAAATATGGGCCAAACTCTGAAGAAAATTCTATTTTAAATCTACAACTTGACTATAAGACAAGAAATGCAGAGAAGGAGATGTAAGATGAAAATGACACATCTGAGCATGTATATGAGTGAAGACATCAGGCTGACATGTACAGAGGCAGGCTGGTAGAAGAGAGCAGAGTTTAGAGGTGAAAGAGGACATTATGGAGTATCCAGATGGTTGGGTGAAATTTAGACTTCTTCCATGAACCTTAAAAAGAACAGAAAGAATTTTGTTAGAAAATCAAATTAAGATAACTTTTAAAAAGTCTACATTCTTCCTCATGTGCTCAGGGTCAGACATGTGAATGTGAGGATTACCTTTTCAATCTAAATTGGTCTAGAGTCTAGACTAAAATTGCAGAAATGCAAGGATGAACTATTGCTCATCCTTACTATTGAGTATTTCCTGTGACTCAGTGTTCACAATGTATCTCACTACACCTAAGTGGCATCAGTGAAGTCATTCTAAAAATGTCCTAGAAGCCACATGTTCAGACATCTTTGGTACGCTTTTGTTAAGGGCAATGCTGTGCTTTGCCCAGCATTTTTATATTCACTGTGTGTTGCACATTTACACTCAAAACACTTGACATCAAGCGTCCACCAACAGTGTGTACAATCTCATCACTGTTGAAGAGATTGTACATCTAAGCACATTTAAAGCAAGGACCAACACATCATAAACATTATAAACAGAAGAATGTTCAATATGTTTAAAGAGGACATCGTCTTATACTTCATCAGCACTCTCTGCCAGCAACAGTGGGGTTGAAGCTGGTGTTAGCATGGCTATTGTCAGTGTAACATAAACAGGTAGATGCTTTATTGTTCTGAATGTAAAGTGTGAATGTTTCTCTACAAACTACAAAACAGACAGGATTGAAAATTTTTTAAAGGTGAGTTAGCATAAAACATTAAAAGGATGAACCAACCAATCAAAATCAAACAAACGTATAATAAAACATTCCCTCATTTCCTGAACCATCTCATAATCCACTCACATAGTTGCCACAGCGCTGGGATAAATAAAGAAGCAGTCTCTGAAAACATGCATTAACCGTGTGCTCTGACACTCAGCCCTTTAAACCCACACTGTGATCTAGGCCCTATCTCTGCTCAGCCTGGTGCAATCCTGGAGAAGTAGGTCAGAGATGAACACACTGCTGCACACCGCTCCCTAACACTGCTGCACACCGTTCCCCAACAGCCCTGCACACTGCTCCCCAATGCTGCTGCGCCCTGCTCCACAACACCACTGCACAGCACTCTTCAATACCTCTGCAAACTGCTCCTCAACACTGCTGCACACCACTTCTCAACACTGCTGCACACTGTTCTCCAACACCACTGCACACCGCTCCCCAACACTGTTACCTTCTTATTTCCTTGTTTCCTGTGTACATGTGTAGTTGACTGAAGCTTTCATACCAGCCTCTTGTCACCACACACGCTGTATGTAATTATTTAGTCTATTCACGCTCCCTTTTCTGTTGCTCTCATCTCTTTTGCCATCAGAATAAGTGCAGCTTCCATGTGTGTCTTCCAGGTCAGTGCTTTTGAAAATGGAGGTAGGGGCAGAAGGGTGTCGCCATAAGCGCTGGACAGTCATGGTTTGTTGTAGCTGCGTATGTGGACGACTCATGCACAAGCATTTTATTTTTAGACCAAACAGACCATCGTCAGTAAGGGTTAGTGCAGATGATTGTAAACCGACTGGAAGTATTGAGGAAATTAGTTACTTTCGAGTAACTGTATTTTGTTTGTTACTTTTTTATTTGTTTATTTTTAAATTTAGTGGTATTTTACAATACAGTTGCAGTTTTTCATTGGGAAAGTTGTTCAAAATTGAATGTGTGCAAATAGCTACCTGTGACAGGTCTACAATGAAAATTAACTAAATTGTTTTTATTGTCTTTACAAGGCTGGCCACAGTGAATTCAGAACAAATGCACTGCTTTTCTATGTCAGTGATCATTCAAACAGGTCAAAATTGTATTAGATATGCTGTGCTGATAATATTACAAATCTAATGCTAAATACATATTGATGAATGGGATATGTAGCATACACACTTGTCAAGCATCAAAAACTAGGATTCAGAAAATTCAATTCCACTCTTTTCACTCATGCGGACTGTGTTCCAGTTGACTTACTTGGTTACTAAAAACACCTAAAAATGTGCAGTTTTTACGCTTGCATATGACAAAATGTGCTTCAAGTTGGTCTTAGGGTAAAAATATTTTTATATATCTGGTGGCTCTTTTTTCCATGTTTAATAATAAATACATATCAGGCAGTGCAACAACCATAATATAATGCAACACAACATGAAAGTGTTCAGAATACAGTAATCAGATTGGGCCATGTACATTACAAAATACATTTAAATGCAAGTATTCATTATTCTGTAATTAAATATTCTTCCCATAACTGATAATGAGTGAACTCTGTGTCCATGTTTGACAATGATTAGATGGATTTCAAATTACTTTTATTCTTTTTTTTTCTATAGAAGAAAAGAAGACCAGTGAATATTTTTGGGGACTAGATGGACTTATTTAATCAAAGGATTTCTATGTAAATGTATAGCTCAAGGTTTGCATATCATCATTTAGATCTGTGCGCACTATGTGTGACTAATAGTGTCCCATATAAGCAAAATTTAATTGCTTGGCAGAATTTGTCTGTCAGCTTGTGCTTGCATGCTTTTCAGCAACATTCCAGAGTATCTTTTTAAATCCTGTTTGATGAGATGTCTCCTTCTGGACAGATCAAAGTACACTCTACTATGTAAATAATTGAAACCATCAAGTGCTCCTGTGTGTCTTTAAAGTGCGTACCCTTTCACCAACCCTTTAACTGTCTTCACTACTATCTGTTACTACCACCACTGTTGTTTGTCATTTCATATTTTTTTTACTCTTAATCCAAATGTTTCCTCGAAACTAAAAATGCAACTTTGTTAACTCTGTTGACGTTCTATTATCAAAGATGTTTTACCAGTGCAAGTAAAATATACTTATGCATACTATAGTCTCATGTTTTAAGTGCCCTTTTTCCACCAAGCTGGTGCCAGTGTCAGTTCTGCTGTTTTCCACTCAAATAATGCTGGCTCCTTGTGCTCAAAACTGGTGCTCAGTACTGGTGTTGACCAGTTATGAGCCGGGCCAGAATTGAGAACCAGTTCCAGTGGAATCCTTAACATTAAAAATACATACTATAGTTAGCACTTGCTAACAGCTGGTAATGTAGAAGGGAAAAGCAAGTCAGCCTAGAAAATAGGGGGCTAGAGAGCAAGCAGTTATGAAAAAAAAAAAAAAAAAAAAAGAAAATTAACTGGTCACTAGTAAACTTATTTGGTGGAAAACCAATTTTACACAGTCCAGAACCAGCACATGCAGCAGCCTGGAACCGACTCTGAACCAGTCCAGAATAGCACTTTGGTGGAAAAGGGTGATATGTAACTTTCTGGTGTAGGATTTGCCACTTGCTAGTCTCTATGGAGATGTTCACTTAGAATGTTCAGTAGTATGACATTAAAATTGTTGGAGACAGCAGGTGTGCCACCAGGCATAATTACAGGTCAGATCTTTTAATAAATACTGATTGAAGCAGTTGAATTCCATACTGTGGAATATTCCAGGCAAAGCAATAACATCTCCATGAAGACAAGCACGTGGCGTATCCTTCACCAGAAAACCTACATAGTGCCCCTTTAAGTCAAACTGTTCAGGTAATGTCAGTGAAAGATTATTGTATTATTTTGTCCTGTCCTAATTATGTGTCCAAAGTCTGTCTCCTCCTGACCAGTCGTCTGTGCTCTGCTCACAGCTGCGTGGTGGACGAGATGGACTTCTCTGGGATGGAGCTGGACGAGGCACTGAGGAAGTTCCAGGCCCACGTGAGAGTCCAGGGGGAAGCGCAGAAGGTGGAGCGGCTCATCGAGGCCTTCAGGTGGGACTAGGGACACTGCTGCAGACAGGACAAAGAGATGGAGAGAGAGGAGAGGGGAAGAAAGGGAGGGGCAGAAGAGACGGGGGAGGTGTAGAAAGGGGAGCGGCTTATCCAGGCCTTTAGTTAGGACTGTGCACAGGGCAGAGAGATGGAGGGAGAGGAGGAGACAGCTGCAGGGGAGGTGTAGAAGGTGGAGCGGTGTATCGAGGCCTTCTGTTGGAACTGGGGACACTGCTGCAGACAGGACAGAGAGCTAGAAGGGGAGGAAGGGTAGGAGGGAGGGAGGAGTAGAGGAGACAGAGGGTGAGAGGGAGTGAGAAGAGGGTGGGGGAGTAGAGGAGAAGGGCAAAGAGAGAGAGAGATAGGGAGGGACACAAGAGAGGGGGGAGAAAAGAGGGAGGGGTAGAGGAGAGAAGAGTGGGGCAAAGAGGGAGTAAATAGGTAGAGGACGGGGCAGAGGAAAGGGGGAAGGAAAATAGAGGAGGGAGGAGCGGAAAGAGAGGGAATGAGAAACGAGATGAGGGGTAGAGGAGTGGAAGAGAGGAATTGAGAAGAGAGGAGGGGCATAAAAGAGGAAGAGATATGGAGTGAGAAGAAAGATAGAAGGTCATAGTAGAAGGGGAGAGAGTGAGAAGACTGAGGGATAGGTAGAGGAAAGGGAGAGCGAGGGAGAGAAGAGAAAGGAAAAGAAGGTAGAGGAAGAGGAGAGGAGAGTTAAGAGGGAGGGAGGGCATACTGGACACTCTGTCCTCTGGCTACTGATGCAATAAGAAACCTGGCTGTAGAGTAAATAATGATTGTGGATACTTAGTCCTTCAGTGAATCTTCAGATGTTTAAAGTTACGATGACATTGGCCAAGGATTTTACAATGTGATGGAGCGCTGAATGATTTGGGGAATATATTTTTTCATTTTAATAACAGTCATTGTGTTTCAAGATGTGCCACTTGTTTGTGACTAGTACTATAAGAAAATGCTGCATAGTTAAGTTTAAAGCTTTAAGGCCCAGACATTTTTGAACATAATGCTTTGCACGCTGCATTTTGAGACAAATGATCAAAAACACAGTGACATTAAGTGTCTCTTTCAGAATGTATTCAAATGCTCCTCATGAAGCAGCAGTGAGCGGAGTCAACTCAGCGTATATCCTGATACGACCTTGGTGTGATACATATTGTGCTGTCATTAAGAATGTATTCTTAATGACAGCACACAAACACACATTTTATAATTTGACAAAGACACTGTTTCTAGATATAAACATGTTATTTTGCAAAGGTGTATCAGATAGCTGACACTTGAGTAGTGGCCAAGCTTGCAAGGTCCCCTATGGCTGCAAGTAGGGCTGTGCCAAAAATTGAAAGATCAAAAGATTGTGTTCAAAACTTTGTTCGATCTGCAGTTTGCAGTTTAATTGACAGGTTTACTAGCCAATCCTGTGTCAATAAGAGTGGGAGGTACTGAAAACGATTCTCTGTTCTCTTGTTTAAGGGAAAGTTCTGAGTCAGGGCCACAGCACATTTCTTTATATCTCCTCATGCGTCCTTGTGTTTTGTAACTTTAGACTTAAATCTGTACAATTACTAAAAGACTAAAGGTCCAGTGTCTCCTTCCCTCTGCCTCTGTGTGTGCAGTTTCTTCCACCACTGCTCCTCCCTCTTTCTGATCTAGCGGCAGGGAATGAGAAAAGAGATGAGGGATAGAGGAGTGGAAGAGAGGGATTGAGAAGAGAGAAGGAGGGGCATAGAGGAAGGAGAGAGATGGAGTGAGAACAGAGATAGAGGGGCATAGTAAATGGGGAGAAAGAGAGTGAGAAGACAGAGGAATAGGTAAAAGAAAGGGAGAGAGAGGGAGAGAAGAGAAAGGGAAAGGAAGCTCCTCATTTTTTCTCCTCTTTCTCTCCTCTGGTGCTTCTTATCATTATAATTCACATTATGGAAAGTCAACAACAGTTTTCGCACCATTTATGAGTGAAACTTCAGACCTAATTTAGTCCATGGACATCACACGTACTTTTAGGTTTTTAGGCTTAGTATATTGCACAACCAAACTTTAAATGTGGATTTTAATATTGGTCCTATCAACACAAAATAAAAACTGTATTGATCCTGCTCTTTATGAGTGGAGTCCATCTATCTATGTTTTCAATAAGATGGAAGAAGATCAAATTGAAAATCAACATTAATCAGTATTATGACTTTTATTTTTATTTTTTTCCCATATCACCCTGTCCTGGCTGCAAGTGTGTGTGGTGTCTGGGATGCATGTCTTCCATAAAAGAGTCCAGAAAATGTTGTGTTCTACACAGATTTATTGGCATAATCATAACCATCCACAAAATACACAGATCTAGCAATCTATAGACTGCAATCAAAAGACTGTTTACCCCACACTGCAACACCTGAGTGTACCTATCTCTCCCCTCATATAGGGCAGGTAGTTACGTGACATTATATTTAGCGCCACACAGAGGCAGGAGGAACAAACAGGCAATATGGTTCCAACAGTATATTCTTATTTATTCCATGCTTCATGTGAAAGGTGAGAATTCACTCACTGAGCTGCAGAGGCTGCACTTGCACTGATTAATGACTGCAGGTGCTGGGGTTTAGGTAGTGATGATGCAGATCATATGGATTCCAGTCTGTGGATCTTTTGAGGCTTATAAAATACGTTATAGTTTAGTAAATCACTGCCCCCAAACAGCATTTGGCACAAAGCCCCACAAAGCTTGATGTGTCCGTGCTCTGAGGGCGTATATAGAGTTTGAAACATCAGATGTAAACTATAAAAGTGTCTGATCTGGGTTGATTGATGATTGTGCTGTAATTACAATGTAAGGCTTGATTGCAGTTGGTGGGGTGTAATTAGACAAAGTGACGGCTTTATCCTGTCTCCACAGACACGGCTGTTTTGGTGTAAAATGAAGGAAACATCTGTTAGAGATGGTGCCTGACATGACTTCCATTAACACTTTTCTTTAGGCTCTAATGGGATTTCCTGTTATAGACGGCCTCATCCACTAGTTATTTCACAGCAGGACTCAGTCTGGTCCTTCTTAAAAATAATGGACAAATGTTTTATTCAAACAAGATATATCAAGGTAAATCTTATGATACTGTACATGTTATACTGTTATGTGGAACATTTTGAAGACTTTATCTTTATCATTCAAAAGATATGCTATTTTGTTTTAAATTGTCATTATGGTAACTGTCCTAGATTCCCATCATTTTGAAACCCATGGATATTGGTGGTTGGTTCTGTTTGGCTGTGCATATGACTGAAAGGTTTTTATTCTACACTCTTCTCTTTTAATGTTAATTTTATGATGATTATTTGTGATTATTTATGTTTTGATTTGTGTGATTTTAATGTCTTTCTTATTCTGTAAAGCACTTTGAATTACCTTGTGTACAAATTGTGCTATACAAATAAACTTGCCTTGCCTTGCCTTGGTGGCACTGCCTTGTCTAATACTAGCTTGTATGTTGAAAAGTAAAGATTATATAGTTTCCATCCATGAAGGACACTGACAAATGACTCAGGTTTCAATGAATGCTTTGTAGGCTGGATTCACATAACCATACTCCCTTCTAAACTGCCTGCAGTTAGTCAGTCAGAATTACATGGTAGAATATGTGGTTTTAAAATGCCTATATTTGGACCTAGTTAATTACTATCCTTATTGACATGAAACAAAAATTAGCATCAAATTCAGCATTCTCTGTCAGCACTAATGTAAGGTGATTTTTACCTCCAAAAATAACTTGTTGACATTTTGTCAGTTGAAAGGATTTAAGATTGTCAGCGAAGTGAATCCTTGACAAAAAGTGATAAAGCTCATATGTTTGGACATTTTAAACAGCAAATCTTCCATAAAATTATATAGATCCATGCCCTCTATTTGAAAGCATGACATTAAATTAAACTTGGTGTTAATGGTGTTAGGACAGAAAGGTGGAGAGGCTGAGGAGGCTGATATTTCTGCTGTTGTGGTAGACATTGAATAAAGCAGTATTCCCTGATTGATAGTAAAAGCCAAAGTTAAATCTGTCAGCTGGACTAAACGCTGTAGGAGTGAAGCGTAGGAGTTGTTTAGAAAGATATCATTTTGTGATTGGCTGACAGGGACACAGGTGACAGGAAGTAGGACAGAGCGGGAAATTCCGCCTTTCTGTTTGAAACAACACTTGAGCTGTACTGAACTGGGTTTCCATGGCACACCACCGACTAATTATTCCTGATTGGAGACAGAACCCAGCCGCGTGTGATTGTCCTGGAGATGGCGTAATCAAGTGTGCCTCCAGCAGGATAAAAATAGACCCTCCGCTCTTGTGCACGCTCGGCAATGTTCTCCACAAACCCCATGCCTCCCGGCTCTTTAATACGGAGATGAGCATGTTGTTAGTCATGGTTATGGGTGGAGGCGCTGCTTTTGTCCGAGCCGACTCCTGCCCTACAGTCACAGCACGATGGGTCTATTTGGAGCAGAAAAAGACTGATGGTGCTCACTGAATTCTTTAGTGCTGCTAGGGCTTACTCAGAATGGACCCTTAGTTGTGTTCATTCTTCACGGTATAGATGAAGCAAGGTAGAGGCGTGCAATATGGTTTATGGTGAATTAGAAGAGATTTTTACACCATAAGGCATTCAGTTTTTGTTTCAGTTAATGTGACCTATAGATTTGTAGTGTTGAAGGTATTCTGGTAAAATGATAACAGCATATTTTGTGGTGTGGATACATATATAGTGCAATATTTGAAGAAGTAGGGATTGCTACCCACAAAATGTAAAGGCAATTGTTTGTATTTGCTAATTGTTTGGTCTCCCTTGAAAACAACTCAAGAGGCTTTAAATGAATATAAATATTCAAATAATTTGTATATTATTGCATTGAATTCAGCAGTTTTGTCTTAAAGAAGACATATTGTGTTTAGTTATAATCTATGACACTCATGGATCATTATGTTATAATGCGGACATATTCAGTTCCAGCATTGATTTAAAATGATAATAAAAGAATCAAGTCAGCTGACTTCTGCATTAGATAACTTTGGAGCTCAATGGGAGATGATATCACTATAAACATCATCGTAATAAAGAGCAGTGTAGTTGCTGGCACTGCTGATAGATAGTCAATATTTTTAAAATTGTACCAAAATGACTATGATGCTGCCGAATCCTACACATATCACTGATTAAGAAAATAAACCAGAGAATGAAAAAAGTACAGAGCAGTAGGCACGTACCGGTGGCAGTGAAAACTGAGAATCAGTGGAGAAATTATGTTTTGAATACAGGAGAATAAAGAATACTCAAACATGCAAGAATCACTCTAAATACAAGGGTTGCAAGGGTAAATGAGGAGGGGAAACAACTATAACATGGTTAAAAGTTCAAAAGTTGATTTTGTACAATAGGTCTGCTTTGAAGGTGCAAAATGTCACTTTTCTGATGGTAGGTCAGCCATCTGCTTGTCTCCAGGGATATGTCATGGATTGTATGGCATTAAACATCCTTTATTCCTTCTTGCATTCTTTCACTTACCTACTGTTTTTATTGCTCAAAAATATACTGAACAAAAAAAAAAATCTCCATAGATCTGATTTGTAACTTGACCTGGTAGCTTCACCCTCACTGTCTCCATGGAGATGTTTAATGCCATACTGTGATACATCTAAATAATAATTTTTTTTATATTTTATATCTATATATTTTTGTGATTTTGAAGTTTTCCATAATCAGGCAGCCTTATATTTGAAGAGTCCATAGACTAAGAATGGCACTTACCACCAGTGTGTGAGAAGTGCAAAAAGTGCTCAGAGACAAAGGACGTCAGACAGGACAGGTGTTGGACAGAGAAAAGACGGAATAAATGTTTAAAAGAGCACATGCGTTAGCAGAGAGAGAGAGAGGAGGGAGAGAGGGAGAGGAGAGAAAGACGTGAGGAAGAAGACGAGGAGAAGCTGAGGATATGAGCTGATTTACTGTGTCTCAAACTCAAAACCCAAAGTGAAAAGCTCTAGTCTGATGTGGCCTTTATGACAGTTTTCATTATACAGACAGAGGTAACAATCATTGCAAAGTAAGTTAGTTTAGAGGACTTTAACAAGGCAATATCTTCAGATCACAAGCAACAAGAAGCATTGATACCAAGCAGGATAAATCTATGTGTTCCGGTTGTGTTGCTATATTTTGTCTGGCTGAGTCACATACTTTGCTCTGCCCTATTTTTCTGTCAATAGCTGGATTTATTGCCACTCCTGGTACAGTGTTCTGCAACAGAAACTAATTTATGTTTATTTGAAAACAGTTCTAACTAGGACTCCAAGATTAACTGCAATCAAGATCACAATTTTAATAGTCAAGGTATTTAGGTGATGTAATGTCCTCTAATATTCTGCATTTTAAAACCTGCCTCTGTAATGACACGTGGGATTCTCAGCAGTTTGTAATTTAAGGCCCCTGGATTTGTTTAAAATATGCCTTCTGAAGGAAGTCTGATGATTAATATCATTTGGATATCTGCAGTCATACTTATAGCTAGGGTACCTGATTTTCAAGGAGGAGGTAGGTATTTAAATCTGTCTAACTCGTAGCTCTCACAAACCCTTTGGCACATAATTAATATTCACATTGCCAGGCGTGTGCATGGTTTCAGAGACAAAATGAAACTGAGGCAGAGCAGTCAAGCACAACCAATCAGAGTGCTGCTTTCAGCACTTACTTCCGGGTTGATGGAAAATAAAATATATTATTATAAGCTGTAGACAGCATGCAGTGGTTTCACAAAGTGATGCTTTTTTTAAAAATGAAACTCTTTGGAGGAAAACACAAACTTTTGTCGTTTGCAAAAGAAAAAAGTTATGCGCTGGATTTATTAGTGCTTCTACGTGTTACTGCAGGGGTGTCAGACTCATTTTCACAAAGGGCCACATCAACAGAATGGTTGTTCTCAAAGGGCCAGATGTAACTAGCTGTAAGATAAATGTCACTTAATGTTTTTTTTTTTTTTTTAAATCTTGTTAATTAACCATTTCTATATTTATTGCTTCTTTAAGTTACAAATATTGCATATGGATTTGCACATAGATGAAAAAATGGCTGTTTAACTCTGTATCTAACAGAGATACATAAACAGTCATACCTTTTAATTTCCTTTGTCGCGGGCCACATAAAATGACGTGGCGGGCCGCATTTGGCCCACGGGCCTTGAGTTTCACACGTGTCTTACTGGGTGTCAGTGACAAAAAGACTGTTGTTGTGTCCTTAGGCAAGATACTTCGCCCACACCCCCTAGAATGAAAATTGTGTGTGCTGGTGGTGGGAGGTGCTGATGGTGCAGATTGGCAGCCTCGCTTACATCAGTCTGACGTAGGGCAGCTCTGGTGAATAGTATCTTACTACCACCGAGTGTGATGTGAATGAATAATGCATTGTAAAGCACTTTGAGTGTCCAAAAAAAACACCATTATGTCATAACTGTAGCCCTCACTTTCCAGTTGAACACTTAAATTAGTTGGGTATCTGGTGCCCTCTGACGACAGAGAGGAGCATGGTTACCAGCATGGCTACTATCATCCTGATGCTAACAGATAAACAGTTCTCCTATGCTGTGAACAGAACGTATCTAATCAAGTGTCCAGGGAGTGTGGTTCAGTAAGTCATCATTTCAGACTCTTTCTCCATCAACCCCACTACATAAACTTCAAATAGCCCCAAATAAATGTTTATGATTCGCAATAAGTGGCATTTCCTGTCTTTTTGGAGTTCACAGTGCAGTAATCTCCCAGCATCTCCCGTCCTTGAAATGCTCCTCAAATATGTGCCCACTTCCCCATGGACCTGAAGCCGATAAAACGTTCATTATTGTTTTCCCTTCTCCCGGTAAACGACCACATTCCATCGGACACCTTTTTCATCCTGATGTCCACCATTCCTCCCCCTGGGCACATCTCACAATGTCAAAACAAAGGCATACAACCATCCACTCATTAAGCAGGACAGCTTTTACATTCAGGCCACAAACCAATTACTTTCATCCTATATTACACACGCCATTCTAATCTATGGCTATTGTCTTTTTGTCGTTTCCCATTCGGTGCAATCTCAGTCCTGATTTCTGCATTCGGTTCCATAATGCAGGCAGGATAATGAAGGTGCAGCCCAGGTGATAGCCAGCAGCAGCCCACTGTGAACAGAGGTTAATTAATAGCTGCTCTTATAATGGGATTAGCGAGAGTTAGGCAAATGTATGTTTTTCTAATTGGAGCGGAACTAAATTTTAACAAAAATAATACTGGGGGAAAGAAAAGCGAGCACTCATCAAAGGTAATGAATAAGACTTTTGACCGCCAGGACTGTACATGAATTAAATAAATATCCTATAATTACTACTTGTTTTTACTAATTTGCTTAATTTCAAACGTAATGGTGTGCTATGTAACTTTTTCTGATGGAGGGGCCGCTACCTCCTTTGGCTAAATGTTGCGCAGTATGGCATTAAACATATTTTATATCCATGAAAACAAGCAGGTGATGCCACCAGGTCAAGCTGTAGGTCAGATCTATGGAGAGGCGTGCTCACAGCAGCTCACAGTATTAATTTATGTTTGTCAATGCGACTTTCCAGAGCTTTTAGCCGTGTTATAGTTGATTCCTTTCTCATTTAAATATAAGTAATTTTAATGGGAAATATCCCAAAAATTACTGATCACTTGAAATGATTGCAAGGTCGACAATCCTGCTAAAATTATCTTAAAAAGCTGATTAACAATAGATATTTGTGTACTGAAATATAAAAACTAAATATTAAATGTTGTACAGTCATTGTACACTGTGAGGTGATTGGTGGGTACAGTTTGGAGGATATTAGAAAGTGGAGGGTTGCTTTGTATCTAATAGAGGAAGATGTGAGCTTGTGCCACTTAAAAATTAATAATAATAATAATAATAATAATAATAATAATAATAATAATAAATTTTATTTATATAGCGCTTTTCAAGATACTCAAAGACACTTTACATAGAAGAACAATTTAAAAAAATACAAATATACAAACATTTAAAACCAACACTCATAATAATTAAAGATTAAAAGTAGCTTTAAACAGGTGAGTCTTTAGGTGTTTTTTGAAGGTGGTGAGGTCAGTGCAGTCCCGGAGTTGTTGTGGTAGAGTATTCCAGAGAGTGGGGGCAGCGATGGAGAAGGCTCTGTCTCCCCAGGTTCGGAGCTTGGTCCTACAGGGGAGGCAGAGAAGGTTTGCGTTTGAGGAGTGGAGGGAGCGAGAGGGAGTGTGGTGATGGAGCAGATCTGTGAGGTAGGAGGGAGCCAGGTTATGGAGAGCTTTGAAAGTGATGAGAAGAACTTTGAACTGAATTCGCTGAGAAATGGGGAGCCAGTGGAGGTTTTGGAGGACCGGGGTGATGTGTTCACACAGACGGGTGCGTGTGAGGAGGCGGGCAGCAGAGCTTTGTATGTATTGCAGTTTATTAAGTGTTTTTGAGGGTGTGCCGTATAGGATGCTATTGCAGTAATCGATTCTGGATGTGATGAATGCATGGATTAAAGTTTCTGCAGCTGAAAAGGTGAGTGATGGACGGAGGCGTGCAATGTTTTTGAGATGGAAAAAAAAATAAAAAATTGTCCTGTACGTCTGGAAAATTGTGCTTTTTTTGTCAACTGGAGTCAATAGATATTAAATGTGCAGTATCTGATTTTTACCATCTTAAAAACGTGAAAAACTGACCATTTTAAACAGTCTGCAGTCCTCACTTACCCTTTGAGCATCCTAATTATTCACCACGATGAGTTTATAAGTGCTTTTCACAGCTGTCAGAGACCATAGCGGAGTTTGTCGTGATGGTAAAGCTAACGACAACTAGCCTGCTAACACGCACTTCCTGATTATCGAACAGTTAAAAGCTTCATAATTAGATGCAGACAGTTCATAGTGGACTTATTTTGACCTCAAGAGCTGCTTATACAATCCTGTCATTTAAATCTAGAATAATTCCACATTAGCGTCATTGGCTTAGTGGTTAGAGTATTCACCCACTAAAAGGTTGATCCCAGCTCCAACCAGTTCAATCCCTGTCCTTGGGCAAGACACTTGACCTACCTTGCCTAATTTGAATGTAGTGTGTGCGTGCGTGAGTGATGATGATGATTGGAGGAGCTGATGGGCTGATGGTGCAAATTGCCAACCTCATTTCTATCAGTATTTATCATTAAAATCTGCTTGTTCAATTTTCCCTCTACACGTTTTTTACACATATAAAAAAATATATATATTAAAATCTGAATCTCTCTGTGGGTGTGATCCGTGAGCCAATCAGAGTCTCCCGCTGTGGTCGTCAGCTAATCACACTCCATCACAGCTCCCTAGGGTGTAGCCGATTTCAGATGCACCAGGAGCCCCCCCCCCACTGTCTCTCTCTCTCCTCATTCTCTTCTTTCAGCTGTGATTTCGGTGAGTGCATGCTACCGGACCACCGCGTCTCCTCCAAAGTGTTACGTAACAGTGGTTATGTCATCACGCAGTAGCATGGTCGTACTCCTGTTTAAGTAGTGCTTTGTACGAGTGGCCTCTGTGCCAGCTGGCTCACATGTGGAGATGAGGGAGGGCGAGCGGGTGTTTAAATAGAACTCCTTATGTAACACAGACTGGAGACTTCTGAATGGAAAGAGCAGACTGGCACACACTAGAGATGCTTAAAATGATTTAGAAGGACGCAGGGTTAAGGTAGACCTTTTGACTCCATAAAGGAATATGCCCTCTGTATTTGACTCATTCTTCAATACTGATGGAAAATGTCAAGAGTACCTAGCTGGAGGATTAGCCTACTGATTGTTGGGGCTAGGGGTGGACAATATGGAATATATCATCATATAGAATAGACTAGAATAGAATTTTGTTACACTATAAGTACAGAAAGACATGGATCCTTACTGTGAACAGGCTTGCATCTCCACAAACCTGACTCTTATTTCACCGTCTTATTTTTATGGAAATGTTGTTCTTTTGGCTATAATTTTCCACAGTAAGGCACAAAATGTATCTGTCTCCATGAAGAATGTTATGAAGTATTTGTCCTTTGCATTTGACCCATCCTTCAGTGCCAAAGGGGGACCCATCTCCATGATCTTGTTTCTATTCTTGGTCAGGATTACCTTAGCTGGAGGATTGTATCTGTGGTGCATGTTTTGGGTCGATGGGGGAACCCGGAGTGCCCAAAGGAAACCCATCCGGTCACCTAGGAATCAAACCCAAAACTTTTTTCCTGTGAAGCATAAGTGCTAGCCACTCAGCCACCATGATTGTTCAAAATGCATTTTTTATTCTTATTGTGTCCACCCCTAGATACCATTTCATATTTGTTAGGGAAAAAAGTAAATCTTGATCTATAATGTATAATCTATAATAATCTATTTTACAGCCATTAATTAAATATTTGTTACATTGTGTTGTTTTTGTTACACAGCTGTTTTAGATGTTTATTTAAATTATACCTTTTGAAAAAGTAGAAAGAAATAATAGTAGAGAGAAATAATTAATAATAATAGTACAGAGAAATAATTATAACAATTGTGCTGTATGTATTTATTTATTATAATTTCTGTCTCAATAAAGCAGCTCATATTTAGGCAAGCCCATCAACAAAAATTTGGCAGCCTGAGACAGCAGTCCCTTTCTCCCCCTGTCTACTCTCCTGCTTACACACTCTTTTTGTTTTTTGTTTTTTTTTTATCTTTGTATCCATTATGACAGTGGTAATCAGTTGGTTTCTCTTCAAGCATAAATCACATTAGACCACAATCTCTCAAGAGTCTGGGTGTCCCCCGTGTTACTGTAGCCAACTGAAGCCCTATTCATTAATCTATGTTTGTGTGGACGATACAGCACCAAAGACATTCTCAGTTTAAAGACATGCCCTGCCAAATCGACTAAAAACGGGGTGTGGCAAAAGCTCTCAAAACTTGCGTATCTCTGTGTATCTAACCCAAACTGCATTTGCAAGACTCTCCAGCTCATTCATTCTATATCTTCTGCTCTTTTTGTCCAAATAAATCTAAAATGAAAGCATTAGTTGACTAAGACACTATCAACCGATTAATCGACTAACACCTGCAACTCTAGTAGTAAAATCTGAATTGAACAAAATATTTGTCATTTTGTCAGCCCTCCACTGTGTCTTCAGTTCTTCAGATCCCAGATCCTATAAAGGTTCGCAGAGTCCTCCTTCTTCACAGCTCCGCTCAGCTCAGTCTATAAATCACTGGGCACAAGCAGATAGAGCTCCCTGCCAAAAGGACTCAAACTATCAAGAATTACTGTTAAAAGGATCTATTAATCTGAAACAAATACAATTTCCCTTCTCAAACCATTCATATATGATCCCTCATATATGAATGGTTTGATAAGAGAAGTAGACAAAAGAAGTAAAAATGGCATTTCTCCCTATTCAAATAAATAAAATAAATGATAACTGCAGTTGTACAGTGTATCTGAGATGTTCACATGTACAGGGCTGAGATGTTCCCTAGTGGCTCTTTATCTTCATGTGTGCCTGAATGTAGCAGTGTATACACCTCTTATTGATAGTGATACTGTGGAGGCTGCAGCAGCAGTAATGTCAAACCTTCTTGGTCAAAGCTAAGCAGGGCTGGGCCTGGTTAGTACTTGGATGGGAAACCACTGGGCATTCCAGATACCACAGTGGTGCGCCAGTGGCAAAAACTGTTGTTGTGTCATTAGGCAACACACTTCACCCACCTTGCCTAGTAAGAAAGGGGTGTATGTGTGAGTGTTGACAGTGGTTGGAGATTGACAGCCTCTCTTCTATCAGGTCAGCCGGAGCTACAGGAGTAGCTCACCTTTGACTTTGATATACAATATATATATAAGACAAAAGCATTATTATTATTAATTGTCCTGAAGGTTGTTAATTCACAGCAAGCTCTTTTGCTCTGGTGAGGATGTGAGCATTTTTCAAATCTAAAGCGCAATGTTTCATTTTTTCTTTCTGAGTTTTGCTCCCAGCTCACAGAGTAGACACTGCACTAACTCTAGCATGAGCGACTTCGGGGAAAGAAGGCAGCTAATTTGTCTGTTATTAATGTTCATATCTTGAGTTATGGACACAAAAAAGAAATAAAAAGGATCATGTAGAGCGGGTCAATACAAACATTTTAAGACCAAAATGACGAGACTGACAGCAGCATTTATGGAGAGAGGGACAACAGTTTTCTAAAGCCAGAGACAATGAAGCCAGTAGTGCAGCCAATGATCACTCCCTATTTGGAACGCGGCAGCTAACAGGTTAACTGTGTCCATTTATATATACAATCTATGTTCTGAACTTGTTTAAAGAGGGACTATTATGCAAAAGATCTTTTTCTGTTTTGTTTTAGGTTTCTACCATGTTATGACATTGTTCCCTCTTAACTAACCCCAGTGCACACTAGATTTAGTTCTGTTTATTTCAGTGTTGGGTTGGTCTTGTTCATATGCACCACGCATCATTCACTCCAAACAGTGCACCGTGTGACTTGTAAGAGGCATCGACTGATCGCCAAATGTATTTCCATGACAACAGGGTTCGAGCGGCTAGAGCCGCATGAATATGTACTCACTTCCATATCTCTATATGCGGTGGCACCGTACAGTGTGGCGGTGGTCTCACCATGAGGACTGGTGCTCTGGTTAACAGCAAAGACAGCCTGGGTCTGGCACACAGTGACAGACCCAGGCTCACCTCCACAAGCAGGGGCAGAATGAGACATGTCACTGATACTAAGTTGCTCCAAATTTCCTCGTCAGATGAACTTGTCAAACAGCTGCTCTGCAGCACCCATTCCTACAAATATATCTGATCCGAGCACTTTTCTTACCCATTCCAAAGCAGTTTTACTGTTTTACTGTGGACTGTGTAAGTCGGCCCAAGGTCGGCTGCATTTACACCACACTTGTCCCACTCCAGAGTGAGAGAGGAGCCACTCCAAGACAATGTGTTTCCAACGCTCCTGGAGCAGGCTTTTAGTGAAAATCAGAATGTGACTGCGGAGCTCACATCGGCCCAGGCACAACGCTCTCGGAGCAAATGCTCTATTACGTCAACCTAACTAGTGGGAACGTAAAAACAACTTTAGATGTCATCCATGCATGTTTGAGTATTTCGCTGATCTCTCCCGGACCCTGTTTGAACCCTCCTTACAGTTAGCTGTACGATTCTGTCCAATGCTCAGCCCTCAAGCCTATATCATCCATGCTCCCACACGACAATTCTTCATAAATAAACAAAAGAATGATACAAAACTATACATAACAACTTTCTAAACCTGATGCGATGTGCAGTAGTTTCATTAGCAGGATGTATGCTGATTGTGTTGTAATGACACTCTGAAGAAGGAGTGATTTAAAACAGGGAGGAAGGGGGCTGAACCTTATAAAAGTGAAATTCATAAAGTGAATCTTATAAAACATGTTAATACATTCTTTTCGGCTAATATAGCATTTTCAAAACAATAAAAGATAGCATGGTGATCTAAATAGAGTATGTTATGTGTTAGCAGTTAGCAGTTAGTGCAGTTAGAGGTAAAATACTCCCTCTTTAAAATGTGCACTTTGGAGAGAATTCAGCTATTAAAATATAAATCACAAATCTAATCATAATCACAAGGTTTGCCAGAAAAATCACAATTATACATTTTGCCAAAATCATTCAGCCCTTCTGGGAAATGTGTGACTCTACACCACTTATTATGTTGAAGATTACTAAACTGGTCACATATCATAATCTATCAGTGAATCAAATCAAGCATGTCCCCTTTCATCAAAATCCCACCGTTTCCTTGCACTGTAATTGCCAGACTCAAATTTGTCAGTGACAGCCCCGGCACAAAGTTATGACTGTTCAGATTAATGTTTCTGCCCATTTGTCCCTGTTCCTAATTAAAATGAATACTTGTGAGAAATCTAATCTCACTCTTTCTCACTCTTTAAAATGATATAAAGTTGCTTATCTAATTCTGAAGATAAATTTGGCACTCGTACCAAAGCATCAGGTGTGTAGTCTCATCTCTGTCTTATAGACCTGCAGCTGTTTATTTTTCAGCACTGTATCTTTATAAACCAATTATAATTCACTGATAACTCTTAGTTTTGATTCACTGTTATTCTCCCCAGACTTATCTGAAGCTATATCATTTAGCATCCTTAGCCAAGTACTGCCAAACACACTGTATCCTGTTTGTGTTTACTTTATCTCACCATTGGATCTGTTATTGTGCCTTGTGTGCGTTTTGTCCCTTGTAGACCCTGGTACTGCATGTGTAACTAGAGGTGGGCAAGGAAATTCATTTGGTACAGAATAATACAGACTAGGCACAATGCAAGCCAATGTATGCACTGTAGGGAAGTTTAAACCAAGAATTAGGTACTTTATATGGATGGAACAAAAACAGGCTGCTGCAGGTTTTATATTTAAAGAAGGGGAACTATGCTATTTCTTTTTTCTTTTTCTTATATATATATATATTTTTTTTTTAGCTTTTTACCATGTTATAACATTGTCCTCTCATAAAAAAAATCAATGTCTGAAGAGGTTTTATATGTCATCCATGCATGTTTGAGTAATATCGCTGTTAGCTGTAAGATTCTGTCCAATGCTCAGCCCACAAGCCTATGTCACCCATGCTCCCTCATGACAATTCTCCAGAAATATACAAAAGCATGAAACAAAACAATGCACTACAACTTCGCAAACCTGGTGTGATGTGCAGTAGTTCCATTAGCGGGATGCACTCAGTTGTGATGTTATGTCTCAGTAGAACCAAACATTTCTCAATGTAAGCTAAAATATTCAGGTACAGAAATTCAAAGCACAGATAGAAAGTATGTGATCAAAATGTTGTTAGAGATGGTAGTATTAATTACATACAAGTGTGTGTACAGTATATTCCTCTCTGACATGTGTGCGTTGTGCTTTTTGTCCCTTCCAGCCAACGGTACTGCATGTGTAACCCAGACGTGGTGCAGCAGTTCCATAACCCGGACACCATCTTTATCCTGGCCTTTGCTGTGGTCCTCCTCAACACAGACATGTATTCCCCGAACATCAAGCCCCAGCGCAAGATGGGCCTGGACGACTTCATACGCAACCTACGGGGTATGTACGCACTGTGGAATGTGTAGTGTTTCCCATATATAGTGGCACAGATTATAATTTTAATCATTTCATTTTATACAAGCAGTATAAATGGCATGTATTACCTGTATTTAATCTGCAAGAGGGGGTATTTTACTTCTATGGGGTATTTACTACTAACCTAACATATTTAGATCATCATGTTACCTTTTATTGTTTTATTTGTTTTCCTTTTGCTCCCCACGTTAAGTCACTCCCCCTTCAGAGCGCTATCACAACACAATCAGCTTGCATCGCACTGATGTAACTACTGTATATCACATCAGGTTTGACAAGTTGTTGTGTACAGTTTTATATCATGTTTTTGTATATGGAGAACTGTTGTGTGGGAGCATGGGTGACGTGGGATAGTGGACTGAGCATTGCTGAGTCTTACAGGCAGCTAAGAGTAAGGAGGGTTCGAATAGGGCCTGGGAGAGATTGCTAAATTACTCAAACATGCATGGATGACATCTAAAACCTCTTCAGACATGTCTTTGATGAGGTAACAACATTATAACATGGTAGAAAGCTTAAAAAGCTTGATTTTGCATAGTGCCCACTCTTTAAAGCAACCTTTTTGCCCAGTATAGTTACAGTTGGTTATAGTTTAAATGTTTACAATAAAACAATGGACAACAAAGTGTGATTTTGTGATGCCAATGTAAAGCCCTGGTTGTTTTTAGGCCATGGGTGAGAATTTTACACTATGATAGACCACCATAGTCTCCTCTATTAATGGAAAACATGCTGTGCAAAAGGTTACTTGTTGTTACAATATCAACATTTTGCTATTGTGCCCCTTTGGTCCATCATTATATTTTATCCCCTGATGATTGTGTGGCACGTTCCCCTCCTTTTTGCATTGCATTAAATATCATTTGGGACGCTACAACACTGTCCCTGTAGAGTAGGTACACGGGTTGAGAATGCCATGCAAATCTATGTGGCTTCAAAGAAATCCATTTTATTGCCACTGGGATATAACGTGGGTTATGGTTGCCTGGTGAGTCCAGAATGATATCACTCTATTTTTAAAGTCCCTCCGTCACGCCTCGAGTCAGGCTCAAACACGGTCGTGCAATCAGATTTGTTTTTATTTCAGTGACAAATATGAAACAAAGGAGCTCATTGGTCTGGAGTCTCATCTCTCCTGTGCAAAGAAAAAAAGAAAAAGAAGACATTTCATAATACAACCTCACTACCTCGTTGCATATGCGCTATAACTCTACCACTGATCAGCAGGTCTTGACTATAAATGACTGTAGTGACTTTATTAGCATACTGATCTTCATTTAGAATAGCTGTATCGAAATGTAAATGTGGTCTCTAAGTATTTACTGACTTGCAATTAGTTCTAGCAAAGATTAATTAGGATTTACCATGTCTATTTAACAGACTTAACATGATCTAATGGGACCATGAAATACACTTTATTCTCTCAAGGCTCTGAATGAGGCTGGAGTGTGCAGCCTTGATATCATAACCTCAGAGTGGAGTGAGCGGTTGCCAGGAGCACAAGACCTGACTCGTAAAAGTGAAACACCACCGGAGCCGTATAATGGGCTTTTTGATATCCCTGGTTTAGGTCTATCATAAATCATAACTTCCACACTCACTCGAGAGGATGTGATAAGAACAGGACTGAGTTTAGAGAGAGGGGGGAGGATTGACTGACAGGCCCTTGAAGTGGAGTAAATGAATGCGCTCCAAGACTCACCAAAATCATCATGACCCGTGCACCAGCAGAACCCGCTCAGCCCAGTCACTTCTACATTTAAAAGTGGATATTTTTGTCAACTAAAGGTACTAGTATTTTTGCTGAAAAATGTAGATTATGAGGACTTTTCACAAATCAAAATACATAATATTTATTTCATTGCTATGGCGATGGTTTTAATCAGAGGTGTGTAGTTACATTGACTCAGTTACATTTACTTGATCTTTTAAAGAAAATGTATTTTTTCTAGCAGCATACACCCCTACTATTTAATAATAATATTTTTATTGAAGTAACAGTACATTTACTTGAGTAAACGTTTTAGTGACTCTTCCCACTGTGAGTAAGCCTACAAATGACAAAGGCTTTATGTTGACCATATGAAATGATTTGAACCTTTCTCACACCGCTCCTGTGATTCAGTTTGCCGTTTTTTGTGTCTATCCTTTAAAAATACCTGATTTTGGGCATTATGTAATGTCTTGTCCTTCAAATTACATTCACTTCAAATTATAAATAAGATGTAATGTCCAGACAGTTACACTTTAAGTTACTCTTCCTTGAGTAGTAGTTTCCTCAAATACTTTTTTACTCTTACTAATTGTACAGACCAAAACTTTGTTATTCTACTTGATATTTTTTTGAAGTAACAAAATAATAAAGTAAAAGTGTACCTAAGTACCTCTGTTCCTCGTTTGTCCTCATTCTGAGAAGTTTGTGATCATTTTCTATAATGATGTTATCATTTCAGATGGAGGGTAGTGGCCTATATAACTCCCTGGAAAATTTACACGTTTTTGAAAGAAATATTAAAACTTCCGATTTACGAACAAAATAGATTATTTTTTTAAACGCTGGATCCACAAATTTGCCATGAAAACTTATGTGTCAAAGTCCTTTCAAATAACTGGAATCAGTTTTAGAAGCTATTTTGAGAAAAATGATATGACCTTGTGTCAGTGTGTATGCTGAGAATGAGGATATTTAGCTTTTTGACAGTTTTTGTTTCATGTACACAGGCTCGATAATTACAAAACATCAGCTTACTTACAATTGAATATGGCTGTATTGGTTTAGAAGTTGTTGTTTATTTTCCTATGAGTCCCAGTGGAGACAGGATCTTCAAACAACATTCCATCTTATAAATAACTACAGCCTTCCTGATTTGCAACTATTGAATTAAACAACGTAGCTAGCTACAATGTTCCTTTTTAATAACTTGTTTGAGCCCAAGATAAAGCATTTACCCCTGAACTAAAATATCTAGGTGTCTAGATGTTTCTTTAATGGATATATATTATATAGTCTATTTCCATATTTTTATTTATCAGAATATTGTTACAAAACACATTACCAGTAATCCTGTTTTTTTGTGTAAGACATGTCACAGGGGATGTACTTTATGATATATATGACCTCTCCTTCTCCTACGCAACAATGGACCCTTGGCTTACTCTTTTATCGCTTGTCCAGAGAAAAAATGCACAAATGCCTGCACAAATTCACCTTCAACTGTCCACATAAGGAACACTGTCACCATGTAAGGTTTACTGTGTGACCTTCCTTTGGATCTTGTAGCAATGGGAGCATAGCCACTTTTAACTCAACTCACCTGTGTACTCCAGTGTGTTGTGCTGTGTGCTGTGTGTGGAGAATTCTACCACATACTCTGAACATGCAAATGGCCTGATTTACAGCTTCTATTAATAAACAAGGCTGTCACTGTTCTGTATGAAGTGATCTCATGCAGCTACAGCAACTGTACACTGGTTTGCATGCAAGGAATTAGGAGCTGTAAGACGTGTGTATATGCGTGTGTTTTTTATTTGTTATTTATTAATTTAATTTTGATGTATTTAATTTAAGTAAAAGATATATTGGTAATACTTCATTAGATTTCTTCTGATGATGATCTGATGGTCCTGACAGTAACGTCTTACATATACGTATCATACAGTAGACCGTACTCATACAGGAGTGTTACATCTGACATGAGTGGTCCATATGTTCTCAGGGGTGGATGACGGAGCAGACATCCCCAGGGACATGGTGAGTGGTATCTACGAGAGGATCCAGCAGAGGGAGCTGCGCTCCAATGAGGACCATGTGACCTACGTGAGCCGTGTAGAGCAGTCCATTCTCGGACTCAAAACCGTAAGTGTTCCCTGCTGTGTGTGATATACTAATAGTATAGACACTATACGGGCTGAGTGTAACCTACAGTGTGTGAGAACATGATTATTACACTTATAGTATAATGATACTGTACATAAGAATGTAACCTACTCTGTGTGAACATAATTATACTGATCGTGACAATAAAATAGCACTAAAACAGTATCAGTTTTAAGTGATAAATGTATGTAGATGAAACCAATAAGGAATAATTCATAATAACTACGTCTTCTAATTGGTTTTGGCGGTGGTTATGTCTTCTTATCAGATTCTTGTTAATTGCTTTTGCAAATAATGTAGTAAATATTTTGTGGTATTATGTGCAACCCCAAACTTCACTGACCTTACTAAACCGTTCTAAAGTAAAATAGAAAAAACATAAGGGTGTTGTGTGCCTTGTCAGATCCTGGCCGTGCCGCACAGGCGTCTGGTGTGCTGCTGTCGGCTCTTTGAGGTCCCTGATGCAAACAAAGCTCACAAACAGAAGCTGTCGCAGATGCAGAGGGAGGTGTTCCTCTTCAACGATCTACTGCTGGTCAGAACATCAGTATTATGTTTATACTGTGTAATATATGAACAGGCTCATATGTGTGTGCTGTACCTCCAGATCCTCAAGCTGTGTCCTAAGAAGAAGAGTGCCGCCTGCTACACCTTTTGCAAGGCCATGGGTCTGCTGGGCATGCAGTTCCACCTCTTCAGTAACGAGTGTAAGAGCCCACCCCCCATCCAAGCTCTGCCTGGGTTGGGGTCATGGTGCCTGATATAAGAAGGCACAAAACATCACATTGGTTATTTGAATTTTGAAAAAAACTATCTACAATTTTTTAAAAGAAATATTTTAAAAGTCTACTCTACAGGAGATATGAGTGACAAGCTGAGTGACGGGATTTGATAAAGAGGGAATGCCTTGATTTTTATTACACTAATTACATATCAAGTCGTGAAGACTCTAAATTACAAGCCAAGGCTGATTATATTTTTTTTATTGCTCTTAGCTGTTTTGAAATTGAACTCTCCATTTTTACACACACTAAATACATACCTTTCTGTATCCACCAGCCATTTTTGCTCAGTTAGTTGATCCTAAAGCACACCAGTATACAGTGAACAATCCACAAAGCCCTGCATCAGACAAATGCTTCTAATATTAAATTCATATCCCCTCCTCCAGATAAATGCCCACTTTGTTCATGTCTGAATATTAAATTACTGTACACCAAAACATGCTGGTGAATTTTTCAGCTTTTGAGCCAATTACCTTCAGAATGATCCTTTTTAGTCAAGTGGGATTCAAATCAAGGGTATCCTGTATTTGAAAAGCAGCTCCTTCGGTGTTTGGTGCAGAAAGGCGTGATTCATGAGCAGATAAATGAAGTTTGACACATCCCCTCTGGCTCCTAATCACCCACACTCCTGCCTTAAGCTGGGTGCCAGCCGGGGGAGTGCCAGAAAATGTGTACTTATATTCTTAAGACAAACGATTAGCCTTTGTCAATGATGATGATGAATGGAACCAATGGAGAGGGAAATTACTTAAGAATAAATATGACATTCTTCAGTGTTTTGAGGAACCAACAAAAAAGTGACACATAAATACTGTCCCAAAACTGAACCAAGAAGGCTAGAGGAAGACCAAGTTGGTTGCTGTGAGAGCAGGGGATGCAGAGGAGAGATTTGGACAGAGCAGAAGATTCAGAGGAAAGGGTCAGATGGAGCCTAGGATGCAGAGAAGACAGAAGAGGAGAGATTGTTATTTTGACAGTTTTAGTCAGAAAACATGAGGCTGTGATATCGACGTAGCCCAAACAGCTGTTACTGAGGAGGAGCGATGGCCTATTTTTACAACATTCATCATTTTCTTTGCTTTGTTTGACAGGACAAAAACAAGACAGGATTTATGGGACAAAACTTTGGTACATTGTCTTGTGTCTTTTATTGTCCTGTTTAGAAACTGTGTTGGGAATTTGTCGTTTTATGTAGTGTTTTAGCAAACTTTTGTGCGACTACAGTGAACTGAGGGAAAGTCTCCCATGGGGAAACGTACAGAGACATAGATGAATGAGGTGGGATTATAGTGAAAAGGAGGTGATGGGGAGGTTGGGGAGGTTGATGGTTATGCTACTGCGGTGCTGAGGGTTGTCATTAAAATGGCAGGAAGGGAGAGAGAGAAAGAGAGAGGGTATTTATCCAAAGATTGAAGAGGCAGTGATAGCAGGCTGTTGCTAGATGGAGTGATAGATGACTGGTTAAGGCTAACATATGGTTATGGTACACTAAATAAGGTTTGACAGACAGATACATGCCTCTGTAGCAGTGGCTCTCACACTTTTCACACCAAGTACCACCAAAGAAAAGATTTGGCTTTCCTAGGTACCACAAGATTTAGGTCTAATCTAGGGCAAAACCAGACCTAAAAGTGGACCACATAATTTCTACTGTAGTTCTAAACAAAAAACATATTATAAAATTATTATATAAGGAGGGCAAAAAGTGGATAAAATTAACTCTAAATGAGGCAAAAGCACAAATTGAAGAGCTGTCCAAGTACCACTTGAAGGCGCTTGCATACCACAGCCAAGTGCAGTACTCTTCTCCTGGTTTTGTGGTATATTCATGTTTTAATATTGTAGGTATTTTTGTTTGAAATCATACTTGAGAAGATCCTTGTAATCCTCCTGGCTGACTGTCGTCCTGTGCTGTCCCCTGTCCAGACTACGCCCACGGCATCACCATGATGAGCCCTTTCACCTCGGAGAAGAAGCAGCTGGTGAGCTTCTGCTCGCCTAGCGGAGAGGAGCTGCGCAAGTTTGCAGAAGAGCTGAGAGAGGCCATTGCCGAGGTGAACGAGATGGAGCAGATCCACATCCAGTGTAAGTCTGAGTATACAAAGAGGAGGAAAGAGGAGGGGGGAAGAAAGAGAGAGAGCAGATCCACATCCAGTATAAGTACTAAGTATACAGAGAGAGGAGGAAAGGGTGAGAGGGATAAGCATGGGGGTGGGGGGCTGGGGGATCCATATCCAGTGTAAATCTGAGTAAACAGAGGGGGGGAAGACGGATGGGAAAAGGGAGTAAGAGAGTGACAGAGAGAGGGGGAGGATGAGGAAGAGGTAGAGAGGGTGATGGAGAGAAAGTGAGAAGGTAGAGAGAAGGGAAGATAGGAGGAGAGAGGATAAAAAGAGAAAGAAGGCTGTGAGAGCTGGGAGACAATGACAGTGGGAGGGCAGGATGAGAGGGAGAGTGAGAGAAAAAGAGGGGGAGAGCAAGAAACCTAATCCCTGTGTCTGTGTACAGGGGAGCTGGAGAGGCAGCAGGGCATCCAACATGGCATCCATACCAATGGAGGCCAGGTGGAGCACACAGGCCATGGCTCGCCCTCAGGTACTGTGACACTGTACACACTGTGACCTGG
The DNA here is from genome assembly GCF_009829125.3 of Periophthalmus magnuspinnatus. Classification (NCBI taxonomy): domain Eukaryota; kingdom Metazoa; phylum Chordata; class Actinopteri; order Gobiiformes; family Gobiidae; genus Periophthalmus; species Periophthalmus magnuspinnatus. The sequence continues at coordinate 13,335,179 of NC_047131.1, read as the reverse complement.
ACTGTTCTCCAGTCTGTGAGTACTGTACCAGTCGGTGAGATTCTCAGGGCCACCTACCACAGAGCTTAAAGTTATGACAGATTTCTGTCAATTAAATCAGTGAACATTTCCATCGATACGTAATGTAAAAAAAACCCAAAAATCTCTCTCTCTCTCTCTCTCTCTCTCTCTCTCTATATATATATATATATATATATATATATGTATATGTATATATATATGTATATGTATATGTATATATATATATATATATATATATATATATATATATAGAGAGAGAGAGAGAGAGAGAGAGAGAGAGAGAGAGAGAGAGAAAGAGAGAGAGATAGATATATATTTATAATTTCCCTCAGTGGTTTCAGAAGTTGTTTTTACCTCATTAAATAAACCTCTATATGGGCAGACTCATGTTCGCTGTAGCAGAGCCTCATCAATGGTTGCAATCGAATCTGTTATGTTTTGCTTTAGTTCACTAATGTCCCGTATCTTTGCTTCATTGGACGCCTCTTTAATCAGCAGGATTCCTCAAATACAAAATATAAATCATATTTAGGATTGCTCTGTGAGATGTATCATCTCTTTTTCAAGGGTGTTCTCTAATAAGAATGAATGACAGTAGACAATAGACAACAGATTACATACAATCACAAGACATCCTGCTCTTCCATCCTCCTGTCCCACACTCCAAAGATGAAACAGCTGATTTAAAAGTACATGATAAATGAAACAAACTTAATCACAATAACACTTCAGCATGAAAAATATGGACCCAGTCATGGTGGCCAAAGCTTAATGACAGGTACAAGGTGAATTTAATACAAAGCAGCTTTAAATTGTTGAAATGAAGTTATTGACCTTAGCTCTACAGTAAGGTTATTCCAATCAAATGTAGACTTATATGAAAAAGCTTTCTTGCCTACCACTCTATTCACAAAGGGTACTCTAAAGAATCATTTGGATAATTTCACCCCTGGAATGGCAAATGTCTAGTGACTAAAAGGTAAAAGTTAGCAGTTAACCTTAAAACTACCGCTTCAATGACATCACGAGATGGAACAGAGCATTTTGAGCTTTGGAGATGTAAAAACAGACTCAAAGGGTCAAATGTGTGAATGAAACAAAACACAACTTCAGGTATGTTTTTGAGGCGGTATCAACATTATAACATGGTTTAAAGCTCACAAGAGTTAATTTTGCATAATATAGGACCTTTAATGAGATTACTCACAACTTGTACTGCATCTTAATAGGGCTTGGCAAATTTGTTTTGGAAAACACAAAAATGGCCCTTGGATAATCTAAGAAAGAGGAATTATTGCCGTGTCAAAAAATTACTCCAAATGAATGACATCCAGTTTATGAAATCGCTACTTGCTTTTGCTTTATAGTAATTTCAGCATATAGGCTTGCTCGTCAGATGGAATATCTGTGTATATGATGTTGACAGTGCCTTAAAACAAATCCTATCCTATTTGCTCAACAATATGTCCTCTTATACATTCAGCCTTATATCTTTGACATCTCCGTGACTTGATCTCTCTGCTTCCCTCTTTATGCTGATCCTCTTCCACAGGTGCACAGGAAGTTTATGACAAAACCGGCAACAACAACACAGTGGAGGTGAGTGTCTCTCTCTGCTCGCTGTGGTAAGTGTCTGTATGTGCTTTAGACAAACCCGCACTAGAGCAAAACAGCGCTCTCCATAGCCGTACTGTCAAAGTGAAATCTGCGCCTGGGGCACATTAGCGCTCTGCAGGCAGAAACAAAGGACTGTGTGTGCGGGGCCGCAAGGGTCCACCAACCCTTCACTCTGCAGACATCACGGACTCTTTCTTCAGCGATGCCAGGCTCACTACTTTAAGCCAGCACAGGGCCAGCTGGAGCTCACAGTGCCCGCCACACAGACACATGAGCTAGTCACCATTAACAGGCTGAGTGCATGTGCAGAGCAGAGGGACTCAAGTGGGCCTCTGAGGATCTGTAAAAGAAATAAAGACCTTTGCCAAAACTAATGTAAAGAATATGCTTAAAATTTAATTGCAAAGATTGCAGATCATAACAGCTGTGGATCATATAGGTAATAATATTGTACGGCATAGAACTAAAATCTTATGTTCCATTCCTTCTTATTGTATAAAACTTGCTATTAATTGCTATATTGCTATGCTGATGATGCAAAATGCATTTTGAAATTTCCTGTCCCCTTTAGAATAAATCACATAAGAATAGGTGTTATCACTAAATAGGCTAAACTGAGGTGATCCACAGGGGCAGGTTGTGGGACCTCTATTGTTCTATTATTGTATTATAACTCCATACCAATCCTTTTCTAAAATCAGATCTTATTAGAAAACCCCCTACTCCAGAATGACTGCTTCTCCCGGACTGTTCCTCTGCTCCTCTTTGTCCTCAGCTGCTCCTGTAGATGTGAACTCTTGTGTTAGAGGCACCATGCCCTCGGTGTCACCTCGGTCCCATTCTCACTTTCCTCCCCCACTCTACCTCTCTCCATCTCCCCCTATCCTTCTCTCCCCTATCCGCACACACTTCACACACTGTTCACTGCTCTCTCTGTCTCTTGGTTTGGAGATCTCACATCTCGCCCAAGGTTCCCACACCTCAGCTCAGTAGTCTGTTATCATTGGAATGTTTTCCTGTGAATATGCATTAAGTAGAGTAGTGGCAGGGTCAATTACATTTTGTAACTTTACAGTTAATTGCCTGTAGACTGCTGTCTACACAAATTTGGGGCATGCCTCTGCTGGTAGATGATAGAACAGAAGTATAGATAACTGTATATAGGCTAGATGTGTGGGAGCCCTGCAGGCCTCAGTCTCATTGTGAGTTGTTTATTCCATGCACGCACACACACATGCGCGCACACACAGTCTGTGGCGATCCCACTGCATGCTGCATGCCCATGTGTCAGTCACCTGAGGGCTGCAGACAGGCTGCGTTCAGGCTGGTAACTCCTCATGCGTTCTCTGACTGTCCCTAAACTAGGTGTCAATTCACAACAGGCTGCAGACCTATCAGCTGAGCCAGCCCGCCATTGAGTCGGCCCCCCTGGCTCTGACGGCACCCCCTGCCCTGCTCAGCCCCGTCCAGGCCGGAGAGCTGCGCCCAGAGACCCTGATCCAGTGCCAGCAGATTGTCAAGGTGATCGTGGTGGACCAGAGTGGTAGAGGACGTATGGAGGCTTTCCTGAGCCAGGGCCCAGCCACACACCAGCTCATCCAGTCTGCTTTATCCACCCCTGTGCGTGTGCCCAGTGATGGCCCCCAGCCCCCGCTGCCTCCCCCTCCTCCTCCCTACAACCATCCTCACCAGTTCTGTCCCCCAGACTCCCCCATGCCCCTGCACCACACCATGCCTCTGATCCGCCGACGCAACTCCAGTGGCTCACGCAGCATCGTCTGAGAGCACTTTACCCTGTCTGCGACAGGAGCAGACACACTGTAGGAGGCAGGCAGGAGCTCCTCATTACAGGAACTGTTTTTGAACCCCACTGACGCTGAGCCCATTTCCATCAGAGCAGGCCCAGGGGCAGATGTGCTTCTGTCTTAAACCCTACATTTTCAAATATCACTTATCAAACTTGAGCTTTGTCACCACGACCAAGAAGCCGAGTCAGGCTTTAGAGTCAGGCTTCAGTGTGCAGTAGTTTCAAAGAGACACTAAAAACACTCACAAGAATGCATCTCAAATGATCTATTTTGGTTTTGTGGCCGCTCCTGTAGCTGCAGTTAGTTCTGCTCGGAGATAGCACACTTGCTCACAAACCTTTGGAATCTCTTTTTCTCCACACAAGGCGTTATGGTTTTGTTATCTGTGCATAATGAGGCCAAACACAACTGTAGCTTTCATGTGTGCTGTGTAAATGTGGGAGCACTGTAGCAGGCTTCTGTTGTGTAAAATATTGCGTACGAATGTCACTCCTTCCCCTGGGATCCTCAAGACAATCATATGTGTGCTTTTCATTTGCTCACCGTGTGGGAGCTTTGGTTTTTTCAGTATTTTATGCTTGGCTCTCACATCTCAGGAAGGCTCGGTCTCTCTGTCCTCTGCCCTGTTGTGTCCAGCGCTCTCACAGGTAGCAGCGACTAAACCAAGGGTGATTTTTTTTTTCCTTTTGTACATTTGCTCCTTATATATGGGTTTTGGAATATTCCTGCCACAAAACATGAAGATAACTAGCTTCGACAGGGTAGACCGAGGTCACACCCCTCCTCTTTGCACACGACTCTTATAGATGATGCATTCCTTTACTGAATGTGAAATCAGGGGGAAACTCAAGATGTCCGTGGAATTATGATCTCCTTCGTCACTGTGCGGTTTGTTTTGCGTGGCGGTGTCTCTGTACAGCGGACCACCAATCATCTGACACTCTTTTTGCATCATGATGGAATATATTGTACATAGAGAAATGAGATTTATTCTGAACAAGTGATCGGTTCGCCCATCCGTGTGTATCCTGTGTATTTGTACAGAGAAGATCTAGTTTAAAAAGACAGAATATATAGTAATTATTATATAGTTCTACAATATGATTATTCTTCACATTGCAAATCAGGGGGTTCTCCTAAAATCCTCCTGCTATGTGTGTGCGTGAGAGACGGGCAGCTTTTCTAGAGTACACCGCAGTTACCATGGCAACATAAACGGATATGATTTCAGATCTGCATTAATCATTAAAACACCATGTCATATAATTGCGGGACGACGGGAGGAGGGATGTGTCACTTGTTAGTAAAGGGCTATGCTGTATTGGCGACTATATACATGCATTTACAATAAAGAGGTGGACACGACGTGCACATAGCAGCCAAAGCAACAATTTAACTTCACTTTAGGATATGCTTGGTTTTTAGTCACTTAAGAGTCTTTTACGAATGACTTGTAGAATACCTATAGCATGAGATTTTGTTTTATCATTCGTTCGTATCATTAGTCACAGCATGTTGGGCCTCCTCCTCTGTTTCTTCTTCCTGCTTCATTTCTTGGCCCAACCCCTACCTGTCCCCCCCCCCATGGTTGTCATGGAGACGCACCAATCTGCATCCTCACTGTGGAGCACTGTCGGTAATCTTTGCACCATCACCAGATTTCTAAAAAGAGATTTATAATGATCGACATGTTTATTAATGGATATTTATAACTTTTCTTTTTGTTTGAAGAGAATGAAAGAATAAAGTAGTTTTTACTCTCATGCGTTGGTCTCTAGTGAGTTTGTCAAGATCACGGTAAAGTGTAATAATAGAACGGGGTTAAAGAAACACAAGCTAGCTGCAGTAATGTTATAGTTTCAACACCTGGATATCAAAGCTAGAAAAAATACTGAATCATTTTATTTTTCATTACCAGCCTTACAGGTTTATCAAATCACAAATAGCCAAAACAAGTGAAAATCCATACACTTTGGCTGAATAAATCATACACAGGTGTAAAAAAACAGCCAGGCCAGTCATATTAATAATAATTTAAACACTTTCCGCATTCCCTGTTGATGAATGCTAGTAGCAGAAATAAAAATGTGTAGATTAAACTGCATATATCATACAGTAATGGAAATAGGCTTGGAGGGGACAGGTTCCAGACCTACTTCTCACTGTTACAAAAGTGATAAAGTCCAGACCAGCCAGGGTCACACTAAAATACTATACACAAGGGAACAGTGCAAAGATGATGATCCAAAACTCCCAAGCAAACTGTGTTTTTACATCAGCCACTGTAAAATGTAGTGACATGATACAATATGAGTAAAACGCATATGCCGATTGGCTTCCTGGAGGACTGTAAAAATTCTCATGTTCATTTCTACTGTTCATTTCCACCTGTACTCATCACTGATCCTGGGTCAGCTAAAGCTCACAGGTCAAAGATCTCTGGTGTACTGAGGCATCACTCTTCACATGGTGGTCTCCTCCCACTCCAGCTCCACATCACCTAAAAGCAGAGGGAGTAGAGTGAGTAAAGTGAGGATGGTTTGTAACTCAATGGGGTTTGAGAGGCTGTGTTACCTTCCATGCCCTCCAGAGAGTCAGTCTTTTCTAGAGCAGAGTAGCTCACAAACCAGATGGACTGGCTGTTCCCTTTGCTGTTCAAGAGCTCTAACGTACTCTGGTGCAGGAAGATGTACTGGGCCTGGAAGAAAAAAATGTACAAGTCATTATTGTTTACTAATGATGTAATTTTCTGATGGGTGAAGGAGATTGTATCCCTGTTTCAATTATAAAGTTTATACAGTTTTACAACCAATATTTTGAAAAAAACAATTCTTGAAATCATATTTATGTACATGCAAATGCCCACTACGGTTTCCACCACATATGGCAGAAAAAGAGAGACAAGTGATAGACTATGGTGTAACATGGAGGGACAAACTCAAAGCTCATAGATAACACCATTTGATTTTGATTTGTATTAATTGTCAATGAGAGATTGGAATAGGAATAGATACCAATATTTACAATCCAGAAAGCCAGTCCCTACAAAAAAGTCTTGATTTCTTTGCAAAAAATATATCTTGACATGTTTTCTACATAAATCTCATTGCTTTTAATTCACGTGGCATCACTGAAAAAATGTTATATTCTCTAAAAAAGCCTAGATGATGGGACTAAATGTGTGGGACAAACAAAAGGGGTGTTCACTCAAATTCCTGCTATATTTTTCCAACCACAAAATTGCATGTTAACAATGACCTTAAATGATATTCAGTTCAATTCATTTTATTTTTGTAACACCTAAAATCACAACAACAGTTGTCTCGAAGGGCGTTCATGTATTGGTTGATGGGGGAAACCGGAGTAACCGGTGTCCCCATCCAGACACGGGGAGAAACATGCAAAACTCCATATGGAAAGGCCTGGGCGACCCGGGGAACGAATCAAACCTTCTTGCTGTGAGGCATGAGTGTTGCCACTCAGCCACCGTGCTGCCTACACACAAAAACAAACATATGATATGTAATTCCTTGATCTAGGCTGTGCAATGCAGAATCTTGAGACAGATACTGCACTTGGATATATTTGACCAGGACAGAGTAGCTCCTTAATTATTATATATAATTATAATATAACAAAGAAGAAAAAAAACAAAATCTGTACAGCACATTATATTTGTGTCCTACGTAGTTACTATAACTTTAAACTCCTTGTTATACTCCTACTATAACCCTTTAAACTCCTTGTTAACTATTATGATATTATCCTCTCTCTGCCCTGTGTTGAAATATGTTATCATTCTTGTCTTCCTTTGCTCATCCATGGGAGTTGTTAATTATTGTGCTGTAATGGAGAAGTGATTAAACAAGTCATGAGGGACACACAGTATAATCTGCAGACACTAAAGGGAGCTGTGGCTTTGCACTGCAGAGGAAAATAAAGCTAACACTTCTCAGGTATAAGCAAGAAGAAAGGTGAGCTCAGAATGATGTCACACTCAGAATGGGGAATCCTGTTCAGTGCGTGCCTCCAATCCACAGCCAAATCATTAACTTTTAAGAAATAGAACTTTCCAAACTCTTCCTTCCACATGGGAGCATGATCACAGTGGGACACCAGGAACAAGTAGGATATGATGACGCATGATTCTACAGTCTGATAAACTGCTCATGTGTGTTTTTGGATCTACATTTTATTAACTAATATTATAGTTTTGTGCACAATTTACCTTTTGTGGTCTGCAGTCTGGCAGGTCCTTCACCAGAAAAGTAAAAAAAATCTATAGATTTCAGTTTCCTGTTATGCAGTTTGTTTTGAGGACATTTGACAATTTAAAGGCTTTGTTTGAGATTGTTGCTATGACAACAATTCATCCTAACATTGAAACCCATTTAAAAAGAATGTTGTAGTGTTATATTATAATGACGTTTTTTTTTCTTATTTTACCTCCACAGGTATTTTCCTATTACATTTCAAACCTAACAAGCAGCATGTGGTTGGAAATCTAGTAGGTAATTATACTGAAAATCCATCCTGCCAAAGTAAAGAGGCTAATGAATGTGAGCGTGCTGGCAATGTGAACTGAAATCTACCTGTGTTTGGCTTATGTTCACTCCAGGCTGTTTAAAAGTGCACTTAGCTCAGCTCCACTCACCAGGTTCTGGACCATGCACATGCGCTCACTGCGCAGCTCGGCCACCAGCCCATAGATGTCCACAAAGTCATGGTCCCTCACATGCTGGATCAGGTGATCCAGTGCGATGAACACGCCTGTCCTGCCCACTCCAGCGCTGCACACATCACTGTTAGTCATAAGGCTTCCTGTGATATACTGACAGACAGGAACTGAGCATGACTTACCTGCAATGGACCACTATAGTACTGGTCTCCAGTCTGTGAGTGCGCACAGCTCGTACAAACTTGATGAGAGTGGTACAGGACTCTGGGACACCGTGCTCCGGCCACGATGTGTAGTTAAAGTGACGCACCAGGATGTAGTGTCCATGCTGCACAGGAGAGCAGGGGTAATCTTATAGTTGAAACCAGAAGTTTACATACACTGTATAAAAAGACACATGCTTTTTTTCTCACTGTCTGACATGAAATCACACTCCACTTTTCTTGTTTTAGGTCTGTTATGGTTACCAAAATTATTTCTATTTGCTAAATGCCAGAATAATGAGAAAACGATGTTTTTAGACAATTTTTCATTACTTTCTTCAAAGTCAGAAGTTTACATACAGTAAGATTATTATACCTTTTAACAATTTGGGTAAACCCAGATGATAATGTCATGCCTTTGGAAGCTTCTGATAGGTTTATTGACAACATTTGAGTAAATTAGACGCACACCTGTGGATGTATTTGAAGGCATTCCTGAAACGCACTACTTCTTTGTGTAACAACATGAGAAAGTCAAAAGAAATCAGCCACGATATCAAGAAGAGACTTTAGGACCTGCACAAGTCTGGTTCATCCTTGGGTGCAATTTCCTGATGCCTGACAGTGCCTAAATCATCGGTTCAAACAATTATACACACGCATCATACGGCTCAGGAAGGAGATGAGTTCTGTGTTCAGAGATGAACGTGCTTTGGTCTAAAATGTGCATATCAATCCAAGAAGAAAAGAAGAAAAAAAAACTTGTGAAGATGCTGGCTGAAGTTTGTAAGTGTGTGTCATTATCGACAGTGAAACAAGTACTGTACCAACATGGGCTGAAAGGTCACTCTGCCAGGAAGAAACCATTACTACCAATGAGCATTGTTATGTTTGGAGGAAAAAGGAGGAAGCTTGCAAGTCTGAGAACATCAGCCCAACTGTGGAATACAGGGGTGGCAGTACCATGTTGTGTGGTTGTGAAGTACATGTGTGGAAATACTGAAGTAGCATCTCAGGAAGTCGGCCAGGAAGTTTTGGGTTTTCCAAATGGACAATGACCCAAAGATAATGCCAAACTGGGTAAGTGGCTTAAGGATAACAAAGTCAATGTTTTGGCCATGACCATCATAAATCCCTGATCTCAATTCTATTGAAAATTTATGGGCAGATCTTAAAAGGCATGTGCACCAGTTCTGTTAGAAGGAATGGGACAATATTCCTGCGAACTATTGTGAGAGGCTTGTGGAAGGATATCCAAAATGTTTGATCTGAGTCATACAGTTTAAAGGCAATGGTACCAAATACAAATGAAATGTCTATAAACTTCTGACTTTGAAGAGAGTAATGAAAAATTGTCCAAAAAAATCCATCTCTTGTTATTCTGGAATTTAGCAAATAGAAATAATTTTGGTAATCCTAATTGACCTAAAACAGGAAATGTTTAGTCAGATTTCATGTCAGACAGTAAGAAAATAAGTCATTCATCACCTTTTTATATAATGAATGTAATCTTCTGATTTCAACTGTACAGTGGGGCAAAAAAGTATTTAGTCAGTTCTCCCACTTAAAAAGATGACAGAGGCCCGTAATTTTCATCACAGGTTCACTTCAACTATGAGAGACAGAATGGGGGGCAACAATCCAGGAAATCACACTGTAGGATTTTTAAATAATGAATTGGTGACTTCCTCTGTAAAATAAGTATTTGGTCACCTACAAACAAGCAAGATTTTGGGCACTCACAGACCTGTAACTTCTTTAAGAAGCTCCTCTGTCCTCCACTCATTACCTGTATTAATGGCACCAGTTTGAACTCGTTATCAGTATAAAAGACACCTGTCAAAATTATAAACCTACACCAGGCTGGGAAGACAAAATCAGCAATAGGTAAGCAGCTTGGTATGAGGAAATCAACTGTGGGAGCAAATATTAGAAAATGGAAGACATACAAGACCACTGATAATCTCCCTCGATCTGGGACTCCAAGCAAGATCTCGCCCCATGGGGTCAAACTGATCTCAAGAACGGTGAGCAAAAATCCCAGAATCACACGGGGGGACCTAGTGAATGACCTGCAGAGAGCTGGGACCTAAGTAACAAAGGCTACCATCAGTAACACACTACGCCGTCAGGAACTCAAATCCTGCAGTGCCAGAGGTGTCCTCCTGCTTAAGCCAGTACATGTCTAGGCCCGTCTGAAGTTTGTTAGAGCATTTTGATGATCCAGAAGAGGATTGGGAGAATGACATATGGTCAGATGAAACCAAAATACAAGTTTATGGTAAAAACTCAACTTGTCGTGTTTGGAGGAGAAAGAATGCTGAGTTGCATCCAAAGAACACCATACCTACTGTGAAGCATGGGGGTGGAAACATCATGCTTTGGGGCTGTTTTTCTGCAAAAGGACCAGGACGACTGATCCGTGTAAAGGAAAGAACGAATGGGGCCATGTATCGTGCTGGGTCTTTCAGCATGACTATGATCCCAAACACACTGCTCGGGCAACATAGGAGTGGCTTCATAAGAAGCATTTCAATGTCCTGGAGTGGCCTAGCCAGGCTCCAGATCTCAACCCCATAGAAAATCTTTGGAGGGAGTTGAAAGTCCATATTGCCCAGCGACAGCCCCAAAACATCACTGCTCTAGAGGAGATCTGCAGGAGGAATGGGACAAACTACCTGCAACAGTGTGTGAAAACCTTGTGGAGACTTACATAAAATGTTTGAGCTCTGTCGTTGCCAACAAAGAGTATATAAAAAATATTGAGATGAACTTTTGTTATTGATCAAATACTTATTTTCCACTATAATTTGCAAATAAATACTTAAAAAATTAGACAATGTGATTTGCTGGATTTTTTAACATTTTGTCTCTCATAGTTGAAGTGTACATATGATGAAAATTTACAGGCCTCTCTCATCTTTTTAAATAGGGGAAATTGCACAATTGGTGGCTGACTAAATACTTTTTTGTCCCACTGTATAAACAGGGTTGTAATACATATGGGGGTATGGCTCTTTAAAGGGAGCTGAATCCCCAAGAAGCTAACATATTCCTTTGTGCAGTTTGCAAAAGTACATTTTTCCACAACTACAACTTCTATGTTAAAACATTTTGTTCATAAGGCTTTCACTTGTGTTTCTTGTGTGAGTAGAGGGTGTATGTATCTGTGTGAAACTGCATCAAACACATTTTACATTAAACAAGCCTAATACTCTTGTGGCCCCCTCAAAGACTTTGATACAGATTGTGTAGTGCAGATTTATGGATGGCCATTTACTTCATCATTAACATTATAGAAATGACTTCCTCCACAATTTATGTTAATATTTCTCAGCAAATACTTAATGGCGTGGCAATCACAGGCCATCATAACATGAAGAGAGAGCACCACTATGATGCCAGTGATTAAAGCATACATGTGTGTCAGCTACAGCCTGTGTGCCTGTTCCTGTGTATTCCTCACCCGCTCCACTCGCAGAGTCCGGACAGTCCAGTCAGGGAAGACCTCTTCAGAAACTTTGGACACCAGAATGTCACTGAACACGGACATGGGCTTATCATCCTCAGGCCAGTACTTATGACAACGGATCTGCAATGTCCCAGTGCACACAAACACAACACACACCGGAGTCAGACAGCTGATGAGAAGAAGCCGCTGGGATGTTCTAATGAGCCCACAGCACACGCACAGGCCTGTCTACTCAGTGTTACATATTAACACATGATTTATGGGAGTGTCATAATTAGTACGCACGCGGCCCTTCTCGAAGCACTGGGTGAGCATGACGATGGTGCGGGTGCCCGTCTCCCAGATCATCCTCCAGAAGGCGGCCACGGTGCCAGGGAGGGGCCCTTGGGTGGCAATAAACTCGTTGGGACACAGATAGCCCTGAAAAGCTCCAGAGTTTAGTAACTATGTGCTGCTGAAGACTTGTTAAAAAGCGCTGATGCAGTGGCACTCACAGAGACAAAGCTGGCATTGATGTAGTCGGAGCCGTCTGAGCCTGGCTGGGAGAGCAGCTTCACTCGGTTGTTATTATCTAGGCACAGAGCAGGAATCACAATGTAGAAAAGATGCTGCTCCAACACAAGTGCATTTTGTAATATTCGCTGTGTGCCCTACTGACACTATGGAGGCACAAATCAAATAAGGTAGCACTCCCAATGCCGTGTTAGCTCTGTTGACTCTGAAAGGTACAACTTCATTTAAAATATTTTTTTTCTACAGTTACAGTTTTTATTTGTCATATGTAAATTACATCAAGGCAATAATTTTAAGGTGCCCTGTGTAACTTCTCTGGTAAAGGGTCCGCCACATTCTTGTCTCCATGGAGATTTATTTGCCTGAATTGTTCCATAGTATGGCAATTAACATATCTATTTAGCATGTATAAAATTGTTTTAGTGCTAATATTGTGAGCTTGCCTCTTCACAGATCTGACCTGTAACTTGGTTCTATACTGTGGAACAGTATAGAACAATAACATCTTCATTAAGACAAGTAGGTGGTGGACCTCCATCAGAAAAGTGCAGCTCTAAATCAACTGACCTTTAAGAGACAGTTTAAGAGCTGTGCAGATGTCCACTGTGGCTGTGTGGATTTTCTACTGGTCATCTGAACCACAATGAATCATAATTTGTGGATTTTGTCAATGTCTGTATTTAATATGGTTATATCAATAAGTCCCCAATAATCTTTAGGTGAACACAGTCCAGATATGCATAAGCCTTTCTACTCTGCCTCCTCTCCCTGCTCCTGTCTGTTCCTGTCTGCACCCTGGCTGTAGATGTACTCACAGGGCTTGATGTTAGGAAAACGGTTCTTGGTTCTGTTGCAGGGCATGTCTGCGTCTGTGGTGGCCAGATCCTGCAGCAGCTTTGGCAGTGCCTGTGAAAAGACCACCGCTTACTATTACACCAGGGTTATCAAAAGTATTGAAAATTAGATACTAATCGATACTAAAATAGCAGTGAAATCAGATACTATATTATATAGTATATATTTGAGCAGAAAAGTCACATTTACATGACAGAAATGAAACTATCCTAAATAGCTTTAGCATGATCTGGAGCTGTATCAGAACAAACATAAGATCACAAAGACTATTTATGCGCCCATGGACCACTATGGAACCTAATATGGAATCTATCTATATGGGGCTGATATTTGGATTTTTAGAGTATCAGCCATCTGCCTTAAATCTTCAGCATAGGCCAATATTTAGTTTCAGTCGATCTGCTGCCTAAAAAATACACACAAAGTTTCCTATTAACACTTTAATACAGAGAGATAGCTGCAGAAAACATGACTTCACAGCTCTCTTAAATGTTTGTGATAAAAAGGGCTTGGGGGGAGTTTGTAGTAAATTTAAATTACATAATTTGGGGAAAATAATCAAAATCAGCCCTACATATTGTCCCAAAAATATCGCCAGATATTATCGGCCATCAGTTGCTCTGGATTCTAAACAATCAATATCGGCATCGACTAAGAAACAAATTCCTATCACCTGATCTCTAATAGTATTATTGTGTATTGAGTGTTTTTTCATATCATCATGGGATAGAAATTTGGTATTGGGTATCGAATCTATTCCTTGGAATTGAAATTTTGTACTTGTGCCTGGTTCATTCTGCTTACCGAGAACTCCTCTTGGAACTTTGCATTGTCATTGCTGCACAGATCCTCCACATGCTGCAGAAAGGACTTCTTATTGACAGGCCTGGACAAGCAAACAGTTTACAAGTGACATCAACAGCAACACAAGACACACATTTACTTTGGGATACAAAGCGCCATTTGAACAACATTCTCTCAATATGCATTTCAGTATCTTGATTTTGGACTTACTTGAGGGATTTCCTGTAGCTCAGAAGCCTGGACAAAAACAGGTAACGTGAAAATTTGCAGCGTGATCACAGTGCAGCCATTAATCGGATAATCAGACAGAGGAGATCAGAGCTCGCAGAATCAAACCCCTCCTGATTAGAGCGACTGATGTGGAATTCTGAAGGACTATGTGAGGATCTGGAGAAGCCTTTGGGATTGGCTTGCAGGATTTTGAGCGGCATAGATCCCCAGCTGCTGATAAAGCCTGCTATTTGTGCCCCTGAACAGCACTGGACCGGTAAAGCAATTTGAAAAGGGCTGAGTAGGTAAACAAACTCGAAGTGAAGGGGAGCAGGAGGAGAGCAGGCAAACACCACATCACTCCCATGCAAGAAGAATGGGAAGAAGGAAATTATGCAACTGTGTTAGAACCATGCTGAGTTGTTCCCTGGTCAAAACTGTATGGGTAGTACATAGAAAAAAAGAAATTCACAATTTCATTTAAGACATAGGACTAGTATTTTCCAAAAGCCAAGTTAAACCACAATACTTCCTTTAATTAATACAAAAAACACACACACACAAGTGACCCCAAACACCACTGGACTTACTGAATGACATAGATCTCTTTGCGCCTGAAAAAGAATGAGGAGTACCTGGAGGGAGAAGAGGGCTGATTGTGAACAAACTAAAGTGTACTGGCTTATGTGTGACAGGGACCAGAGAGCAGTCATGTTATTTAAGCATTCCCTTAACTGGCTTTTATCTGGGCCATAGCAGGAGCAGAGCAGCACAGGCGTCATAAAGGGATCCATTTGGAGCTGAGACGAGACAATAAGCCTGACACGGCATACTATTTTAGCTCTTTAAAACGCATACGCTAAACTTAGCCTGAACGCTCAAGATTTTAAGTTCAGCCAATATGTCTCCTGAGGGGTAGATTTCTTTGAAATAAATTAGAGAGGTATTTAAGCAAATATATAACGCGACTTGACTTTTATACCAAATGCCCTTCCAATTGCAATCACTATGTGCCCACAGAATTTTATCCTGTGAACTTCAACTATGCCATAGTCACCCAAAAAAAATGCATGCATTAAATTCGGCATTACTTGAGTTAGTATATTTCAATCTTTTATTATTATTGGAGCAACATGTAACTTTTTACTGGTATAAATTTGAATTAAATGGTATCTCCTTACAGATAAGCAGGTGAAGACACCAAGCCAAGTTATAGACCAGATCTATCGAGAGAACTAACCCTGTTTATGTTAGAATTAATGTTTCAAGAAATCTTCTTCACAATAAAAACACCTATAATTTGAACTGCAAGATTGGAGATAGAAGATACAGTAGATACATTATACTGCATGTGTGGAATAACATCGTCATGGAGACAACCAGGTGGCAAATCCAACATCAGAAAAGTCATATTGTGCACCTTTAAATTATTTTACTAATGCTAATCTTAAGTACATTTCTGTTACATCCTAGAATTTTGCCGTTGTGGGAATCTCATCTTTTCTTAAATGGGAGTCTTAAAAAGTAATATTTGTTATTAACAAAGTGATGCAGACGTTTATGTAATGGCTGCTCTTTGCCGACAGATCTTTTGCACTTTGGGGCACACAGAGGATAAAAGCGGGTTGTGGAGCGGTTGCCAGGTCTGGTTAGAGACTCAAGCGCGAGGATGCGAATACACAGTGAGGCAGCCTCTGGTACCTCCTGTTTTAGCTTCTGTGCAGCTCCACACTTGTGCGCTGGAAGTCTGCTATTGACAGGAGCTCACATCAGTCTGCTGCTGCAAAGGCCTTTTTGTCTGGTTGGCTCAGATTTAAAGTCTCGTCTCAATGCACTAAATAAAGCATTAGAGTCAAGTGGTGAACAGTGCATGCTGCTACTGTTGCTTTTGTTTGGATGCATGGGCAGGTGAGCAGTAAGAAGAAAAGAAAAAATATAAACTACATTTGAGATGTTAAGTTGACTAATAAAAAATGTCATCACTTTTTCAGCCTTGAGATTTTAACTTAAAGTCAAACTAAACACTAAATCCACTTTTTTAACTATTAAATGGTGTGTATTGTGTTTTAATAGCATTATTTACTGTTCTAGAGGAGTTACACAATGCACCTTTATAAAATTTCCCATTTAAAAAACTTTC
Organism: Periophthalmus magnuspinnatus; assembly: GCF_009829125.3. Taxonomy (NCBI): domain Eukaryota; kingdom Metazoa; phylum Chordata; class Actinopteri; order Gobiiformes; family Gobiidae; genus Periophthalmus; species Periophthalmus magnuspinnatus. The sequence continues at coordinate 13,318,858 of NC_047131.1, read as the reverse complement.
AGACCTTGAAGTAGTAATCAAATTAGTCAGAAGAATGGCACAAGCAGACAAATCTAAACTAGTCAGCTCTACTAAATGAAAGTTGAGAGCATTGTGTGGATAAGACATTGTTTGTGCAGAGGACAGGCAGACTGACCGGTTGATTTTCTCCTGCTTGAGCTCCATGTCTGCGATGGCAATCAGCTGATCCAGCTTACACTTGGTCTCTATGATCTCCGCCTCACGGGGGGAGTAAGTGCCTCCTTCTTTCTTGTGCTGGTGGAGCCTGGATGGGAACAGCACAGTTACCAGAACAACTCAACACTTTCGGTATAATGTATTGAAAGCACTTGTCTATCAGCTCTACACTTTGGTGCATTATTTATTCACTCAGTTGCACATTCACATTTTATAGGCACAGACACTGTGGTTGACATGTATTTCTCAGTGACGCAATGGAGCTCAACAGTCCTGACCACTTTGAAGCCTATTCTGGTTGTCGCAGCAAATTTCCCATCCCTTTTTCCAATATATACACACACACATATACATATATATATATATATATATATATATATATATATATATATATATATATATATATATATATATATATATATATATATATATATATATATATATATATATATATATATATATATATACACACGCATATATATACGCATATAAATATGCATATATATATAGAGAGAGAGAGACAGACAGACAGACAGAGAGAGAGACAGAGAGAGAGAGAGAGATCAACCTGTGCACTGCTTGGATTGATTACAAGAAAGCCTATGACTCAATGCCACACACATGGATCAGTGAATGCTTGGAGCCGTACAATACCAACAGGACTCTGAGAGCCTTCATTGCAAACTCGATGAGGTTGTGGAAAACCACCTTTGAGACCAATGGCAAGCCACTTGCACAAGTGACCATCAAATGTGGCATATACCAAGGAGATGCACTGTCACCACTGCTGTTCTACATAGGTCTGACCCCCCTGAGCCAAATCAACAACACTGGCTATGGATACTGACTCAGGAATGGGGCCACCATCAGTCACCTCCTCTACATGCATGACATCAAGCTGCATACTAAGAATGAGCGAGATAATGACTCACTGATCCACAGCACAAACACTGGAATGTCATCTGGGCTTGAGAAGTGTAGCCGGATGGTGATAAAGAGAGGGAAGGTAGTCCACACAGAAGGGGTCTCACTCCCAGAAGGAACAATAGCAGACATTCAGGACAGTTACAAGTACCTTGGTATCACACAAGCAAATGGCAACCTCGAAGAGAAAACAAAGAAAGCACCAAATACCTCAGGCGAGTAAGGCAAGTCCTAAGCTCAATGGCAAGAAGAAGACCCCAGCAATAAACAGCTACGCCCTGCCAATAATCAGATACCCAGCAGAAATCATAAGCTGGTCCAAGGAGGAGATACAAACCACAGATGACGTGCTCAGTGAATGTCTCAGAAAGTGGAGTGCAGAGGAAGAGCTGTTGGAGGAGCCATCATGGGAAGACAAGCTCCTGCATGGGATGTACCACCAGAACATAACTGAAGTGGCTGATATCAAGAAATCCTACCAATGGCTTGAGAAAGCTGGTTTGAAGGACAGCACAGAGACACTCATTCTGGCTGTACAGGAGCAGACCTTGAGCACTAGAGCAATAGAGGCTCAGATCTACCACACCAGACAAGACCCAAGGTGTAGTGCCAAGAGGCCCTGAGACAGTCCAGCACATAACTGCAGGGTGTAAGATGCTGGCAGGGAAAGCATACATGGAGAGGCATAACCAAGTGGTGGGCAGAGTTTACTGAAACATCTGTGAGGAGTATGGACTGGAGAGCTCAAGGTCAAGGTGGGAAACACCTCCAAAGGCAGTGGAGAATGATCAAGCTAAGATCCTGTGGAACTTCCAGATACAGATTGACAGAATGGTAATGGTAAACCAACCGGACATTGTGGTGGTGGATAAACAACAGAGCAAAGCTGTTGTGGTGGACATCGCAGTACCAAGTGATGGGAACATCAGGAAAAAGGAACATGAGAAACTAGAGAAATACCAGGGGCTCAAAGAAGAGCTGGAGAAGGCCTGGAAGGTGAAGGCATCAGTGGTGCCCGTGGTCATCAGAGCACTCGGGACAGTGACTCCCAAACTGAAGGAGTGGCTACAGCAGATCCCAGGAAAAACATCAGACATCTAAGTCCAGAAAATTGCAGTACTCGGAACAGCAAGCAATCGGGCCTCTGGTTGAAAAGAGGAGATGATATATATATATATATATATATATATATATATATATATATATATACACAAAATTTAAAGTTAATGACACAACAGAGGCTAACCAGCTATGTGGTAACTAATGTCCATGACAAAAAAATCCATAAATAACACTCAGGTCTCCTGATCATCAACTACTACATTAATTAATAATAAGCTCAGAAAAAGCCTGCTTGGCAAATCCAGAATGATATCTCTATATCTGTATTTTCATACAGATATAGATCAGTTGTGTTGCGTCTCAAGCCCGGTCAAACTTGATCGTGCATTCAGATTAATTTTTTTTCAGTGATACGTAAAACGAAGGAGCTCCTTGGTCATCTATCATTAACAAATAAAATGTAATTGATCTCACCTGAGAGTTTAACAGAGTTTAATGCTTTGTAAAACTGTGCGATGTTTTTCACCCCTCTGTGATATTTTTTTTCCTTTATTTTTTTGCAGTACAGGCAATTGGCTAATCCGAATGACTAATCCACCTGTCAGTCACACCCATTTGAAAACAGTAAAAAGTGTTCTTGATTCCAGGCAATACATTTGCAAGTTTTTGGTCAAAAACAGAAAAACTGTACTATGTGACAACATGCTCAGTTGCCCCGATTACAGCCAGGCATTTGTGATTACAAACACCTGGGGTGACGTTTGAAGTGTGGATACTTGTTAGACCAATCACACTGTTCTTTTACCCCCTTCTCCCCCCTCAGCCTCCCCTTTAGTGCCCCAGGCCCCGCCCCTCTCCCTTACTCACTCTTTTCCTTAGCCCTCCAGGTACTGCCCAGTTTAGCATTTGCAATGTGGTTGTGGGGGGCATTTAGGTGTTTAGTCTCAATTTAATATACCATGTTTGTGAAAAGTCTATAGAAAAATGAATGGAAATTTCACCTCTGGAATTGGAGCAGCCTTTAAAGAGGATGATGTGACTGGTGATGTGCTGATTGGCCAAAACGTACTGTGCCACTGTTGGCCTATTACATACATATATAAAGTGGCAATATGTCAGTTCTACTTGTATGTACATGGAATTTTAGTGGTTATAAAAACATTTGTCAGAGAGATAATCAACTAACTGCTGCATATCCAGGAGCGGGTGTAATCAGTGTGATGAGCCACATGACACAGGTGCTACTCTCTCTGTGTAATTGATATGTGCAGCTTCTGATTCCTGATAATGAACCATTTGATTCTTAGTGCATCTTACTTGACAGAGCAGCAGATGATGATTATCAACAACACTGCCAAGAAAAAGGACAGGAGCACTCCCAGGATGATCTGCTCTTCTCTGGTTAACAGACCATTTGCTGTAAGAGACACCACAACACAAATCACATCGCATACACAGCTGAGGCAATTATGCACAAAATGAGAATCATACCATTGGTTTTGATGTGCTCCGAGTATTCTGAGTCTGTGTACTCGCCCTTGATGTTGGTGGCTCGGAATTTAAACCTGGTTGCCATAGAAAAACACAGAAACAGTTACTTTAGATAGGTAAATGAAATTAAGCTAATTATTTCAACCAGGAAGTATACATTTCCTCCCCATATTGTCTTATCCGTGTCACTGCTAGTCAATCCAGGAAATCACATTGTAGGATTTTTAATGAATTAATTGGTAAATTCCTCAGTAAAATAAGTATTTGGTCACCTACAAACAAGCAAGATTTCTGGCTCTCACAGACCTGTAACTTCTTCTTTAAGAGGCTCCTCTGTCCTCCACTCATTACCTGTATTAATGGCACCTCTTTGAACTCATTATCAGTATAAAAGACACCTGTCCACAACCTCAAACAGTTAGAATCCAAACTCCACTATGGCCAAGACCAAAGAGCTGTCAAAGGACACCAGAAACAAAATTGTAGACCTGCACCAGACTGCGAAGACTGAATCTGCAATTAGTAAGCAGCTTGGTGTGAAGAAATCAACTGTGGGAGCAATTATTAGAAAATGGAAGACATACAAGACCACGGATAATCTCCCTCGATCTGGGATCCCAAGATCTCACCCCGTGGGGTCAAAATGATCACGGGAACGGTGAGCAAAAATCCTAGAACCACACAGGAAGACCTAGTGAATGACCTGCAGAGAGCTGGGACAAAGTAGCAAAGCAAAGTAACAAAGGCCAACATCAGTAACACTATGGCGCCAGGGACGCAAATCCTGCATTGTAAGACGTGTCCTCCTGCTTAAGCCAGTACATGTCCAGGCCCCTCTAAAGTTTGCTAGAGAGCATTTGGATGATCCAGAAGAGGACTGGAAGGATGTCATATGGTCAGATGAAACCAAAATACAAGTTTATGGTAAAAACTCAACTTGTCGTGTTTGGAGGAGAAAGAATGCTGAGTTGCATCCAAAGAACACCATACCTACTGTGAAGCATGGGGGTGGAAACATCATGCTTTGGGGCTGTTTTTCTGCAAAAGGACCAGGACGACTGATCCGTGTAAAGGAAAGAACGAATGGGGCCATGTATCGTGCTGGGTCTTTCAGCATGTCTATGATCCCAAACACACTGCTCGGGCAACATAGGAGTGGCTTCATAAGAAGCATTTCAAGGTCCTGGAGTGGCCTAGCCAGGCTCCAGATCTCAGCCCCATAGAAAATCTTTGGAGGGAGTTGAAAGTCCGTGTTGCCCAGCGACAGCCCCAAAACATCACTGCTCTAGAGGAGATCTGCAGGAGGAATGGGACAAACTACCTGCAACAGTGTGTGAAAACCTTGTGGAGACTTACAGAAAACATTTGACCTCTGTTATTGCCAACAAACAGTATAGTAAGTAATAAGTATTGAGATGAACTTTTGTTATTGACCAAATACTTATTTTCCACTATAATTTGCAAATAAATTCTTTAAAAATCTTTTAAAGAACTTAAAAAAAATTCTGGATTTTTTTTTTTCTCATGAATAATTAGGATGTTTGAAATGCATAAGGTAAATTAGGACCACTGCAAACCATTTAAAATGAACTAGTTCTGTTTTTCAGGTACAGAGCATTTAAGTTTTTATTTTAACTTTATACAGTAAATTGTAAAGCATCTTTTTTAGAATACATTTACTTTAAAGGTATTTCTATTGAAAGAGAACCGTAAGGAAGCAACCGTTGGAAGAATTTTTTTCCAAACAGAGACTGTTGAATGAGAACCATATGAAGACCATAGACAGGTGGGAATAACACGTCTGACACGTGTTCTTCCTTCATGGTTCAAATACTCACACATAAACTGTATTAGGCTTCAGAGGCCCGTTACAGTAGGTGTCCGACTCATTCAGGCAGTCGTCCCTCTGTCCGATTACGTATACCCCCGTCATGTTGGGCAGCACCAGCGGAGGTTTGTCCCCCCACAGAAGGTGCTGGCCTATCCTCTGGTCAGGGGCAGGGTCTGGGTCTGGGTTTGGGTCCTCACAGGTTGGGTTGGGAAAGCCCCTGTCTGTGATGTAAGGGGCAGGAGACCGAGAGAAGGCTGCTCTCCAGTTAGTCACGTTCTCTGTGTCTTTTACTGTAGAAATGTAAAAGAAGAATTACATAAGAATTTGAAGTTTACAGGTGATTAACTAAACTCACATTACTGCTAAAAAAAACAATATTAGTAGATTGCATTCATGTTGGAGAATGTGATAAAGACAATTGCTGGGTTTCAGATGACAATACGACATTCTATACACCATCCATCCATTTTTTCCCGCTTATCCAGAGCCGGCTCACGAGAGCAGCAATCTGAGCAGGAACTCCCATACTTCCCTCATCCCAGACACTTTCTCCAGCTCGTCCGGTGGGACACCAAGGTGTTGCCAGGACAGCTGAGGGATATAGTCTCTTTAGCGTGTCCTGGGTCTTGCCTGGGTTTGCCTCTCGGTGGGACATGCCCGGAGAGCCTATGTTAGATTTACTGCTTTTGAAAGAAATACATAAATTAAATATCTTATCAGTATTTCTTGGGAGTTGTGTCCACAAACTTGCCATATGAATCTCATAGCTTTAAGTCTTCAACATCTTTGGGGTGGAATAATGGCAATTTTGAAGCTACTATGTAGCTAATTTAACTTTTCTTTATTTATTAAGATGTTGAAGCTTTTTGTTTTAGTTTCATGTTGTTAGTAACTAATTACAGAGATATTAACCAGGTCAACAAATCTTCAATCTGACAGTTAAACATCAAATTCTACCATATAATTCTGACCTGTCTCCAGCTCAATGTTAAACTACAGGGATTCTATAATGTTGTGTTGTTACATGAACCCAACCTATTAACCAAGTTTGATGGCCAAAGTGATGGCCAAAATTGTAATGAGCAAATCTTTGGCATTATAACATCATCAGAAAACATTTTGTATCATATTACTTTGAGTGACGATGAGTAATGAGTATAGAATATGCACTATAAACTGAACTTTATTCATTTATTTTTTACTACAAATGAAATTGCAATTGCAGTATTTGTCTGATTAATTTTTTTTTCCTTTAATGATGTATTCCAAAAGAGTCATACCCCCTGACTCGGCCACGATGACCTGGATTCTCGCGATTGGTCCATTGTCGTCACTATAGAAACAGGCAGGCATGTGGATGGCGATACTCCTGTGGGTTACCATGGCAACCCCTCGGTGGCCCAGCATCGCCTGGGGTATCTGGGTGGGCTTGGCCGGGGCTGGGATGACCACATGTAAAAGAGCAGAGATGAGTGACAGGTTATGTAGTCTGCAGCATACACCCACACAGCACTTAAGGCTTACACATCATTTTTACAGTGCTAATCATCTCCTTCCTCTGCTATAGTCTCTTGTGCCCTAAGCGGTAGGAGCACTATTGTACCTTTGATGGCTGTAGTTATCTTGACGTGGGGGCTGGGGGGGCTCTTGCCTGCTCCGTTCCTCGCTGAGATCTACAATCAGACGGACAGGATTTGAAACTGTCATGAGTGGTTCTGGCATTTACCAAAGCACCTCAGTATAAGCAAGTAAATGTCACCATCTTTTTGATCAAAATTTCCTGTAACTTTGCAGTATAAAACGCACTCCCCTCACATAACACCATAATGACTTTAGGGCTAAGATGACACGCCGTTTGTGTGTAATTCATCACGGAAATGCCAGTTTAATGTTTTTGGTGACATTTTTCCTCTGGCTGAACTATTAGTAAAAACATATTTTTGTCAAGGCAAGTCAAGCTTTTTGAGGAAGTATTTATTATAAGAGTGTACTTAAGAACATTTAAATAAACTAGGCAGAACATAGCAGGTTGTTCAAAGCCAGAAGGAAGTTTACATATTATGTTTGTATTATAAAAATTGTATAATTATTAAGAATTACTGACCACACAACCAATTAAAAGTAAAATCCTTAATTCTTTCATTCACATTGTCTAATAGATTACCATTTATGACAAACTTGAGAAAGTCAAGTTGATTTGACATAAACACCCAGATAAAAGAGCACTTTACATAGTTTTACTTTTTTGGAGTATAGCTTGAACTGACTTAATTTAGCTTCAATGGCTTCCCAAGTTAATATCACAATCTAGACTCTAAAATGTAATTTTCAACATAAAATCATTGTATTTTATTTTATATTCCCATGTGGCCTTATATCTGTGTAATCCTTCAGTGGTTCAGGTAGGTTCCATAGTGGTCCATGGGTGTATACTAGTCTATGTTCTAAAGCTATTCAGGAAAGGATAATTTCTGTCCTGTAAATGTGACTTTTTGTGTATCAATACCTGCTAAATGAGTATGTAGTTTTGATACTAGTTTTAATATCTTATATAGGATATAATATCCTATATTTTTGATACTTTTGACAACCCTAGTGCAATATATGCACTAGGGTTGCATATAATAATACAAAAAAGTACCCACAATAAATATTGACACAGAAAAATGATTGTTCCAACCATCATGTATTGAACAAAAAGTCTAAATAATATTTATCATGACAGGCCTAGTACTTCTGATTATATTATGATCTGAATAATCCTGACTGGAATAACTGTTGCCCCAATAGCAGCAGTGTAGTGTCTGTACCTGAATGGTGTAATTGTGTCCTCCCTTCAGGCCGTCAATCACTGCTGTTAGCTGGTTCTCCTCACTTTGGATGGCAGTGAGGCTGATGTTCCTCACCATCTCCTGTCCTTGGTAGATGTACACGTAGTAGGCTGTGATGTTCCCATTGGGCTCTTCAGGAGGGGAGAAGCTCACCATCACTTGGTTCACCTCATCTGGGATGACTGTTACTGTCACGTTGGTTGGAGGGCTCTTGGGCTCTGCAAGCAGATAAGATTGTATGATCATGTATATTACAGAGCCTTCATATTGGTAAGTCTACATTTTCAGAAGCATTTACTATATTTTGTTAAAAGCAACTACAACTATACAATTTCTTCAAATCATATGGCTAGTGCTTGAGCTAGTACTGAAAAAGGGACATTTCACAACATAATAATATCAAAAACATAATTAAAGTCATAGTATGTAACTTTTTGCCAAAAAATAGACTTGAATAGAAAGAATGTTTTTTCATTATGGGTGTTTTTATTTCATTGCAAAACATACAAAAACCTGCATTCTTATTTTGAGCCTATAAACTAAGGCCATACTTAGTTTATAGGCTCACAATATGAATGCAAGAAGAATAAAACTTCATTCTTCATGGAAAATGTACCGTTTTAAGTTTCTATTTCCATGGAATCATGCAGTTGACTTTCCACTTACAGAAAGTTACATACTATTATACTTTAAATGTAAAATAAAAAGCTATTTCAAAGAACTTATTAATGCAACATATTAAATGTCTCCTATGTCTTCTAAAGGTTTCTAAAGTACTGTGAAACTGAAAAATAATTCATCACACAAGAAACCATCAAAAACTACAAATCCCATGTTTAAATATACAAACATTTGCATACCCTCCTCCAAGGTGTGAAACACAAGAGGACCAACAGCCTTTCCATCAGTGGCCGCAGACTGGACTGTTCCAGTGAAGGCGATGACAGTCACATCGTAAGTGGAGAAAGCCGTCAGGTTGGACACAAGCAGGCTATTTTGCTCTCCGGGACCCAGCACCAGGGACAAGTTGACCCCAGGACCCTCCACCTGCAAGAACAACAAATGGGCAAAGAAGAGCCAAACATTGCACTCAAGTAATAGAAATAATACCGTACTTGAAAATAATATTACTCAAGCAGAAGTACAATGTAATGGTCCAAGAAATTACTCAAGAAAGAGTAAAAAAAGTATTTGGAAAAGTACTAATTCAATTCATTTTCAATTCATTTTATTTTTGTAACGCCCAAAATCACAACAACAGTTGTTTCGAAGGGCGTTCAGGTTTTGGTTGATGGGGGAAACCGGAGTACCCAGAGGAAACCCATCCAGACACGGGGAGAAACATGCAAATCTCCACACAGAAAGGCCTGGGTGACCCGGGGATCGAACCAAACCTTCTTGCTGTGAGGCATGAGTGTTGCCACTCAGCCACCGTGCTGCCTACACACAGGCAGCACGGTGGCTGTGTGCAGGCAGCACGGTGGCTTTCAGTTACTCTTACTCAAGTAAGAGTAACTGAAAGAGTAACTGTTTGGCCAAAACATCTCATTTATTATGTTCAGTTAATGTAGACTTATTGAAAGGACAAAATATTTGATCATGGTATTTTCAAAGGATGGACACAAAAACGAGACAAACTAAATCATATCTGAAGAGGTGGGGCAGGAAACACCAATGTTCAAATCATTTCGTATTGTCATCATAAAGCTTTTGTCATTTCTAGACTTAGTCACAGTGGGAAGCGGACCCACAACTTTTACTCAAGTAAGAGTACTGTTACTTCATTAAAAATGTTGCTCAAGTGGGAGTAAATGTATGCTGCTAGAAAATGACTTTGAAAAATACAATTTCTTTAAAAAGTTACTCAAGTAAATATAAATGAGTACTACCCCCCTCAGGTTATATCTGTATACATTTATATTGGTATGTACAGGAAAACAAGTAAACCAACCCGAATGAGATATTTGGTGGGACCAGAGAGAACAGCCGGCTCTTCCCACATCACGTGCAGACTGTTGGCGGTGGCGGTTACTCTGAGGTCACGAGGGGGAGCGTCAGGATCTGTAGATTATGTAATATGGTCTTTCGATTAGTATTAAAGGGCTGTCAGTACAAATAATATCTCCAACAATATTAATATTTATAGATTATGAAAACAAAATACTTAAGTGGACATAATACTAACAAGTTAACATATTCATTTCAAATAGTTTCTAACCTAGACAATAGCAACAAAGTCTGGGCAAGTAAACAGTGGCGTTACAACTATAAGATAAATAAAAATAAATTAAAAAAAAATAATAATAAAGTGGTGATTCAGGAGCATGAGACATCATTTTCACACATGGATTGTCCACCACAGAGTCCAGACCTCAACCCCATGGAGAATCTTTGGGATGTGCTGGAGAAGGCTTTGCACAACAGTCAGGCTCTATTATCATCAATGCAAGATCTTGGTGAAAAATGTATGCAACACTGGATGTAAATAAATCTTGTGACATTGCAGAAGTTTATCAAAAGAATGCCACAGCGAATGTGTGATGTAATCAAAGCTAAAGGCGGCCCAATGAAAAATTTGAGTGTGTGACTTTTTTTTGGCCAGGCGGTGTATATGTCTTTTATATGTAAGTTTGCTCAGAATTTTACATGAAAAGAGGAAATCAACAAACAACAGAGGACAGTAATGATGGTTAGTTTCTCTTTCAATAGTATAGAAACCAAACCAAGTATGCGTTAAAAAATAGTTTGTAATAGTAATTTTGTCCTGAGGCTCTCGTGGGGGCACTACATAAAACATTCATAATTCTGAAAAAAAAATTGCATTTATTAACACTTAATTTCTCATCCTTTGGCACTTAAAGGGTCTCTACCTGATTTCAAACCATGAATCAAGAACCTGTTTTACTTTGAACTTTTGGCCCCACCCACTTAGTCCTTTCTGCCACTGTTGAAAATGCACATGTCAGAGAATGAGGTGTCTGGGATAGGCAGGCAGATGTTTCCTTCCAGTTCTTCCATCTCTGCCTGCTATTTGACAGAGAATCAAGTGTCTGTGATAGTGTCAGACAGTTGGGAGCCTGATTGAACAAAAAAAGGTGGCCCTGTCAGTAGCTTCTGTATTAGTTATTATACCAGGGAAAATGCTATGTGAAATTAATAGATTATATTTTGCGATCTTGATGTTTTGTTATTCAGCAGTTTTTACTAATTAATTTATCATTTATCTTGACAAGAATAAATTCAAATCAGGTACAGGCTCTTAAAGTTTTTGAAATATACTGCTTCTTAAAGGTGATCTGTCATATGTTGTGAAATAGTAATAGATCAAACTTTACCTCCTGCCAGGGTACGGCCATACACCCAGGCAGTGTATTCTCCCACTCCGGCACTAGTGACCGCAGCCACTCTGAAGCGGTAGGATCTGTATTTAGACAGGGCCTGCACTGTGAAGCTGGACTTGTCTGTGGTGCCATTGGTCACATTAAGGGACAACACGAAACTGTCGTCGACACAGTCCTGAATGTGATCTATAATAGCAGGGGACGATTCACAAACACGGGACAGCAGCTGTGCAATTATTTGGTACTGCCTGAGCAAGCCGGGGACAGTGAGTGGAGGGGACCACTCCAGAGTCATGTTGTTAGCTGTGGCCCCCGAGATGATGAGGCTGAGAGGGGCAGCTGGGACTGTGGAGCAATAAGGATATTAAACACATTTCAATATCGCAGTGAAAACAGTAGATTACACAAAGTACGCACTAAGGTCTGAGAGGATTTCTATTAAGAAGAAGATACACAGACTAGCTCAAAATATCTATCCAAGGACTACTGCCTCGATAGTTGTCCTTTGCTAGGACCAAGGTAGTAGGTAGTAGTACAATACATTTGCAACCATGTTAACTATTAACATGACCATTAAAAAGGTACACTATGTAGCTTTTCTGGTGGAGGGTCTGGCACTTACTTGTCTCCATGGAGTTGTAATTGGTTTGAACAGTAACTTGTTTATCTTGCATTTATTCAGTTATTGATATTTTTAATTGTAAAATTGTAAGTTAATTGTATCTCCATAGAGACAAGTAGGTGGACCCTCCATAAGAAAGTTACATAGTGAATCTTTAAACTAGAGTTGTCAAAAGTATCGAAAATCAGACACTAATCCATACTAAAACTTACTGAAACTAGATACTCATTTGAACAGGTATCAATACAAAAAAAAAAAAAAAAATCACATTCACAGTACAGAAATGAACTTTTCCTGAAAAGCTTTAGAATGATCTTGAGCTGTATGTAAGACCACGTAGACTGGTATATGCCCAAGGACTATCATGGAACCTATAGTAGGTACAGAAAGTGTTCAGACCCCCTTACATTTTTCTCTCTTTGTTATATTCCAGCATTTACTAAAATCATTTAAGATCATTTTTTCCTCATTAATGTACACACAGCACCCCATATTGACAGAAAAACACAAAATTGTAAACATTTTTGCAAAATTATTAAAAAAGAAAAACTGAAATATCACACGGTCTTAAGTATTCAGTAGTATTTAGACCCTTTGCTCAGTATTTAATAGAAGCTAATACAGCTAATTAGTCTTTTTGGGAATGATGCAACAAGTTTTTCACATCAGGATTCGGGGATCCTCTACCATTCCTCCTTGCAGATCCTCTCCAGTTCTGTCATGTTAGATGGTGAATGTTGGCGGACAGCCATTTTCAGGTCTCTCAGGAGATGTTCAATTGGGTTTAAGTCAGGGCTCCAGCTGGGCCATTCAAGAACAGTCACAGAGTTGTCCTGACCCACTGTTATTTTAGCTGTGTGCTTAGGGCCATTGTCTTGTTGGAAGGTGAACCTTCGGCCCAGTCTGAGGTCCTGAACACTCTGGAGAAGGTTTTTGTCCAGGATATACCTGTATTTGGCTGCATCCATCTTTCCTTCAATTGTAACCAATCATCCTGTCCCTATAGCTGAAAAGCACCCGCACAGTATGATGCTGCCACCACCATGCTTCACTGTTGGGACTGTATTGGACAGGTGGTGAGCAGTGCCTGGTTTTCTCCACAAATATCAGTTAGAATTAAGGCCAAAAAGGTCTATCTTGGTCTCATCAGACCAGAGAATCTTAGTGCTCACCATCTCGGAGTCCTTCAGGTGTTTTTTTAGCAAACTCCATGCAGGCTTTCATGTGTGCACTGAGAAGAGGCTTCCGTAGGGCCACTCTGCCATAAAGCCCCAACTGGTGGAGGGCTGCAGTGATGGTTGACTTTCTAGAACTATCTCCCATCTCCCGACTGCATCTCTGGAGCTCAGCCACAGTGATCTTTGGGTTCTTCTTTACCTCTCTCACCAAGGCTCTTCTCCCCTGATTGCTCAGTTTGGCCGGACGGCCAGCTCTAGGAAGGGTTCTGGTCGCCCCAAACATCTTCCGTTTAAGAATTATGAAGGCCACTGTGCTCTTAGGAACCTTAAGTGCAGCAGAAATTTTAACCTTGGCCAGATCTGTGCCTTGCCACAACTCTGTCTCTGAGCTCTTCAGGCAGTTCCTTTGACCTCACGATTCTCATTTGCTCTCACATGCACTGTGAGGTGTAAGATCTTATATAGACAGGTGTGCGGCCTTCCTAATCAAGTCCAATAAGTACAACCAAACACGGCTGGACTCCAATAAAGGTGTAGAACCATCTCAAGTTAAATATATGAGGGTCGCAGAAAGGGGTCTGATTACTTCTGGCTGTGTGATATTTCAGTTTTTCTTTTTTAATAAAAAATTTGAACAATTTCGTGTTTCTCTGTCAATATAGGGTGCTGTGTGTACATTAATGAGGAAACAACGTGAACTTAAATGATTTTAGCAAATGGCTGCAATATAACAAAGAGTGAAAAATTTAAGGGGCTCTGAATACTTTCCGTACCCACTGTACCTGGACGATTGAGGGATTACACAGATATAAAGCCACATGGGAATATAAAAGAAAGTACTATGATTTAATGTTGAAAATCACATTCTATTGTCTAAAGAAACAGTGTTTTTATTATGATCATGGTATCAGATTCTGTAGTAGAGTATCAAGTATATTCCTTAGCATCAAAATCACAATTTTGAACAAGCTAATTTTCAGCAATCCTCAGTGAAATTATCATGTACTCTGATGAGACACAAGAAAACTATATTTCTATAATAACATCTGAGTCTAACTGATGCCGTGCTGTACCTGACTCGGACAGCGTGCTGGCGGTACAGTTGACTGCATCTCCAGGCCCCGCAGAGTTGACTGCAGCTACAGTTAGAATGTAGTCTTGCTCTGGGGACAGGCCAGAGACGCTGTAGTTGGCTGTGTGTGCCTGATGGAGGAGCCTCTCTGCATTCACCTCCACTGTGATCTCATAGAACAGGATCTGGCCGTTGGGGTTGTCAGGGCGCTCCCACCATAACTGTACTGAGTCCCAGCTCACTCCAGTGCACAAGAGGTTTTTCACCGTGTCAGACACTGCACACACCGTTATAGGGTTTTCAGAAAGCATATGGTGCTTGAGCTCGTCTGCATTCTGCACTCAAGGTTACTCACATTTACATTTTAAGAAGATGAAAGAGAATAGACAAGGTTGAATTTGATGACAATTGGGGATGAATACTTTACATTAGCTTTATCATGTTAGGTTTAAATAATAGGTGTTTTCACACATAATACTACCAACAATTAAATCCTCATAATCCCCCAGTTCCTGTTTAGTCAGAGGAACCACCCACTTCCCCTGCTTGCGTTCACACAGTAACAGTGGCTAGTGGCAGTGGGTCTAAATGGCTTTAACACTATGCATCTGTATTAATGGGTTTCAGCTGCCTTTTCTATAGTGCCATTTTGAGGATGTTTGACCAAAAAGATATAGATTATTAATATAATAATATACTTTTCATTCTGAAACCCAACCCTTCATTTTAATTCTATTCAGCACTGTGCAAATGAAACCGTGATGCATAAAAAACAGAATTGCATGTACAATTCAACTCAGTTATTATCACAGTTATTCAAAAGTCAAATTATGACTTAAGAATTAAGAATTAACTGCTATGTAAGTATTTCTCTTGTGGATCAATGAAGTGGAATCACATCATAAATGTCTCTCTCTGACATTTGTACGTATCTTAAGATAATACAAAACTGTCTCTTGTATCTAATGTAATATGTATATTGTTAGAGCTTGTGTGTAACAGCACAGACCTGACTCGTTGGTAGTGAAGGTGACCGGGCTGCTGAACTGGTTGCCATGGCCCACTCGTGTGTAGCTGCACACACTTATCTCATAGGAGCTGTGGGGCCGGAACCCGGAGAGATGCTCCATAGTGGATGGACCCGAGGAATTCTACATACAAACAGTAAATATGATAGAGCAGGTTACATCATCTAGTGGAGGGAATAACACTGCTTTGACACTGCTTTGACTCTGTGCATTTGAGTGTGTAAATATCATGTTTGTGGTGCTTTGCGGTCTGTGAAATTGGAGTAAATATGACAGTGTGTGGGTACTTAGCAGCGAGCTGGGGTGTGTTTTTGGAGAGGGGGCTCTGGACTTTCGGGCTGTGAAATTAGCAGTACCTGGAGTGTGACCGTCTGTGTGATGAGCTCCCGGATCCTGAAGCCGTAGTGCGTCACCACTCCATTGGGCTCCAGAGCAGGCTCCCAGCTCAGCCACACTGACACCGCTGTGTGGTTGTATATGGTGAGGTTATATGGGGGGGACATGGGCCCTGGGGGACAGCAGGATTACACAGATAATATATTAAACAATATGTTGTTTTTCTATTGCACACATGTATATGTGGTTCTGTAACTTGTAGGGGCTGTGTTCTCAATACAGCGTTTCCTAACATGTACTCTACAACTACTTAATTTGTTTGAAACAATACTACAAATATATTACATTGTTTTCTTTTTAATAGAGCCCTGGGCATTTTATTCATTTGCTAAGTGTTCAAAGGAAATACACAATATTCAAAATCCCCTGAAATGGAACTTACATCCAAAATATCAATAAAGTATGTAAGAAATTCATCATTTTAATTTGAATGCATTTTTCAGATAGAAAAATCAATGAACAACCAAAGGTTTAATATCAAGAGGTAATACAAGATATTCACAGCTCGTAATGCACCTTTAAAGGGCGCATTACACTATTTTATGACTTATGCTATTATGCTGTTTTCTCATCAAAAACATACCTGTCGCTGTGTTTTGTTTCATTCACACACGTTTAACACACAAATCCTGAATATTTAGGCTGAGTTCTTCTCTCAAATGAAAACACTCTGTTCCATCATGTGATGTCATCTAGTAATACAGGAAGTGCTCCAGTGTGTTTTTAAACTCCATTCACCTTCACTAGAATCATTTGGATCATTTCAGCCTTGGAACAAAAGGTAAAAGGGCTTGTTAACTTGAAAACTGCTAC
The DNA here is from genome assembly GCF_009829125.3 of Periophthalmus magnuspinnatus. Lineage (NCBI taxonomy): Eukaryota > Metazoa > Chordata > Actinopteri > Gobiiformes > Gobiidae > Periophthalmus > Periophthalmus magnuspinnatus. Next base: position 13,302,092 of record NC_047131.1, on the reverse strand, counting down.
TTCATGACATCACAAGGTGGAACAGAGCATTTTAAGGGTCAATTTTGTGTAATATAGGACATTTAAGACAAGGGAGGTATATCACGATGATTTGAGTGAGTATACAGATTTTAGTCCCCACAATGGCCCACACAGCTGATGGCTTTAAAAAGTCAATATAAATAAATATGAATAAATTTGAAGACAAATGTAGATAACAGTGTATTTCATTAAAAAATCATTACAAATACAAACACTTTCACATAGTAGATATGTATATCTACAAGGAAATTGACATCTCTTAACAGTTTGAAGATACACCCACGTTTGGTGCTCCATTTGGTTTAATTAGCTATTTTGTTTTTTTCATCGCAGAGATACTTGCCAAATGCATTTATTTTCACACAAACAGATATCTTGCACTGATTGAAACTGCTCCCAGGAAATGTAGCTCAAATCCACAGAGACCACACTAATTATTTGGAAAAATAGGAAGAATTGGTACAGCTGGCCAGGCTGTTGCCAAAGGCTCCACACTGCACCTTTAAAGCTTCATTAAGATCAAAGCCCAGGGATCATACATTTATAATCATGTGTTTTATGAAGATGCCTATTGGCCACACTCCCTCACCTCCTTCATCTGTATGCAGGTGCAGCATGAGAGCAGGTCCATTGCCTTTGCGGGTTGCCGCGGTGATAGATAAGTTATAGGCTGTGTATGGGAGTAAGTTGGTCAGCTCATATGAAGTCTCAGTAGTGAATGTGGTATTGGTGCCCCCGGGCCCAGACAGTGTTAGGGTATACTCTGTTATCTCCCCATTTGCCTCTAGAGGGCGCTGCCACACTACAGCGATAGAGGACGAGGACAGGTTCCGTGTCGACAGCAGAACTGGAGGCGACGAGGGAACTAATAAAACAAACAGAGAATGTGTGAGCTTTAAAAAAGCTGAAATATAGTATTTCCTTTTTTTCATAATATTTTAGCAGTGAATGAGGTCATCATGAAGCTTTTCATCTTTTTTAATTCTTTTCTGCTCTAAATTTCACTTTGAAACTTCTTTATATTACCATCGTCACGTGTCCTCAGGTGCAGTGTCCTTGTGTGGTTGTAAGCAATGCCAGCTGCTGTTGCCGGGGTAACGTTGAATACATAGGGGAAATATATCCTGAGCTTGGTAAATAGAAAGACAGTATCTGTAGTGGTCTGTCTGATGATCTTGTAAGGACGCCCTTGGTTGGATGTGTTGGGAGGGAGGGCTGCTTCCTGTAAGGTGAGCAGGTAATGCAGACGTCCATTGGGCTCCAGAGGGGGGTCCCAGGTGACTAGGATGGCCTGGGCGGTGGCGTTAGTGGCAGTCAGGTTGTGCACGGAATCACTGGGCACTAAAGATGTACAGAGGAGAATACATGTTAGCAACAAGCCACTGGTAAATCTGGTAATAGACATAGACACCATTATTGACATCAAGCAACCACACACAACAACACTGTCCTTGAATATCATGATGGTTATGGTCAGCATCTGTCACAGGCACTGGAATGATTAGGGGCCAGAAGCAGGTTTAATAATCAACAGACACATTTAACATAAATAATAGACAACAGCAGAGTGAATAAGGAGACATTACACATGGACACAGATTAAGGAGAAATGTGATGATAAAACATGGTGAATGAAATACTCATCCTGTCCTCCATGTTTGTACAGTGCTGTGCCTCTGCATTAGAGGCAGTGAGCAGTGCAAACAGGGAAAGAAAAGACAGCTCAAAGGACATAATGACACTTGAGAGATCCATAGGAGTGGGTGAGGCCCCAGTGGTGTGTCTGAGCCCAGAGGAAGGTGCCCCGGCTGGGCTGAGCGAAGCACAAGAGGCTAGCTGCCTTGGAGGTCCCCTGTGAGGCTGAGTAAGGCAGAAACACAGTCAATATAAGATCGAGAAAACATCGTAAGATCATATATACAAATGTGGCTTGTCAAAATCTGCACAATTTTTCACAAAATCACATAAAAACGCATACATCCATCAACAAAACGCATGAAGGGTTTGGGCATGATTAAATTTGTATGCAAATGTTAGTTTCTATGGAAACACAGCATTTATAAAACATTAAAGCAGCTAGTGTTTTTTTCTATGTTCAAATCCTGAAATTGTGCGAAGTTTAATCCTTGACACTACTGGTCATATTTAGAAAAAGGAAACACAAACTGCTTGTCTATAAAGATCATCATGGACAGACAGTTTGTAAGAAAGAGTTATTTCCTTTGCCTAACCGACACAAAGAGTTTTTATGTAATTTTCATCAGAAGAGGATCAGAGGTTTGAAAAAAGTGTGCAGATTGGTGTATATGCAGAAGTAAGCACATTGTGTCCTTTAGCATTGGGAGTGTGTGTGTGACAGACCTCCCTCTGGTAACAGTACAGTCATAGGCTCCGTCTGCACTCCTCCATCTCCCTGGATGGTGCTGGAGGTCATCCACACAGTGTAGTTGGTTCCCCCTATCAGCCCAGTCAGAGTGTAGGACATGACCACATCAGGAGAGGTGCTAACCTCTTTGGTGTACACTTTCTACAAATACAAACATAAAAAGCTGTTTTTCACAACAATTGCACACAATGGCTGATAGATAATATTGCTTCTCCTGCTGAGATTTCCTCATTTGTGGGACAGATAAAGGTTTTCTTATCTTATCTGGTAATAACTGCAAATATAATGAAAACTGTGACCATACAGTGTTGAAGTGTTGCTGTACTGGGACTGGACTGACAATAAAGTCTGAGACCAACTTTGGAGTCAGAACTGGTAGTAAGTGGAGTGCACATGATTCAGGTGCCCATACTGAAGTGAGGCACAGTGAGCTGAGGGTCCAGTAGCTTCTGGACCAGCAGATCTTGGCTACAATCCATCCAAAATCAATCTATAGCAATTCTGTCTACACCATCTAACCTCTTTCACTAGGGGTCCACATTGCCAGAGGGCACACTCATTAGACCACATCCTGAGCTGCTGCCCAAGAGCCTTGGCAGAGGGGCCCTATCAATAGTATCATGACCAAGTGCTGAAAGACATTGCAGAGGCCATCCACATAGGCATCTCAAGCAGGAAACACCAGCAAAGCAGCAAATTGGAGGAGCAAGGGACGGGCAGCTGAAGATCGACTTATGGGAGAGAACTCAAATTCCAAGATAACATTGTAGAGACCGCACTAAGGCCAGATATGGTACTACAGAAACAACAAGGCAAGTAGTCCTGCCAAAGTTGGCCCTGGGAAGACTGGACAGAGGCTGTTGAGAGAAACAGGGGAAAGTACATGGAGCGAGTGGGCACATGCTGGAGCCCAACCAGTCAAGTGTACTGCAGCCCCAGTGAAGTCAAAGGGTTTGCTGTGCACTCTCTTTCACAAGAGCCCTGTGAATGTTGGGGGTAAAAGATCTACATAATAAAAGAGCCATCAGAAACATCACAGATGCAACAGAGAAGGCATCAAGAAGCGTGGCAATCAGTTTTTGTGACTATTACTTGTCAATTTACTATTCACTGGCTTTGTTTAGCTTGTGTCTTACTTCGTAGCCTAAGTCTTAGACATTCAGAGTCATGTGTCTTACCTGTTCTGTTACAGTGTAGTTGTCTCTGTAGTAGATGGAGTAATGCACTATAATCCCGTTAGGCTCTCGAGGTGGGAGCCATGTTAGAGTGACTGAAGAGAAGGTCATGTTTGCAGTGGTCACATTGTGAGGAGGGTCAAAAGGCTCTGCAATCAAACAAACAAAATTACTAGCATTCAAGAAAACACGTGTTGTGTTGGTAAAGACCTTAATGCATACCACAGTTTACTGTTAACGGGACAGATTATACTAAGAGGCCTTTGAGATTTTATAATTTTATAATGTTTGGACCTCAAAAACAAGCTGAGATATTTTGTTTTGTTTTTGCAGACTGTTACTTTGGTGAAGTCTTCCCCTTTCCTTACAGATACTTGGTCTCATCTCTCTACAAAAGGAATTTAAACATGGAAGGGCCTATTTTTGATATCTTCATCAAACTGATATTTTCAGCTCAAAGTGTTAAAAGAAAACTAAAAAGAACATGAATAAATAAGTTTAAAACCTACAATAAAAATGTGCCCAAAGGCGTCTGAAAAAGTCTGAAAAAAGTGTCATATGTCCCCACTAATGGATGACACAGTTCATTATTAAAGGTCCTATATTGTGCAAAGTTGACTCCTGTATTACCCATGTTAGAATGTTATTACCTCATCAAAAACAAGTTGTGTTTTGTTTCATTCACACACATTTGAGTAACCATTTATTATTAGTCTGTCTAGATTGACAAAGCTCAAAATGTTCTGTTCCTCCTTGTGATGTCATGAAGCAGTACTTTTCAAGTTCACAACTACCATTTACCTTTAGTTCAGTAGAGATGATCATATCCAAAGCTAAAATTATCCAAATGATTCTAGTGAAGGTGTATGGAGTTAAAAAAAACAAAAAAAACCAGAATGGAGCACTTCCTGTATTACCATTTGATCACATCACAAAGTGGAACAGAGTGTTTTTGATTTGAGAGAAGAACTCAGCCTAAATATGCAGAATTTGTGTGTTAAACATGTGTGAATGAAACCAAACACAACTCTTGGTATGTTTCTGATGAGGACACAGGATTATAACACAGATCAGAAAATACCATAATATGGGCCCTTTAAGTGTATACATGACCTAGTTGTGCATGTTCTCACCTGCCACACTGGTAGAAAAGCTGATGTAGACAAGAACTCCTCCATCTCCCAGGCGGGTCCAGCTGGACACGGAGGCGTTGTAGGGGCTTTCAGAGTCGACATTTATCACCACCGAAGTCTTCGTTACATTCTGCCATTGCTCTGTCGTTTCATTCCTACCACAGTCACATACATAATACACTTCACTCACCCAGGTCTCCATTTCAAACTCTTACTGTAACACGTAACATATTTAGATCACCATGTTACCTTTTATTGTTTTGAAAATAATATATTAATTTTTAACACTGAGTCTCCCCTCGCTTTGTCACTCCTCCTTCATAGTACTATTACATTACAAGTGTGCATCCCACCAATGAAACTACTGGACATTGAATTAGGGAAGTTTGGGAAGTTCAAGTGTATTGGTTTGTATCTTGCTTTTGTATATTTATGGAAAATTGCCCTGTAGGAGCATGGGTGACGTAGGTTGGCACTGGACTGAATCTTACAGCTAACTGTATGGACAGTTTGAATAGAGACAGAGATCGGTAAACTACTCAAAGATGCACGGATGATATCCAAAACATCTCCAGGCATGGTTTCGATGCAAGAACACCATTATAACATGGTAGAAAGTTCCAAAAAGTCAATGTTGTATGATGCCCTCTCTTCAATATCCTACTCACCAAACTCTGACTTTGTAGTACAGGATGTCAGAATTGGCTTCCTGTGGCGCTTCCCAAGACAACTCCACCTCATAGTCAGATAACTTTCGAGCACGCAAGAACTGAGGTGGGGTATCAGGGGCTGAGATGTACAAGAGATTAACAACAAAATAGATACACAACTTAACCGGCAGTGCTTGGGATTAAAAAAATAATAATAATAAAACCATTAATAAAAGAAATGATTCCCCTGGTTAAAGCTGAAGCCACGTGCGCTGAATAGTACCTGTGATGTAACATTGATTAGCATGTGGAGAAACAAAGAGCTGTAATTCAAGAGAAGAGCAAGATTTAATCAGATAATCTCCTTCATCCATGATGTAATCCGGGATCCCGTGGAATACCTGGAAAAAAAATACAAAAACACCCTAATCCCTCACCGTCCTCCAGCGTGGTGATGTTGATGGGCTGGGTGAAGTTGCCTGGGCCGACCCGTGTGTAGGCCTGCACCCTGAGGCGGTACTCGGTGTACTTCTTGAGGTATTGGATAAGCAGGTGCTGGGTGCTGGAGGTGAGGTTGAGGAAGTGAGTGGAGTTCCAGAGCTCCAGACCGTAATGCGTAATGTTCCCGTTAGGAAGCTCAGGAGGCAGCCAGGTCACATTCACCTCACTGGGGCTGACCGACTCATAGGACAGGTTGTTTGGTGGTCCGCCCGGGACTGAGAAAGCAAGAAAAGTTTAGTTCACGAGCTGCCAAACTTTTCTCCCCTGAGAGTTACTGTTACATCTTGAAAAGGGCATTTATAAATGCAGTCTACAGGCTTTAGAAGAGGTACACCATAGTCCAGGGGAGTCCAAACGTTTTTTCATCAAAACAGAGACAAAGCAGAGGGCCGATCAAGGCCCATAGACTGGTGTCAATACAGTGAATAATTCACACGCATGCATTTATAACAGGTTAGAATGAACCAGACCTTTATTCATGCTTAGATCCTCAAAAGGACACTCTAAATATTAGATATTGGTTTATCAAGGTAGATTTTCAAAGCTTGCAGTAAAAAGTTCTACTTAAGGTGTTATGGGCCAATTCACCCGGAAGCCTGAGGGCCAAAAAAAAGAGGTCTGAGGGCTTTTGCTCCTGGGCCATAGTTTGAATGTGCCTGCCATAGACCATAAATTTAGTTTACGTATATGATCACAGTGTTCATTACTCAAACATTTTGCCCTAAGACCATAATATGTAGTTCTCTGCATGTGCATTTCTATAAACTAATAAATAGTCTATTCTTAGTAATGAGAATTATGTTGTGTTATGTTAAGAGGAATGAAGACCTGGAACATATCCCAAAGAACTTTTCAAACATTACAAGTATCAATGTATTTTTAAAAACAGTCATTGTCAAGGCAATAACTAATGGGGATTCAAATCAACAAATAACTAACTGTGCTATTTGGTGCATCAAGAGAGGGTACCGGTTCATATGGTTGGGTACACACAAGGTGCTTGGCCAAAGACTTAGTAGGTTGGGCACCCCTGGGTAAAGTTAATGGTTAATGGAAGGAGTTTCATAATTATGAAATGCACCTTTTGTGTAATGTCACATGCTATTGTTGCTTGGTATTACTTGTCCTTTAAGTGTCATGATACTAAATTTTTTTACTTGATTTCATAGTACTCAATACTGATACTCAATACTGATTCTGTTACCACAGTGACAATAAAAAACATTGTTAATTTAGACATCTATTAGTCTATGTGTCTTATACTTGTTCTGATACAGCTCGAGATCATTCTGAAGTTATTCATTAAAGGTTCATGTCTCTCCTGTGAATTTGACATTTTTAGTCTTGATTCATGCTCAAATGAATGTCTAATTTCGATACTAGTTTTAGTATCAATTAGTATCTGATTTTCAATACTTTTGACAATCACAGTATGAAATAATATAATATAGTAATATTTTATTCTACCTTCTTTGCTGGTCCTCCAAGCCTTGCAAAAAGACTACAACTGAAGCCAGCGTCAGACAATACTGGCACATTTAGAGGAATGTAAAATGCATAAACATACCATCCTCTCCAGACAGCAGATGTAATGAGTCTGATCTCTGGTTTCCATGGCCCAGGCGAGTGAATGCTCTCACAGACACATTGTAGAAGGAGAAGGGCTTGAGGTCCATTAGTGTGGCGCTGTGTGTGGTTGTGTTTATAGACATCTCGAAGGTGTCATTGCCGTAGTGGACTTGGTAATACTGAATGACTCCATTGGCCTGCTCAGGGGGAGACCAAGACAGAGTGGCAGTGGAGGGACTGGTGTCAACCACTGTGAGGTTTGTGGGTGGAGAGTCTGGCACTATGGATAACATGGAGAATAAAGTGATGGTTATAATAGATGGATTGGATGGATGGATAGATAGACAGACAGACAGATGTAGATAAACATGTTCTAATCCAAATGTCTAGAACGTACCATCCTCCTCTGTGTAAACATAGATGTACTCTTCATCAGTGAGCTCACTTTCTCCCACTGCTGTAGAGGCTGCCACACCAAGCTTATAGGCTGTATATTTTTCTAAATCTACCAGAAAAAATAAAAGCGGTTTGCAGTATGAATAGCTAAGTTTCAAATGACATCACAGCAAAAAGTAGCTCTATAATATTTTATGGAGATGGCTGTCAGGTAAATTGTTATGAATACTTTGCAGCTGATGTCATCAACATTCCCTGGGGAAATGTCTCCAATAATAGGATTCCGTTCAAAGTTCCATCCATCCATCCATCCATTTTCTTCCGCTTATCCGGGGCCGGGTCGCGGGGGCAGCAGTCTAAGCAGGGACTCCCAGACTTCCCTCACCCCGGACACGTCCTCCAGCTCCTCCGGTGGGACCCCAAGGCGTTCCCAGGCCAGCCGAGAGACATAGTCCCTCCAGCGTGTCCTGGGTCTTCCCCGGGGCCTCCTCCCGGTGGGACATGCCCAGAACACCTCCCTAGGGAGGCGTCCAGGAGGCATCCTGAGCAGATGCCCGAGCCACCTCAGCTGGTTCCTCTCAACGTGTAGGAGCAGCGGCTCTACTCCGAGCTCCTCCCGTGTGACCGAGCTCCTCACCCTATCCCTAAGGGTGCGCCCGGCCACTCTGCGGAGGAAGCCCATTTCAGCCGCTTGTATCCGCGATCTTGTCCTTTCGGTCATTACCCAAAGCTCATGACCATAGGTGAGGGTAGGAACGTAGATTGACCGGTAAATCGAGAGCTTCGCCTTCCGGCTCAGCTCCTTCTTTACCACAACGGACCGATACAGCGACCGCATCACTGCAGACGCTGCACCGATCCGCCTGTCAATCTCACGCTCCATCCTTCCCTCACTCGTGAACAAGACCCCGAGATACTTGAACTCCTCCACTTGGGGCAGAGACTCACCACCCACCCGGAGAGAGCAAACCACCTTTTTCCGGTCGAGAACCATGGCCTCGGATTTGGAGGAGCTGATTCTCATCCCAGCCGCTTCACACTCGGCTGCAAACCGCCCCAGTGCCTGCTGCAGGTCCTGGCCTGAAGAAGCCATCAGGACAACATCATCTGCAAACAGCAGAGATGAAATCCTGTGGTTCCCAAACCAGGCCCCCTCCGGCCCCTGGCTGCGCCTAGAAATTCTGTCCATAAATATAATGAACAGAACCGGTGACAAAGGGCAGCCCTGGCGGAGTCCAACATGCACTGGGAACAGGTCTGACTTACTGCCGGCAATGCGAACACAGCTCCTGCTCCGGTCATACAGGGACCGGACAGCCCTTAGCAAAGAGCCCCGGACCCCATACTCCCAGAGCACCCCCCAAAGGACACCACGAGGGACACGGTCGAATGCCTTCTCCAGATCCACAAAACACATGTGGACTGGTTGGGCATACTCCCATGAGCCCTCGAGGACCCGATGGAGAGTATAGAGCTGGTCCAGTGTTCCACGACCAGGACGAAAACCACACTGCTCCTCCTGAATCCGAGGTTCGACTATCGGTCGGATTCTCCTCTCCAGTACCCTGGAATAGACCTTACCGGGAAGGCTGAGGAGTGTGATTCCCCTGTGATTGGAACACACCCTCCGGTCCCCCTTCTTATACAGAGGGACCACCACCCCGGTCTGCCATTCCACAGGTACTGTCCCCGACCGCCACGCGATGTTGCAGAGACGTGTCAGCCAAGACAGTCCCACAACATCCAGAGACTTGAGGTACTCAGGACGGATCTCATCCACCCCCGGAGCCTTGCCACCGAGGAGCTTGCCAACCACCTCAGTGACTTCAGCCAGGGTGATGGACGAGTCCGCCTCTGGGTCCCCAGTTTCTGCTTCCTCCTCGGAAGACGTGACAGTGGGATTGAGGAGATCCTCAAAGTATTCCTTCCACCGCCCGACAACATCCCCAGTCGAGGTCAGCAGCTCTCCACCCGCACTGTAAACAGTGTTGGTGAAGCACTGCTTTCCCCTCCTGAGGCGTCGGACGGTTTGCCAGAATCTCTTTGAGGCCGTCCGATAGTCCTCCTCCATGGCCTCCCCGAACTCCTCCCAACCCCGAGTTTTTGCCTCTGTGACCGCCCGAGCCGCGGCACGCTTGGCCTGCCGGTACTCATCAGCTGCCTCAGGAGTCCCACGAGCCAACAAGGCTCGATAGGACTCCTTCTTCAGCTTGACGGCATCCCTTACTTCCGGTGTCCACCACCGGGTTCGGGGATTGCCGCCGCGACAAGCACCACAGACCTTACGACCACAGCTACGAGCAGCCGCATCAACAATAGAGGTGGAGAACATGGCCCACTCGGAGTCCATGTCTCCAACCTCCCCCGGGATCAGGGAGAAGCTCTCCCGGAGGTGGGAGTTGAAGACTCCCCTGACGGAGGGCTCCGCCAGACGTTCCCAGCAGACCCTCACAATACGCTTGGGCCTGCCAGGTCTGTCCGGCTTCCTCCTCCGCCAGCGGATCCAACTCACCACCAGGTGGTGATCAGTTGACAGCTCAGCCCCTCTCTTCACCCGAGTGTCCAAGACACGCGGTCGGAGGTCAGATGACACGACAACAAAGTCGATCATCGACCTCCGACCTAGAGTGTCCTGGTGCCACGTGCACCGATGGACACCCTTGTGCTCGAACATGGTGTTTGTTATGGACAAGCTGTGGCTAGCACAGAAGTCCAATAACAAAACACCGCTCGGGTTCAGATCGGGGAGGCCGTTCCTCCCAATCACGCCCCTCCAAGTGTCACTGTCGTTACCCACATGGGCGTTGAAGTCCCCCAGGAGAACAACGGAGTCCCCGGTTGGTGCACTGTCTAGTACCCCTCCCAGGGACTCCAAGAAGGCCGGGTACTCTGCACTGCTGTTTGGCCCGTAGGCCGACACAACAGTGAGAGACCTGTCCCCGACCCGAAGGCGCAGGGACGCGACCCTCTCGTTCACCGGAGTGAACCCCAACACGCAGCGGCTGAGCTGTGGGGCAATGAGCAAGCCCACACCAGCTCGCCGCCGCTCCCCGCGGGCAACGCCAGAGAAATGGAGAGTCCAACCCCTCTCAAGAAGATGGGTTCCAGAGCCCAAGCTGTGTGTGGAGGTGAGGCCGACTATATCTAGCCGGTAACGCTCAACCTCCCGCACAAGCTCAGGCTCCTTCCCCCCCAGCGAGGTGACATTCCATGTCCCCAGAGCTAGTCTCCATGTCCGGAGATCCGGTCGTCGAGGTCCCCGCCTTCGACTGCTACCCGGATCTCTCCGCACCCGCCCCTCATGGCTCCTCCCGCAGGTGGTGGGTCCACGGGAGGACGGCCCCACGTCGTTTCTTCGGGCTGGGCCCGACCGGGCCCCGTGGGGAAAGGCCCGGCCACCAGGCGCTCGCTGCCGAGCACCCACCCCAGGCCTGGCTCCAGGATGGGGCCCCGGTAACGCCAGTCCGGGCGACGTAAACGGCCTCGTTGGATTTCTCTTCATGATGGGCTTCTGAACCGCTCTTAGTCAGACCCGTCTCCCAGGACCTGTTTGCCATGGGTGACCCTACCAGGGGCATGAAGCCCCCGACAACATAGCTCCCAGGATCATTCGGGTGCTCAAACCCCTCCACCACGGTAAGGTGGCGGTTCGGGGAGGGGTCCGTTCAAAGTTTACATTACATACAAAAAAACTCCTAACACTGTAGATAAGTGTTCTGAGTGTGATTCTTGTGTTAGTTTATCAGTTCATATTTCAGTTTTTTTTTTTTTTTTTTTTTTTTTTTTTTTTTTTTTTTTTTTTTTTTTTTTTTTTTTTTTTTTTTTTTTTTTTTTTTTTTGACAATTTAAAATGTAAACTTTGAAAAAAAAAATGTTCAAAGTTTACATTTTAAATTGTCAAAAAACTGAAATATGAACTGATAAACTAACACAAGAATCACACTCAGAACACTTATCTACAGTGTTAGGAGTTTTTTGTAAATTATGGTACTTAATAAAAAATCACATCCTTTGTATTTGCTAATTACGTCCCTTCAAATTGCAATTAATCGTGCAACCCTAAACTGAATACAACCAATACTTAGAAATAATACATGGTTACCTTCACTCCAATCACCAATACAACAACTTTTCTAATTCTACTTTTCTACAAAATCTTACAAATACACTAAAACATGTTACGACTTACCTGTTATTAATAGGGCTGTGCCATTGCTCTCCCACTGCTGCTCCTGGCTATTGTGCACTTTCAGCCCATAGATGGTGTAATGTGTGATTCGCCCGTTGGGGTTCACAGGAGGAACCCAGCTGACCAGTATGGAAGTGGAGCTGATGTTCTGGTAAGTAACGTTCAGCACAGCACTAGGTACTGAGGGAACAATATACACTCACAGCATTAAAGTGCATAGGATAGGTTAGACTAAACATTTCATAATAATTAACATAATTATATTACATTTTATTTAGAATCTTGCCTAGTCTGCTTTTTCTTTTCTAGTTTTGTAATTTTGGTGAAGTTTATAATTTGACTTCCTGGTTGGACATTTTGAATAGAATTGATGACAGTTGATGACACAGGTAGAAGGATTATAATTATAGACTGTATTCATGGGTTTCAAGCTATGGCTACCATCTCTGTGGTCGTAGCAATTAAGTCAAGTCAATATATTATATCATTTGAATGTGGAAAGATCCTCTATGGTTCCTCACAAAGTCCTTCAAATGAGAAAGAAATTGTTTGTCTAAAACCTATGAATAAAGAAATGGACTAAGGGACCTTTATGTCACCCAGAGCGTTTGACTTTTGTCAAATGAAGACAATCGAGAAGAGCAGGAGCAAATTTGGAGCTGAGTTCCATATTTAGATTTCCAACAGCTAGTACCATGGCAACCAAGGAGCCAATTTGGAGCAAAGCTGTTGTAGGTAATGCCTCTTCCCGCCCACACCGCTGGTTTAAGAGGCTGTGGGTACTTAGCAAAACTATCAATCAAAATTGTTGCTAATGCTAGCGGGAGGGACCTTGGCAGGGCAGCTGAATGGTCTGTTATTAATGCTCATATCTTGATTTAGAGACAAAATAACAAAATAAAAGAATCATATAGAGCGAGTTGATACAAATGATTAAAGACCAAAATGATGAGCCTGACAGCAACAATTACGGAGAGAGGGAATTTTAGAAAGTGAATTGGAGCCCTGCTCATTCTCTATTTGGAACGTGGAAGCTAGCACATTAGCCATGCCCATTTATATATATATATATATATATATATATATATATATATATATATATATATATATATATATATATATATACTATTGACTATTACTGCCTGTATTTTGCAACTTTTACTTTTCTTCACAAACTACCACTTAACTGATAATACATTTTCACCACAGGTACTATCCCACCAAACAAGGCAAAAAATATATGACTATGTCAAACACACTGTAATATTGTACATGAATTGTAATGGTAGTGGGAGTGTACCCTGTTCCCTGGTTTTCTCCATGATGTCTGCAGCAGGACCCTCTCCCACTGTGGTGAAAGCACTGACCCTGAACTTGTACTCGGTGAAGGGGTTCAAATCTGACACTAAGTAAGACATCTCCTCCGACAGAACATCCAGCATCTCTTCTTTCACGGTCACACTGGCTGTAACACACACACATTATACCTGTTAAACTCACATATTGTATTTTATAACAAAATGCAATATAATGTTGTGATTTCAAAATAGTATTATGGCATTTTATAATAGATTAAATGGCAAACTCTATAAAATGTAATGATTTGTTGCTGCTGTAAAGAAATCCCGAAGGAGTTATACAGACAGACTATAGTTCAAGATAAAGGAACTACTGATGAGAGTTGTCAAAAGTATAAAAAATCATATACTAATCCATATTAAAAATTTTATCAAAGCTAGATTTGAGATGTTTGAGCGGTTGTTGATTTCTATGCTATGAATGTGACTTTTTAGTATCAATCTTTCCTGAATAGCTTTAGCATTTTCTAGTGTCTAAATCAGTTTTGAATATTGAGTCTATTCCTTACTATTGAAATTGAGTTTGAAATTTTAGCATTGTCACAATACTACTACTCATACAAGTATTTTAGACTTAAAGGTGCAAGACATACATAATGCACCTTTAACGTCATGTGGCGGGTCCCCTATACTGCTTTCATCTGTATTGAGATGTTATTGATTTGCCTGGAAAATTCCACAGTCAGGTATTAAACTTAGTAATCTCCACTACACAAAATCACGTTACAAATGAGATCTGTAGAGAGGTGACTCCCCTCACAGTAGAATGCATATTTTTTGCGATTACTGTCATTGAATATTGAAGATAGATAAGTTCACTGCATTACTGTTGAACATTTCATGCAAAGTAATAGTCTCTATGGAGACAAGCAAGTGATAGACGCTCCCACCAGAAAAGTTACATAGTGCAGCTTTAAATTTCAAAGTACATTACACACATCCATTCTGAGAGATTAGGATATAAATTAAATGTTACCTGTGATGCCAGAGCCTGTAACGTAAGACGTGTAGTGCTCGGTCACTGAAGTATCACGGGTGTTTATCGAGTGATAAGCCGTGGAAATAGACTCAGATGTCATATCTGTTCTGGACTGCTGCGTGAGCCAGGATGGGTGTGTCACAGGAGGTGCAGAGGTGACAGAGTAAGCATGGGTGGGGCTGTGAGATGTGGGGGTATCTGTGCTGTCTGAAGCCATGCTATAAAATTCTTTAGTGGCTGTGTAAGTCAAGCTGGTGTGGGCACTCGGCATGGGTTCAGCAGTGGCATGAGGGTTGTTGGTTATGCCGGCAGTAGTGGAGTCAGAGGGGCGTTTGGAAACTGAAGGAGTGAAGGAGGCAGGCGATGTGATAAAGTCTGCGTTTCTCTTACGCCTTCCAGGGCTGTTGGTAAACGTCTGCTCCTCGTATAGGCCAGTTGTGCTCTCATTCTGTACACAGACACAAAATTTCAGTTGTTAATATATTATATGATTGGGTGGGGGTCTGCCACCTGCTTGCCTTCATAGAGATGTCTTTGCCTACAGTATTCCAGACTATGGCATTAAATGTATTTGTCCTCAAGCAGGAGATGGAAAAAGGCAAGTAATAGTTTAGATCTGTGTAAAGACAACCCCGCTCACAATTAAAAAGCTGTTTTTTCAAGTTATTTTTGAGATATAAAAACACCTGTAATGGAAAAAATCCCAGATAGGAAAGTTAAATGCAATTCTATGGAACATTCTATGAATTACATGGTGACAAGCAACTGACTGACCCTGCACTAGAAAAGTTACAAAGTGCATTTGAATTCAAATGAGAAAAAAAAAAAATCTCCACTGGCAGATAGTTTTGTCTAAAATGAGAAATAAGAGTAATGAAAGTTGAAACTGTCAGAAATAGATAAAAATCAAAACTAACTTGCAAAAGATACCAATTGGTCATTGTAACATATGACAGTGAATATATAAGAGTGTACATAGCTGGCCATACCAGAGGAGCTGTGAGGGTGATGTCCTGCAACAGTGTCTCCTGCACCAGGACCTGCAGTCTGTACTGAGTGATGGGACCATTAGGCTGAGCAGGGCTCTTCCAGCTCACTCTGATAGACAGAGAGTCCTCTGCTTCTGCTGTCAGGGCCTGAACAGCACTGGGGGCTGAGCACAGTTACAGTTAAACGCACATACAAAATAAGGACAGGCTTAAATTCAGCTGTTTCCTTGTTGTTTGTTTCCTGTCAAATATTGCTGTCAGCTATATTTGCCTTGCAGAATTGTTTGCCTCTCATAAAATTCATATATATGCACTCACTCTCCCCTCCACCTGCTTTTAACAATTTTAGCTCCATGTCTCTACTCCTACTACACCTTCAGCATCACCATCTCTTCCTCTTCACTGGCAGTTGTCTGGGCCCTGGTGTAGATATTTTCTCTGCAAATCTGTCATGCTATCACTTGCTTGGAACAAAGTGTTTAAAGAAGGGATATTTTATGGTGTATTAACTACTAACACATAACATATTTAGATCACCATGTCACCTTTTATACTTTTGAAAATGAAAACAACATATTAAAATGTTTAATAAGTTTCAGTTTTGTTTTTGATGCTGTGAGTCTCCCCTCCCTTTGCTCTCCATGCTAAATACTTCTCCCTTCAGAGCACTATCACAACACAATGAACATGCATCCTGCTAATGCAACTACTTTGGATCAGGTTTGTCAAGTTGTAGTGTTGTAGTGTCATGCTTTTGTATATTTATAGAATATTGCTTTGCGGTAGCATGGGTGAGGTAGGCTTATGGGCTGAGCATTGTACACGCTCATACTAACTGTAAGGAAGACTTTGAATAAACATGCATGGTTGACATCTAGGCATGTTTTCGAAAGCTCCAAAAAGTACATTTTGCATAATAACCCCTATTTAAATATATCTATTCCAGAAACTTTTTATTGCACCATTTGTCTTTGTCAGTTTAATTTTCTCCTAGTTGAACTTCTTGTATATCAAATGCACCTTCAGCCGCTGTGATTAGACGCCTCTCTGCTGCTGGACCCAGTTCTCCTGCTGATTTGGCTCGAACAATCACAGTATACTTGGTGTAGGGCATCAAACCGCTGAACTCAAAGTTTGTGTCAAAAGTGCTTCCATTCAGGAAATAACCTAGACAGGGAGAAAAAAAAAGAAACACATTGGATTTTTTTATCCATAATGTGTCTGTGTAATCCCTCAGTCGTCCAGGTCTGATCCATAGCAAAAGATTAAGTTTAAATCTGTCAACTGGACAAATTGTTGTAGGAGGTTAAAGGTTGAATAGGGTGGTTTCAGCTGAAACTGGAGACAATAGCTGTTTACAGTTTTAGTGTAGTTAGCTCCTCCCTTCAGACAGATATAAGGCAGTGTCCAGCAGTAAACTGACCAGAACTGAAGAAGCAGCTTGGATGAGCAGCGAAACGTCTTCACTCCTACAACAATTTGTGCAGCTGACAGATTTAAACTTAATCTTTTGCTATCCATAGTGTGGCAATGCATAAATGTTGCCCCCCAGCACAGTAGCCAAAAATCTTTTTTTTTAATATCCATATAATATCCATAAGAAAAAATCACAAGTATGTATATTAACAATACCATTTAGACACTTTGCATTCAACCACTATAGGCTTAAAATTATTGAATAGACTTTAGTGATGCCATTTTAAGCTCAGCTTTACCTGTGGGGCCATGGAGCTGCAGGACGTAGCTGAATTTCCCTGTCACAATTCTGGGAGAAATCCAGGACAACACAACAAACCTGGAGGTCATATTCAGTAAGGTCAGGTTCCGTGGAGAGTCCTCGGGAGCTGTACAAAAATAAATTACCAACATTATACTTTAACTTTCTCAAAAATATGTTGTCTGATTATTTAAAAATCTCTTCACGGCAACTATTTGAATGTTGGTCAATCTGCTTGTCTTTTATTGATTTTTGAACTTTCTGTTGATTAAATCAACCATTTTGTGAAGCCCTGTGGGAGTGATGTTGGGCTTTACAAAAATATATTGAATTGAACCAATCAAATTTAAATAATGCTTACATTTACTGCAATCAATTAATCACAAAAATGAAAAACAAACAATTAAATTTAATTCAGAATGATATAAATGCCCATTCTGCCTCTCCAAAGCTGGAGCAAAACCAAATGTCTAATCTGCAGTGGCTTTTAAACACATCTAAAAATGATTACAGTGATTTTAACAATGGCAATTTTAATATCTCATAACTGTTATTAGTCTTTAAGCGAGTAGCCCGAGATGGAAAGGAAGTGCCAATAATACTCTATGGACCTTATGTAAATGTTACAACACATAAGCACACACCTGATTCTGGCATGTGGACCATAACAGAGCCGGTTTTGCCCTCTCCCTCGGATGTGAAGGCGGACACTTCAAACAGATAGGGAGTGAATGGTCGGAGCTGATCCACTCCCACAGATATGGGCACTTTCCACAGAGCCGCTGGGGGCACCGCTGAGAGGGTGATGGGGGGAGATGAGGCGGTCATCTCCAGAGGACTCACAGTAGCCCGCGACAGGATTTCTGCTGCATCCTGGTAAGTGATAAAAGATAGAAGAGCAAGGGTTAGGAATCAAGGAGCAGCTATGCAACGTTTCCAGTATTACTGGGGCATCTATAAGATCATTTCTGTAATCAATCTGTTCTGCAACATTTCGTGATTTAGTGATAGTAATGGTCTATCACAGTGTATCACAGCAGCAAAATTATTATTATTTTTTTTGTAATGGCACTATAAATACTGAGTTGATGACCAGAAATCTTTGCACTGGAGGAGTCCTCTCCAAAACACCATCCCAAAAGTCTGAGCCTTTTTCAGTCAATGGTTAACGTATCAGTGTAAAGATCAGACAGTCTGCTGAAAACGCAGCTTGTTGAGACAGATTGGATCTTTGAGCCTGACAATGATCGACACAACATGTCCAAAGTGGTCAGGAAACGTTTATCACACAGAGGGTCATCATTCTAGAGAGGCACAGCCACTTTCCCCAGTAGAATCTAAATGAGAGACTGTGGAGAGCACTCAGGGCCAGTGGTCAAAAATCCCACCGGGGCTGTGCAGATATTATAAAAATCAGTGATGAAATATAAGATATAGATATTAACAACAATTATTGTGAAAAGGACTTGTCACTTGTCAACATAGAGCTTACACAGACAAATAAACAAAAAGTCTTATATTTCAGTGTGGCAGTGTGACACTTACAATTTAGTAAGTCTAACATTACATGGTTCCATAATCTGGGCACTGCCACAGAAAAGGCTCAGTCACCTCTGGTGTTGAGCCTAGCTTTGGGCACAGCCAGCAGGAGCTGATCATCTGACCTCAGGGCTCTGGGTGGAATATAGAGCTGTAGTAACTCCCACATATATAGAGGACCCATAGAGTGTAGGCATTTAAACACAATCAATAACATTTTGAATTGCACCCAATATGAAATAGGGAGTCAGTGGAGGTTGCACGGCAACCTTTTGTCTCTTAGTTTTAGTCAGCAGACAAGCTGCAGCGTGGACATTCTGTAAGCACCGCAGGGAGCCCTGCTCCAGCCCCACATACAAAGAATTACAATAATCCAGACATGATGTTACAAATGTGCTTTTGTGCCCACAAAGGTAGGGCTTTACTTTAGCAAGGACACTCAGCTGAAAGCTGGACTTTATGACAGAGCTAACGTCCAGTTTGAACATAGAGGCCAAAATCATCCCAAGATTCCTCATTGCAGGGCGACAATAAGAGGACGGAGAACCAATCACACTGTCATGCCCAAGCAGCAGGTTAGTTTGGCCAAACACCACAATCTCAGTTTTATTTTCATTTAAGTTCAGGAAGTTTGTGCTCAGTAAAGTCTGCACATCTCTGAGACAGTCCTGCAGAGCTCTGACTGTGGCCTAGCTGTCACTGGCAGTCACTGGCAGATATAGTCGAACATCAAATTCAAAGGGAAGCATGTACAGAGCGAACAGGGCCGGCACTAATGTCGAACCCTAGGGGACAACGTGCTCTAAGGGAGGGACAGAGGAGAAGTACTGTTCTAGGTTCACAGAAAAATTCCCACCTGATAGATAGGATCAAAACCAACAGAGTGAAGTACCCTTAATGCCCACAGGTCTTACATTGCAGTGTGGCAGTGCAATACTCATGATCTCCTCTGCATTCACGTTGATCCTGCGGACCACCATTCCATTTCGGGCATGTTTGACATTGACACTGAACTTTGTAATGAGACCATTGATGCGCTGGGGCAGATACCAGGTGACCACCACATGCGAGTGGTTCTGTGCAAATGCAGTGAGGTTGGTCACATGTCCAGGAGCTGTATAGACCACAAGCACATACACTCATCAGTAAACAGCATTGTGTTGTTCTTTATTATAATAATGTGTACTCACGGGACTCTGCTGTTTTTATGTACAAAGATTTGCTGAAAGCTCCAGAAATACCAGAAGAAACAGCTGCTACCTGGTGAAGAAAACAGAATTGTCTTATTTCAAATTGTAACAAAAAGGACAAAGAGTGAATGATATTATACACTCATATTCATCTTTTAGTCTATTTTATGTACTGTAATCCATGATTAACTGTGACAGGGTTCAGTGGTAGGGTAGGGCAATTCTATCCTTGCCGTTATGCCCCTGAATACGACACTTCACTCACACATTTTCCGTGTACTCTGGTAAATGAATGCATGTGTTTTATGAGATTTAGTCTACATTCCAATTACATGTTTACATGTTCATTAGGTCATATTAATTATTGTATCATATTTGAGTTTTTATAACATGTTATAATATTCTTTTCTCATGCAAAACATTTTCAAAGTTGTGTTTTGTTCATCTGTGTTCATGTTAAGTCACCCTCTCCAGAGCCAAATACTCTGAACCACCTTGAGAGCAAGGGGTAATTCAGCAAGTGCTCCTGTGTTTTTGGAGAAGATCAATCAAAGATGCATCAATCAATTAAAACACAACTCTGAGTAAGATAATGGTGAGGAGACACCCTCATAACATGGTTAAAAGCTCATAAAAGTCTATTTCAAATAATATGTCCACTTTAAAATGTATTGACCTTCATCAGACTCAAAGGATCCTTTCACTGCTCAATTTGCCTTGATACATCTCAACTCTGAAGCTAGCAGCTCTTGTTTTAAGACTCTGCTTCACTCCTCAGTGGATCAGGAAAGGACGCTCTAACAAGTATCAGAGTCCAAAGAGAATAATCGTATTCTCTGTTCTCTAATGTGCTGTAATATATTTTCCTTCAAGACTGTCAGAGTTACAACTCTCTGTATGCAGTTAGACAAAAAATATATATTGTGGTTCTAACATACACAGACACATCCATGATCACACAATCCTTTGTAAGTATTATGTAATAATAATAATAACTAATATGGTGGTAATCAGATCCCTGCACACATCGCTCTTGACAAACATGCATGTTTGATAGTTGGCCTGTGTATGAAGGTCAGGGTGGGTTAATGAATTCTGAAAACTAATAAGCGTGATCATGCTGAAGCCCAGTGACAACAGACTGTGGAAAGAACCCTGCTTTATCCATAGATCCCTTTACCTGCTTAATAATGCAATCTGGATCAATTACCTGCATTCTGCCAAATGCAGACAATAGCTCAGTGGGATTTGAGTAAGAAGGCCATTTTATAATAAATAAAGGAATTGTTTGTACCTGAAACTGGTATGTTGAGCCGGATATTAGCTCAGTTAGCAGGACGACAGGGGAATCAAGGAACATGGTCTCCTCTGTGAAGTCAGTGGCAGGGTAAGGACACACCTCCCTGTACCTACAGGGAAAGGCCATTTTAGAGGATTCCAAAACATTTCAACAAATTAAAGGGGCACTATGTAGCTTTTCTGGTGGAGGGTCTGCCACCTGCTTGTCTCCATGGTTGTTACTTTGCCTGTAATTTTCCACAGTTTGATCTATTTCCATGGAGAAAAGAATGTAACACCACCAAGCCAAGTTGTAGGTCAGATCTGTGAAGAGGCAATTCTGCTCTTCACAGATCTTCACAGGCACATTTTGAAAAGTATTCTTATTATTTAAAGTTTTTATTAGTTTTTGTTTTATTAGCATCCTGATTAGATGCCAGTTTCAATGGCCTCTATATTTCCTGATTCCCTCTTAAAAATAGCCATTATACAATATAAATTAGTTACATTTACATTTCAAAGTAATGATGTAATAAACTTACAGTAATAAGAGTAATGGCTGCATCAATGTTCATACCGTCATCTATAGTAACTGTCATGATTCTTGAGGTTATGTTTTACTTCATCTGTACTTGCTGCGCTTGGGAGCTGATTCCACTGATGGTTCTACTGAGCACAGTTGATTTTAGAGAATTCGTTTTGGGGCAAGACATGAAGACACCTATATTTATTAAATAGAAGATAGATAGACTTAATGAGCCTATATAATGCTATTCCCCATCAAAAACATCCATGGAGTTTTGTTTCAATAACACATGTTTAACACAAAAAACCTCTGTTCCACCTTGTGATGTCATGTGGTAGTACAGGAAGTGCTCCATATACCTTCCCTAGAGTTTTTTGAGTGTTTTAATCCCTGGTATTGCCAATTTTTCCTGAACTAAAGGTAAAAGGTAGCTGTTAAATTGAAAACTATCACCACATGATATCACAAAGTGAAAGGGAGCATTTTGGAGATGTAGACAGACTAATAATAAAGTGTTACTCAAACATGTGTGAATGAAACAAAACACAACTCTGGGTAGGTTTTTGAGGAGGTAACAACGTTATAACACGGCTTAAAGCTTGTGTAATATTAATTTAATTAATTAATTTAATGCAATGCTTAATGCTTTGGAACATTCCAGACAGCACATTGACTCTCTGTAGACAAATAAATGGTGGACCCTCACCTTAAAAGTTAGATAGTGCAAATTTAAAATATAAAAAATATAAAAAATAAACAATACCTGATAATAAAGTCAGTGTATTTTGCATCTGTCATTGTCCAAGACAGCAAGATACCGTTTGTGCCCGAAGTGTGACCCTCGAGGCCAAATGGGGTAGAGGGCACTAGCGGAACCAAAAATAAGCAGTCATTTGAAGAAGAAGTGGGAGGCCTGTGCTTAACGGGTGCAAGAGTGTTTTGGGTTGAACTCGGATGAATGAGCCCTTACACAGCACTGACATTTCAGTGACATTCACTTCAGGCGTATTCACGGTTTGCTTCAAAAGCCTGGGCTAAAGTTACAACAGATAAACCAAATACACAAGAGAGCACCCAGATCCACGGCCGTATGGAATCTAAGACGTGAGATTAGAGGATTCTAAATGATAAGTAGCCATCACCAGCAAACCAAACTTAATAGAATTTTTGTGTCGGGGAAATACTGGATCATAGAAAGTAGTAGTGACCTCGGAAGATGCATACTCAAGATACCATTCACACGGGTCTTTTCTGACTGTTTACCACACCGCTCCACCCACTTTGGCTGGATAGGAGTGTTACAAGTTTTGGAAAGGTTTTGGAAGTCTGACGATAAAATAATGGCAGATATTTCATCATTAGAATTGAGTGATATATCATCTAAAACAATGGCTCTCAAACCTTTCACACCGAGTACCACCAAAGAAAAGATTTGTCTTTCAGAGTACCACCAAATCTAAATTAGCATATAATAATATGATAATGTCGGTCTAAGGTCTAATCTAGAGCAAATCAAGGTCTACAAGTGGACTGCATCCTTTTCACTGTAGTTCTAACCCAAAAAAGCAAACCCACAAACTGAATAGCTGTCCAAGTACCACCTAAAGGAACCCACACACCACCATATGAGAAACACTGGTCTACGAGATAATATAGTTGTTGTTTTTTTCTTTTGTTTCTGTAGAATGTATTTATTTTATTTATTTATTTGAGCCTCATTTTGCTTACATGGCAGTAAATGCATAGCTGATGAATATTGTCTTTCAAAATACAACTTTTTTTTTACAGTCCATTTAATTGTTGTGTGATACTTGAATCTAAACCTAGATACTTAATATGTTTTGCATATATCTGATGGATTGCAAAAATATCGTCAGGTTATCAATTTCAGGCAGATAAAAAATATATATTGGCTAGAGATTTTATTTTTGGTCTCCCATTGCTTTGGTTATTTGATTTTCATTCTCATGTAAACAGAATAATAACATTGCAGCAGCGAAAGAAAACTGTTAGCAGGCCTAATAGAACGCAACTTTTGAATAGAGAGAAATAGTTGTTCTACAGATGAGATGATAAAAGACTCTGGAGGGTCTCACCGCTGTTCCTGGTGCTGATCATGCGGCTGACTCCAGGGCTGATGTGGGAGGAGGCTGCGACTGACACGGTTACATTGTACTGTGTGGAGGGGGTCACACTCAACACATGTGCCTGAGGACACAAACATGCATCAAATTCACAACCATAAAGTATCATTTGATGTCATAATTATGCAGAATCATTGAAATCTCATCACTCGTATCTGCACATATACTAGAATGCATAACTTTTAGAAAGAAAGAAAGAAGAAGAAAGTACAGTTTTTCCAAGTTAAGTTACCATTTCCCTTAATGTTAGATGGTTATTTGGTTAGGTCATTAAATGTCATAGTAGTATAATTTCAGAACAACTATTATCTAATTAAATACAATCTATTACTCTTAAAGAAACGTATGTAGTATTGTAAATTAATATTTGACGTGTGTAACAGTCGACTTCCTGTTCACAACTTCAGAATTGAGAAGCCCAACTCTTCATAGTAGCACACAACAGATTGTTATTTACATTTTTTTTATTGTTGAAAAGTGACGTGACATTTTAGAAACTTGCACCTTCATTTTTCTAATAATCACCACTAAGCACAGGGATGTGGGCAGGTATGGGGATAAGATGGGGGGAAAAATTCCTGGATACAAGAAACATGTTACTCAAACATGAATTCATCAATTAAAATACAATTTTGTGTAAACTAATGATAATAACAAGGTTAAAATAGATTTTGTATAATATGCCTCCAAAAGGTGTATAATACTAGTCATGTATATACAAATAGCCACTACATACTGTATATTTCCTTGTGAATTAAAGTAATTCATGGATTACATTTTCAATAACTGGGACCTGTGAAATGCTGACAGGCATGATGGCCAAATAACACTGATATTGTGAAACATTAGGAACCTTCTTTATGAGATATGAGATTTCTTCAACACCATGAAATCATGTGAGGCTGAAAGTAGCTGCTTATGGGAGATCCGGCCTGTTCCAGTTTGTGCCTGCATATTCACACTTTTCATGTAGGGTTAGACTGATGACCAGTGTTTTCAGGTGCCCTCTGCGTTTTGCTCTGCTGGCTGCAAACAGCATTTGTACAGCTACACTGCGGCTGTTTCCCGCTGCTGTCAGACTCATACCTTATGTTATCGCTCAGAAATATGACCAAGCCATTTCTATATCTCTGAAAGTGTATCAGCTGCAATGCACCATATGCATCTCACCGCTCATGCTATTGCACTTTGCTATTTGAAACTGTATAATATCGGCATTACAACCACACTGTACATTTGTCATTGCTGCTCTGAAATAGGTAGCAATCTGTTTATTGAGGTAAAGGCATTCTGAAATATGAAACATTTTTGTAGTCCAACATACATTTCAAACGCACACATTTCTCAAGTATTTTTTCACGTAGCCTATCGCCATAAAAGAAAATGTAGCTTTCAAAACTATAATAAACAAACTACAAATATGAATCCAATCCAGAGGGTTATTTCTGAAAAAATGACAAGTAATTACATAACAGTAGGTGGGAATAGGAGGTAAGTGTAAACAGAAATTTTGTGACCATTCAAGCCTTGAATAAAGAGCAACGCAAGATTACTCAAACAAGCATGTCCTCTGTAACTGCAAAAAGACAGCCAAAGAAAGCCAAAGAAGCTTAGCATTCTTACCTGTGAGTGTCCAAAAGAGAATATAAAAAGCAGGGACAAAAAGGCCATGCTAGGGCATACAGTTAGTATGGAGAAGAGCTAACAAGCAGAGGCCTCCTCAGTGGAGTAGTGTCCACTGTCAGCCTCCCAACATCAGCTGTTGTTTTAATCCAGGGCAGTAACAAGGAGCCAATTTGAAGTGGTAAAAAGTACAGATCCAAGAGACAGTTGTGTTATGTCAGCACTGAATAATAATCCTGTTATATTCAGTAAAGTAAATGGTTATCCATGGATGCTAAACACTATTGCCATTAGCATGAGGCTAACTTGCTCCCTCTGGTCCCTGAAGCTCTACTGGGAGATGTGCTTAAGTCAATGAATGATTCAGAGTTGAGCTCATGAGGCAAACTTAATAATGAATGAGATCTATTACTCCACTGTGTGCAGTGTCTGTGTAGGGTTTCAGCTGGAGGTAAGTGACACCTGCTATTCAGGAAGAGATGCTGAGGGGCAAAGCTTAGTTTAAACATACCTGAAGTTTGGATAGTAGTAAGACATTTCATTGAGATTTTTTCTAATTTACTTCCACAGTATGGCATTAAACATATGTATCACCAGGGAGATTAACGGGTGATGCCACCAGGCTAAGTTACTAGTCAGATCTGTGGAGAAGATAGCCCGCTCTCAGTAAAAATGCATGTTTTTTCAATATTTTTATAGCTATCAAACAGGTGTAATTGAATAAATGTGAGATAAACAACTTTAATGCCATACAGTGGGACATTTGAGCCAAACTAAAACATCCCTAAGCGACAAGCAAGTAGTAGACCCTCCAACCGGAAAGTCACCTTAAAAAAATAAAAGTCACATGGCATGCCTACAAATGATATGTCTTCTTTCTCATTGTGTAACAATATTGCAAAATGTAGATAATTATTTTTGCAGTGGGTTGTATGAGAAGACAACAAAGTGATGGTGGGATGTATGCAGAAGTGTGGATTTGTGTACCTGTATATATCCATTCTGGGCAGGGTGCACTGTGACTTTGCCCTCATCCGGTCGTAGGGTCACTTGATAATGATCTACACAGCCCTCTGCTTCGGGCCAGAGTAATGAGAAGGCATGGGAGGACACATTTTGGACACACACTTCCCTCACTGGGGCTGGCACTCAGGACAAGCAGAGAGAAGACAGTATGTGAGAGTATATAGACCAGGGTTGGTTCATGGGCTGTCAAAACATTCTAACGAGTCTATAGGTTAAAACTGAGCTATAGGGCAGAGAAGGATTATATTTTAGAATAAGCATTTTAGGATTCAAATAGCATATTTCTCTAAGCTAGTTGATGGATAATATGGGCTGTTAAGAATAAAACTAAAAATGTTCTTTCGGCAGGTTAAAGAGGGAGTATTTGACATTGATGAGGTATGAATAGGTGTTGCCTTGTAATATTTTGAAAAGTTTTTGAAGCTTCCCACTCCCTTTGCTCACTCCCCCTTCCCACAAACAGTGAGCATCCTGCGAATCAAACTACCGGTACTGTACATCGCATCAGGTTGGTCAAGTTGTTGTGTACAATTTTGTATAATTATGGAAAATTGCCATGCAAAAGTATTGGTGACGTAGGCTTGTGCGCTTTAATGAAAAGTATCAATAATGTCAAAAAGTATCAATAATGTCAAAAAGAGTGGGATTACTCAATGGATGACAGAGCATTTAGGGATCAGGTTCTACATTAAAGGCTTTTCTGAATAGTCCCTCACTACAAAATAATCTTGTCCCCTGCCCTTCATCTGAGATATTATCACATTCTATAAAGTTAAAGCTGTCTATAGTCTATCTAACCTTTGCTGCTATAACTACCTGTGCTTACTGTCAGAGAGGCTGCTCTCCCCACATGCGCTCCTCTCACTCTCTCAACACTCAAGTTGTAAGTGCAGCCATCTTGTAGGCCTGCAACCATGGCGACGGGCTCCTCCTTTAGTGTGCTCCAAGTGCTTGTGACAGAGGCATTGGCCACGGTCACTCTGTGGAAGTCAAAGTCACCAGCTGCATTGTCCCACCGGATGGAGACGGATGAGGAGTTGATGTAGTCCAAATGGAGACCACACACTCCCGCTGGTCCTAAAACATATTTGATGTGCTTTTACTTGCGTTTGACAGGCCTGAAGTAAGATCATCTTCCTTACGTGTACTGAAGTTCCTGTACACAGCTGAACTGAGATCAGAGCCCAGAACACTCTGAACACTGAGTCCATAATCTGACCCAGCAGTCAAGTGGCTGATCTCGTAACTTGGACTTTGAACATAAACATGTTTCCAAAATGTTCTGTTGACAAACTGCAGTCCAAAGCACACCTAGAACAAAAGAATAGAGGATAAATGTTTGTTTTCTTTCATGAGTGTGTGTACTGCTGGGTCATGCTTCCTGGCCGTAGCTCAGGCACAGGTCATACATCTTTAAAAGGGTGGTAACTGAAGCTGCAGTGTGCTGTCAGCTGCTACTTAGAGACCAAGAGCTGAGCTCACAGCCTGACGCAAGCAGCCTAAAAAAAAAGCGTTTTCAGTCCAATTCTCTGAATCCATATCGTGAGGTGTGTTCTCTTCTGCCTTCTCATTGGGCACAGTGCAAACATTTTGGTTTCCTGATACCTTGTAGCCATCCACAAGTCCAGGTGGTGGTCTCCAGGCAACAAAGACATGTGTGACCCCCTGCTCGGACAGAGTCACGTCCTGAGGCGTCTGTGGAGCTGCAGACACAATATCAGTGAGCACATATCATAGGGGAGTGCAGACTAAACTACGCTCCTCCTGGTGGTAGTCATATGTGAGTGACCTCTTACAACGTGTGCTTAATCTATTGTTGTTGTGTTCGGTATTGCACATTTCAAACACATAGTTGTTGAAACTATTATTTTTAAACATTCTGTATGTAACTTTTTTTTTCTGCTGGAAGGTCTGTCACCTGTTATCTAGCGTAACTTATCTAGCTAGCATTTGTTCAATAATGTGTTTTCATCACAAAAATATCTGAAAAAGATGTATTCTTGATTTGAGTAGGCTCAGGTCTCCATAGAACCAACTTGTAACTTGTAATCCGGTGGTGTTACTCTGCATAGAGATGGACAATTTGGCTATAATGTTGAACACTCTAGGCAAAGCGATAACATCTTGTTGGAAACAAGCAGGTGGAGTGCCGTTCACCAGAATGATTACATAGTGCACTTTTACATTTTATGATTTTATTATGGTTTTGATACAAAATAAATGATTAATAAAGCCTTTCAACACAGTTGTTTATAAATATTTCCAAGCTATTCTAATTAAAATTTTTGCACCAATCTATCTCAACTAAAACATTTTTACATCATGCATGTTATCAGAATTTTTCTTATTTTTGTTTGACAAAATCACTTGCTAGTATAAAATGGGTCTATCATATTCTTTCAGCTACCTAATCTCTGTGCAGCAATATACACAGTACTAGAGAAATAATTAGGGCTTAGTGCGCATACATTGATTTCCTTTGTGAAGCCCATGCTTTAAGGCGTGAGCACTAATATCATTTTGAAAATTAATTTATTTCATATCACCGCCCCACTCACACTTACACAATGAAAAGTTATCAGTAAAGTGAACTCTACTACACAAGAACACACTTCCTTTTCATATGCCCCTCTTCCCTGTCATAATTATATTTTAATCAAACTAGAACTTAATTTGTTTCTTGTTAAAGTTAAATTAAACACCCAAAGTCTACCCACAACCATATTTCAATAGAGCTACTAAACTGGGCAGTACCTGCAGGACTAAAGAAGAGAGTGAGGGGTGAGGAATAAGTGAGTATAATTGGTCTAATAGGTATCTGTACTTTAAACTTTGGTGATGTCACCAACTACTGGAAATTGCAGAGGCCACTGAAGGAAGTGCAAACTTAGATAATAGGTTTTTGACCAGAAAGCTCCAAATTCACTTATAAAAATTTGCAAAAATTACAAGGAACAGATAAT
This sequence comes from Periophthalmus magnuspinnatus, assembly GCF_009829125.3. NCBI lineage: Eukaryota > Metazoa > Chordata > Actinopteri > Gobiiformes > Gobiidae > Periophthalmus > Periophthalmus magnuspinnatus. The sequence continues at coordinate 13,272,740 of NC_047131.1, read as the reverse complement.
GGTTTTACAACAGAGTTTAGTAGCAAAGAATAGATTTAGTGTTTAGTTCCACTTTAAATTAATTTAATAATCAACATAACCATGGTTTTCAGACTCACTCGTATGGAGCGTAATAACAGTGGGTTGACCTCTCTGCTCTCCACTGAGACTCATTACTTCAATAGTATATTTGGTTCCTGGAGTGAGCCCTCGGAAACAGTGCCCTCTGTAAACACAAAACAGGTTCGGAGAATAAAAGCTGGGCTCTTATCATTCATGCTATATACTGCTAGCCACAAATGACCTGTGCTCCGGATGCATATTGATTGGTTTGGCTGTCACATTTTTGATTGACAGCAGAAAACCGCTCACAACTCCTCGGCTCGTGGCCCAACTAATGCATATAGATGATGTGGTTTTATTGCCAATGGACAGCTCTACAGGGCTGGGAGCTGGTGTGTGAAAAAACAATTAGTGTAACTGCCGAAATGGGAATAGGAATATTTGAGTCTCCAGTACAAGTTTACCTGCAGTGATGCTTATGTTGACAGGAGAGGAGTCCGGGAAGAGCCGCTTTTCCGTGCACACCGCAAAGTGATAGAGTGTTCCGGGAGTAAGGGAGGAGTACTTGGCCCTTTGACCAGGGACTTTCTGCACCTTTACAGACAAGAATTAATCAAAGCTAAATCATTATAGCAAAAGTTGGAAGGGCACATTAGGCTTCTCTGTAGTACAAAGTAGATATATGCTGACTGCCTGAAGCAACAGTAAATTGGTCACCTGCTCAAGGCAATACTGCATCTTTTAATGGAATACTGTTTCAGATGTATAACGTAGTTGTGGGAATGTTTTTGTGGTAAAGACTGATTTAGTGTTTGGAGCTGTCACCTGCAAACCAAAACCTTGGTGGTTTGATTTGTTGATCAGAGGTGGGCAGATTATTCAAATATTGATTTATTTGAGATATTGATATTTAGTAGTGCAAATTGCTGTTGTGTCTGTGGACAAGACACTGAGAAGTAAATGATTAATGCAGTGTTAAAGGTACAGTGTGTAACTTGAAGGTGGTATATCACCTGCAAAATTCCATAGACACAGAAAGCAAACCATACTTTAGAACATTTTCCATGGAGAAAGATATGCCATATTTTGGAAGATTATAGCTAAAGGAACAACATTTCAATGGAAATAAGCAGGAGGAGTCCCTGCTCCAGGACAAATAAGAGTCAGATTTGTGGAGATACAAATCTGCTCACAGTAAGGACACATGCTTTTATATGTTTTTCAGCAACAACAACCAAACAAAACAATGCATATTTTCATTTGAATCTATTTGAATAAAGAAATAATAAAGTAATAAGCAATAGAGAAATAAGTAATAAAAACTGTACTTAAAAATGCCCATATGAGCATCATTCAATTTGACATAAACAGAAAATCCATAAACAACTCAACTGGTTGAGATGGAAAAGGTAGAAGCTAAAAAAATGCACCATATGAAATGTAATGTTAATATTCTAACAAAGCTGCTGGTTAAAATAATGTCAAAAGTTAGACATTAGAGACAAAACCTTTTACCATATGTGTGTGTTCACAGTTGAAACAGATGACTTCGTAGCTGCCAGCATGCCCCGGAGCAGGGTCCCAAAGCAGCTCTATAGATGAATGGGTGACCACTCCCTCCCTCAGCCTGCTGGGAGGAGCAAGGCCTGTAATTAGAAACCAGATCACACACGTTAGTGCGGTAATTACTGCTTTACACTTATGCTCATACTGCACTAATTATCCAGGGCCTGAATTATTTTTAACCCTTGAGTTTTGCAGTGAATACATGTTAGTGGTCGAGGTCAGATACAGTGCTGCGTTATAGCAAGAAAATTAGTAGAGAGAAAAGTCAGACCTTAAAATATATTTGAAATCTGTAAAGAAAAATATATATATATTATTATTATTAAATTATTATTATAATGTTACACTGGTACAAAGTTATAAGTGTAAATTTCCTCCTGTCCAGAGGTTCTGGGTAGAGTAGACAAAAAAAGTTCTCAATTAGAGTAACATCTTCAAAATTACTATTACTCAAGTAGAGGTACAAAGTGGTCCAAGAAATCACTCAAGTAAGAGTAAAAAGTAGTTGGGAAAACTACTACTCGAGTAATTTAAAGAAAAATTGTCAGAGCATGCCATCTGATTTATAATTTAAAATGTATATAATGGGAAGGACCAAAAATTAAAAATGTTAAAAATGTTGTATTTTCAAAGGACAAACCACAAAAATTTGAAAACTAAATCATATCTGAAGAGTGCGACAAGAAACACAAATGATCAAATCATTTCATTCATTCATCATTGTCAACATAAAGCTTTTGCTACTCACAGTAGGATCAGTAAACAAAACACTTTTACTCAAGTAAAAGTAAAGGTATGCTACTAAAAAAGTACTCTGAAAAATACGATTTCTTAAAAAAGTTACTCAAGTAACTGTAAGTAACTGAGTACTGCCCATTTCTGCTCCTATCAAATATAATCACAGCTTGTTACCACTGCGTCTCGACCAAACACATCTCAATCAATTAATATAAAACCACTCCCTCTCCTCTCATTGTCCCAGTCATTTCAGCTACAGCCCCCCTGCCTCATCCCCAGTGAAGCAGCAGAACGAGCTGCCAGAATATGTTTAGATACTAACAACCGACTCACTTGTTCTAATTTGCTTGGTGAAGTAAGGTGGTCCGGTTTGATTTCTGCTTGTGCTGAACACCTTGAATTGCACTTGTGAGCCCGGGCTGAGATTGTTAATGGTAACAGTATGGACATTAGCGTGGAGAGCAGACCAGTCACAGGTAAGGCCACAAATAAAGTCCTCACATGTGGGGTCACAGAGTTTTGGACAAACACAAACTTTGACCCCATCCATCAAACCGACTTGTGGAGGCTGGACGTAGAGCTGGACATTTGTGGCGCTGACTGAGAGAGGGACGGCCACCTGGACTGACACTGGCTCTAAAAGAAAAAGACAGAAATGTAATTTAAACATAAAATGAGACAATTTGACATTATATGAGACCTTTAAAGGAGCACTAATTAACTTTTCTGGTGGATGATCCGCCATCTGCTTGTCTCCATGGAGATGTCATTGCTTTGCTTAGAATGTTGGACTGTTTTTATTTTTTGTTTTTTCTTTTCGGGCATTTATTCAACGATCTATTAATTACTGCAACAACAAAAGCAAACCTCTGAAAAACATACATTCTTACTGTGACCGGAGTTGCCTCTACACACGCTTGTCTCCATAGAGATAGATAAGTTTAATGCCATACTATAGGATAATCTTGGTAAAGCAAATGCATCTTCTCAGAGACAACCAATAAAATTACTTACTGCACCTTTAAAATACATGTATTAAATATAGTTGTATTAATTGACATTATATTTGTCATACTTGCAGTGTGTAACATAGTGGTCTCCTGGCTTCTGTCATTCCCTTTAAAAGCCACCACTCCTATGTTGTAAGTTTGTCCAGGAATAAAAGGACCCATAGAAACACAAAGTGACTGAGTTTCCCAGAGTCCTTCAGGCCTCCCAGGATGCACCACTGTAGATGTAACCCTGGCATTATGCAGTGACAGGGATGTGACTTCATATCTGTCTGGAGGGTCTGCATGTTGAGTGTCCCAGCACACAGTCAAGTTATCTGCTGAAGTCTCTGCCACCAGTCCACGTGGAGTTCTCACTGCTTGAAAACAAAGTGTCAAGTCAGCTATCAGAGACTAAACATGGACATTATTATTATTATTATTATTACAAAAAAATGCACTCAGCAGGGACGTTATATATGACATTATATGAAAGCACTTTGTGTATTTGGAGGGTGGATGGGTACTTTTAATATTATTATTTTAAAGTGGGTCTAAACACATAAACTCCGCCCATATCCGCATTTCAAATAGAGCTGCTAAACTGGGCAGTGCCTGTGGACAAAAAAAGAGAGTGAGGGGGAGGAGGGGCAGGGTCTGGAGGTATAAAAACAGAGTGATTGGTCGAACAGGTATCCACACTTCAAACTCTGTCCCAAACACCTGCCTATTATCAGGGCAGTCCTGAATGATGTCACCCTGGATGGAAATTGCAGGGGCCATTGGAGGCAGCACACACATTTTTTTACTAGAAAACTGCAAATTCAACTAGTTTGCACTAAAGTTGCCAAAAATGACAAGGAGTAGTAATACTATTATAAAACACCGAAAAAAGAAGATTTAGCATTTAGTTCCACTTTAAAATAATCAGAAAATATTGTGTTCTACAATAGGAGAACATGTTAGACACAGTAAATCATGTCTGCAGATGTTACAGCTATCTTTTAGAAATTAAATGGATGAAAATAAAATTCCAAACTGTGGACTCCAAATAATCACCCCTAAAGGCTTTTTCTCTCCTTTCTCTTGTTGTTTTAGCTACACTTTGAAATACTCCTGTGCCTCATCTCTACCGCAGCATCACACAGACTCTTTCTTTAGACAATAGAATGTGATTTTCAACATTAAATTAACTAGATACTCATTTGATACTTCAAGTTTCAATATTTCGATTATATTTCAATTATATTTTAGTAGTGATTAGTATCTGATTTTTGATACTTTTGACAACTTCAATATGTTGGGCTGCTAATTTCATTATCTGTCATGGTCAATACAACAAACTATTCAGCCTTGCCAGGTTGAATTAATATGCATTTGAACATATTATAGTTTACCTGTATGCACCAGAAGGGGAACCTGCCCACAGCTCTTGATCCCATACTTGGTGACTGTATACACGTCAATGCTGTAGTTCCTGTAAGGCTCCAGACCTCCAATAACAGCAGTGAACGAGTGCTGTCCACCACTCCTAAATGATCCAGAAATATTGGCCATTCCTGCTATTCTCTCCTGTTTTAAAACCATGTCTTTATAGTGCACAACAAAGGACCAGTCTGAAACATAGTGTGCGTCCGTCAGCAGCCAGTGGACAAGTATCTGATCCACTGTAGCATCAATCACAGTGACGTTTAGAGGGGGAAAGGGCCCTGTGAGGAGAAAGACAACATGCATTAGACTACACTATAGAGTTTAATATTGAGTCTTGTTTAAAATGACTTGAATTCAGAAAATTACTCTGGATTTGAGTCATTTTCTAGCAATTTGTGAGGTTGAACATTTCATTGGTTTGTAACATTGCAAGATCATTTATTTTTAAAAAGCTGAAGATGTAAACACTTATTTTTACACAACTTGTTAAAAAAGGTTATTCAAAAAGTCAGCCACCTTGAAGTACATAAAATAATCTAGCTCCAACAAGTAAATAAATCTTAAACGTGCACTCACCTCCATTTATCCATAGAAATGTTATTGCTTTGTTCCACCATATGGCATTGAGCTCTTTTCACACTGCCACTTAAATAGATGTAAAAGGGCATAGCTCCAAGAGCAGTGTGCTTTGGCTGGTGTGAACAGGACACTCACATTCTGATTAAGCGTCCGCTCCGAGAGTGTTTGAAACAGGCGCTCTCGGAGCGGCTCCACTCACACTTTGGAGCGGGACGAGTGTGGCGTGAACATTGCACGACCTTGGGCAACGCATGTTAGAAAATAAGTTTGGAGATCAGCTCAGGGACTCTCACGTGGCTCACGGAGCGAGTTTGGGTGAATGATGCGCCTTGAATGTCAACAGAACTAAATCCAGTGCGCACCGTGGTGTGAAAACGATTTAAAAAATTATCGTTATTTTTTATTGGAAATCTTTGTTTTACAAATCCTTTTGAAAACATGGATTCTAATTGTGAGTGAAACCATCTCTACACAGATTTGACCTGTAACTTTACTTGGCTGGTAGTATCACCTGCTCATCAGAGGGAGAAGTTTAATGCCATTCTGTTCCAGCATTCTAAGCTACATTGTGCACATTGTACATTTGTAACAGTGTAGACATAGCACACAGAAGGATAGTACATGATATTTAAGTGTTTCTCATACTCACTTGTGTGTGCTGTTCGGGATTGTCCCAAGCTCCATTTGAAGCCCGTGGGATGAGAGGCCTGTAGACTGAAGGAATAGACGCTTCCTGGGAATAGACCTGCCACAGTTACTCCACTGGAAAAGAGAGCTATGGGAACTTTGACCAATTTACTCATACGGCGGTGACTGTGCATATGGCTTTGTTCTCTATCTTTTTTATTGTCTCTCAGCTGGTCTTGTTGGTACAAAAGAAATATCTCCAAAGGTGAGTGAGTGAGCGAGACTAGGGCAGAAGGTTGACTCCATTGCAGTTCCACCTCTCGCTCCGTCACTTGAACCAGGTCGAAGGAGAATGAGGAGACCTCAGGCGGGACTGTGGTCGAGAAAAACACAGTCAGAGCTTTTAGTGCATAGTGCCTGCTGTCTAAAAACAAGTTTACAGGTTTTAAGGATTAAGTACAGGATATAAAAAGAAATCTATTTGCTATATTATTGCATTACCAAGATGATGTCACATTCTTATGCAATGTAGCAGGGAAGTCTTATGTAAGGACTTTAGAGTGAAAGAACATTAGCTGGGAGTGAATGAACTTGGTCATTTGAAGTGACGTGCCATTGTGGAGAGAACGTGTTCATAAAAAAATATCAGAATGAGTCTGATTAAGGTCTATGAATGCAGAGAAAACATCTTGAAAAAGGACTTGCTTGAAAAAGAAGGACTTGCTTTCCTTCAAAAATGTCTGATTTACTGATTTAACATTATTCTTATTAGTGTTGTCATGAGACTAACATTTCAAACTTGATTTCAATAATAAGGAATAGACTTAATACTCAATACCGATTCTGATATCACAATTGTAATTAAAAACACTCACAACAGAATGCGATTTCCAACTTTAAATCTTAGTAGTTTCTTTTATATTCCCATGTGGCCTTATATCTGTTTAATCCCTCAGTGGTCCAGGTGGGTTCCATAGTGGTCCATGGGTGTATACTAGTCCATGTGTCTTATACTTGTTACTGATACAGCTCAAGATCATTCTATAGCTATTCACGAAAGGTTCATTTCTGTCCTGTGAATATTACTTTTTTAGTATCAATACTAAATTCTGCTCAAACGAGTGTCTGGACTAGCTTTAGTATCAATTTGCATCTGATTTTCTATAGTTTTGACAACAGTAAATCTAATTATATTTAACTTTTTTTATTTGATGTATTCATAGAGCATGAACCAATTTTTCTTTACATGTCTGTATCCTTGTGTGTTTATGTGCTCCTCTGCAAAAAAACAAATGAGCCACAGTAGAAAATGTGACCCCAGACTCCCTGTAAAAGTGTCACGTAAATACAGTAGTGGTGGTGATTTACTGTGGTAGTGGCAGATGAAAGGCAGAGGGATGCTGCAGAAAAATGGAGTGAGGAAGTATCCGGGCCCTGTGGCGTTCCTCTGAAGGGCAAAGCAGTCGCTCTGGTTCTCCGGAAGAACTGATGACATCACACTATTGGTCATATTATTGAGCGATCCGTCCGACCACACGGCTCGGCCCTCTGCCTGCAGAATGACAATGACAATGACAAACCACCATGTGCACTTAACAGGATGAATTGAGTTTCAAGTTTAGAGACCATCTATTTGGAGTTTCGTTTGACATTTTTTCATAGTAATTTGTATTTTTTTTTACAGATACAAATATTTAAAGTAGAGATATATCGCACATCCCTAAGTACACTTCAAGACCTCTTCCAATTAATAATATATTGTAGTTATAGATAAAATTCTGCCATAAAGATAAAAAAGTAAACATTAATAAAATTCTGCATCTACAGCACAGGTTGTCGAAGTCTTGTAATTATAATGAGATGCGCTGGTAATTATGTATACTCATCTTTGTAAAGGTCAGCTATTTTTTACATGTGGCTATTCCATGTTGAAAAACTGTCAATGAGAAACAACCTTCCTCTATGAAAAGTGTGCACTTCATTTCAAAAGCTTTCCACCACTGACCTTCAAGCAGCTTTCACAGTTTGTTTTTTTGTTTGGTAACTGTTTTTGTACTACTTGACAACTTTCTGTGAAACTTTCTGGTTCAGTGGTTAGAGCGAACGCCCACCGCTGCACACTGCTGTTGTGTCCTTGGGCAAGATGAATGTGGTCTGTGTGAGTGAGGGGTGGTGTTTGGTGGTGGGCACAGATTGGCAGCCTCTCTTCTGTCTACTCCAAGGCAATTGGTGCAATAGAAGTAGCTTTCCACCTCTGAGTACGGAGGGAATCAATAAATACAGTGTGGCGCTTTATGAGGCTTGCCAAGCTTGAAAAGTGCAATACAAGTGTAAGGCTTTAGTAGTATTTAAAGGTTAACTATGTACCTTTACTGGTGGGGGGTAGGTCACCTGCTTGTCTCCATGGAGATTATATTACTTTGCCTGAAATCTTCCACTGTAGGAGATTTTAACTATTTATCTTTCATTTATTTCGTTACAGAAGTTTTTGGCCTGTTGACATCACCTGCTTGTCTCCATAGATGGATACATTTAATGCCATACTGTGGAACATTCCAGACAAAGCAATAACATCTCAATGGAGTCACGCAGATGCTCTACTCTTCACCAGAAAAGTCACATAGTGCACCAATATCACACACTTGTTGTCTGTTTTACATTGCGGTTACATTTGTAGTTTTTGAAGTGGTTGAAGTATTTGTATCTGTAAAATTCAATTACCCAGAGGTGGGTAGAGAAGCCAAAAATTTGACTCAAGTCAGATTAACATTACTTCCAAATAATATTAATGAAGTAGAAGTACAAAGTAGCCCAAGAAATTACACAAGTAAGGGGGAAACTACTACATAAGAAAGAGTAAATTAAGAGTAACTGTTGGAACATAACATCTGATTTATAGTTTGAAGTGCATGTAATTTGAAAGACAAAACATTAAATACTGCACAAAATCTGGTATTTGCAAAGGATTAACACAAAAATGAGCCAAGCTAAATCATATTTGAAGGAGCGGTGCGAGAAACACAAATGTCCCAATCATTTCATATTGTCATCATAAAGCTTTTGTCACTTGTAGACTTACAGTGGAAAGAGAAACCAAATACTAAGAGTACTATTACTTTACTAAAAATATTGTGAGGATTTGATTATAAATAGGAGTAAAAGTATGCTGTTAGAAAAGTACATTTCTTTAAAACACTGCTCAAGTTACTGCAACTGAATAAATGCATCTGAGCACTAGCCACCTCTGCAAATACCTTTAGAGAATTTGTAGTTAAGCTTTGCAAATATTTTTGGATCACATAACTCTTTTTTTTCTGTAGCTCTTTCTGTGAATGTAACAAAGCTAAACCAGTTCCCTTTAGTCTTGTGGTTGTCTCTGTGGCGTGTCCTGTGCATTACCAGTCTGTCATTGAGTGCGGTCCAGAGCAGCAGCAGGCTGTTAAGGCTCATTAGGTGTGAAGTTATAAAGTACAGATCTTGGCGGGTCTTCAGATCGGCCAGGTGACTCCCCGCAGCCCTGTCTGAACAGCTTTGTCGGGCTTGGCTCCAGGCTAAAGGTTTCTTCTCAACAGTATAGCAGTGTCTTCTGTTAGGCAGCCAGCCGGGGGGGCACTGGGCTAGACACACAAGACACACAACACAACATGAATCAAACACTAAGCAGGCCGTTGTGGTGGCGGTTAGGTATTGTTGAGGGAACGGTTGTTGTAGTACATAACAATACCGTGTCACTTTGGTTAATTTAACAATAACACACAGGATTATGGGGCTGTCTGCATCTCCTAAGCTCAAAATGCTCTGTTCCATCATGTGGTAGTTTCAAGTTAACAGCTATTTTTATCCTTGAACTGATTTACTCTACAATACACTAGAATCACCAGTTGTGTCTTAAACATGTGTGAATGAAAAAAACAAACAAAAGAACACAACTCCTGTTTTGCCTTTTGAAAGTCTACAATGTCCTCTGGTGCACCGAGAAGTAAAGTATTTGGTAGCATTTGGTATTTGGTATAAGCAGACTAAAAGGAGATTTCATTCCGGCAGCAAATCAAGTGCTTGTTCAAATAGATCCATTTCAAAATGTGATGTTTCAGATTCAGTAGGGCTGAAGTACTTCTGAGAGCAAAGAATAAATATGTGGTTTTCTTCCTGCACTAGTGATGGTCTGTTTTTTATTTTACTGTATAATCAGCTTTGCCCTCTGTCCATACATTTAGGGCAAAATACTCAACAATTCACAAATCATAAGCTTAAATTCATGTTTGCAATGCATTGACAAACATCTACAGTTTTGATTGTATATTTCTACTCTCCTGCTGTTCTTTTATCTTATAGATGTAGCTTTTCTGCCAGAGGATCTATTACCTGCTTGTCTTCATTTACATGTCATTGCTTTGTCTATAATGTTGCACAGTATGGTGTTAAACTGATACAAATGTAGGTGTTTTCATTGATATACTTATTGTGAGCAAGGTCTTCTCACCATTGACTCCGTGAAGTTTATAAGTTTAATGAAACAGTGTGGAATAGGACTGAATGATTTGGAAAAAATATTGAAGATCACGTTTTAAACATGTGCAGAAGAATTGACAAAATGACTGAATTATGAACTGACAAACTAACACAAGAATCATATTTCACAACATGTTTGTACAAATCTAAACTACAGGGGTAACAGTTTTTATGCAGAATAAGTTATGGTATTTAAAAATTGTGTCCTTTGTAATTTTTCATACTGTGGAACCTGCCAGGCAAAGTAACTCTATGGAGAAAATTACATACTGCACTTTTAAAATGACTCACAATTGACTCTGTACTCCAAATATAGTAAGTTAGTTCCTTACTTTAAAAAACTTCTTTTCACATATTGTAAAAAGTCTGATTGACTGTACCTGTCTGAATAACCATGCTGAGTCGCTGCTTCACTGTTACACTGGGATAATTGAGAAATGCAGACACCATGACAGCAGCCTTGACGCGTGCCCCTGGTTGAACATCTTTGACAGTGTAATGGGACTGTCCCGCTGTAGAGTTTATGTCCACAGTCCTGATTACAGAACCATCATCGAGGTCGTACAGGACTAGAGTGGAGAGCAAGTGTTGTCTGGGAAGGCTCCATGCTAAGGACACAGATGTGGTGGTGCTGGACAGACGGAAGCTGCTCAGAGGCACTGGGCCTAAACAGAACACAATAGTTGAATCCTGCTCAGTGAATGGTGTAATCAGGGGGCATTGTTTGGATGGTACTCACTGAAGTCAAAAGTCCTCTGTGCAAGTGTTCTGCTGTTATTAGTCCTTGGCGTCAGCGTGACTCGATAACCTCTCGAATCCTCAACAATGTGGAAGGACAGCGTGCAATCAGGAGTACACGACAAGCGATCTACTGGCTCCTCATGCACCTGGGGAATGGAAGCTACGTTTAGGGCCAGACAAGACACGTAGATCAGGGCTATTGAACTAAATTTGTCCACACCACCATTTTAACAGAATTTGGGATCACACATATATCCCAAAACACTAGATAATAACAATATAACAACTACATATAACAAGAATAGTATGTACTTCTTCTTACTACTTACTTTTAGCTGCAAAAAGTGGACCTAATAATTCAAAGGAAACCTGACATAAAAAGATGTAAATGAATGGTCTGCCTCTAACACTTGTTTTAAGAACTGTCCCGCTGTCCAAAGACATGTCCTGAGTGAACTGTTGCAATAAACCATCCATAGTCTTTAAAAGTTATGATGATTGGGACTCTGCCAGTTTTACGTACAGCTGACGGGTCTTTGGAAGTTCTAGTCTCTCATGATCCCTAATGCGACGGATACAGAAGAATAAATATATTATTTAAAGGTAATTTTTCTAGTGGGGGTACGCCACCTGCAGCCTTCATGTTGTTGTTGTTTTGCCTGGAATGGTCCACAGCATGGCATTAATCTTATCTATCTCCACGTCAGATCTCTGAAGAGGCGACTCCACTCACAGAAAGAATGTTTTTCAAGGTATTTTTTAGCAATTTAATAAATGCATAGTTTATTGCTATGCTGTGAAAGATCCTGGGGAAAGCAATGACCTCTGGAGACAAAGTTACACAGAGTACCTTTTACTAAAACATACTTTAATTACTTATATAATAAGGATTGCAGTGGCAAACAGAATCTGATACAGTTTATGTGGTATGCACATTCATCTGCTGTTTTATATTAAATAAATTATACTTGCACTTGATAAGTATGAAATATGCATCTGTGCAGTTTTATGCTGGATTGACACAACAATCATATAATTTTGCCATCAAAAACAAAGGCAAAATCTGACAATCAAAGAACAAACATAGCTGAACAGGTTACAAAGCATTTCCCCTGACAAGAGGAAGAATGACAGACATCTTTGTTGATATAAGACTTGACTTTTAAAAGGCCTATACTAAACACATTTTTGATATATGTTATAATTTTGTATCCTATTCAAAACATACCTGGAGATGTTGTTTGTTTGTTTTTCATTCACACATGTTTAACACACAAATTCTGCACATTTACTCTATGTTCTTCTCTCAAACTGAAAAAATCTGTTCCACCTTGTGATGTCATCAAGTGGTAATACAGGAAGTGCTCCTCTATGTTTTTAAACTCCATACACCTTCACTAAAATCATTCAGATGTCAAAGATTTTGAAGCTATAGCTGTTGTTTGAGTCTTGTTGAAAGTTCTTCACTTCTCAGTGCACCAGATATTGTAGACCTCCTGTGGCAAACTTAAACCATTTTTTTAATGGCAACAACAACAGTTCAATTTAAGTTAAAATGGCTGTTAACTTTATAACTTCATGACAAGGGTGAACAGACCATTTTGAACTTTGGAGATGTAGACAGCACAATAATTCAGGGTTACTCAAACATGTGTGAAGGAAACAAAGCACACATTTTTTATGAGGTAACAGCATTATTACATGGCTAATCTTCTTCAAAAGTATAAATTGGCCAGTTTATTAGTGATAGTGCAAATGACTTCACTTTACAGTTAAGTAACATGTTACAACATAAAACATGTTGTAAAAAACATCTACCACAGACCTGGGATGTGCATCAGACATTGTAATTAGGCTTTTGTCATTTTTTTGTGTCTTACCAGGTGGTGAGTTGCAGTCCTGCAGGTGATGAGGTAGCTGTCAGCCTCCTGACTGTTTGGGAAGGGATGAAACGCCATCTCAACTTCAGTAGGACTGGAATGTCGCTCACATGTCAGCCAAACCACCTGAGAGTTAACAAAAAATGATGATTTCAAATGGTGTTGTGGGAATCTTTGCGAGAGTGTTACTTACCTGACATACACTTGCCAATATTAGAAGTTGCTCTGTTCCACCCATTGAAAATCAGATTCCCAAGTCACTGAGTTACCCTGGACACATACTCCCTGCATCCACAATGAGAAGTCACAGCTCAAAAGATCATTCCAAACAGAAGCCGTGGGTAAGTTTGGGCTTTGGAAAGTCCCAGACTATTTAGATCCCTGACAAAAACGAAAGTCAGACAGTTGTATTGACTTTACTCTGATTTTACCTCAAAGCTGTTACATCCAACTACATGCGATTACATGCCATGTCATCAGAGCAGTATGAACTTAAACGTAGTAGACTCTGTTTCTCACTCAACAAGAAATGTTCCAGTCTCTATTATAATGTATGGGAGGGGTGAGTTTATGTGTAAGTTCAGCCCACTTGCTTAGGAGAATATAAGCAAAGAGGCGGGGAAGCAGGTCAGTGAGAGAGAGACAAGTTCACATACCACTGACAGCAATGCAATACGTCACTTTTTCATTTTGGTGTGTTTATGTAAGTTGTTAAATATGGCCCAAAATGTACAGAGCAGTGTAGAGTGTGTGCTGGCTGCAGGAGCGGGTGTGGCTGAGGCAGCGGCCAGTATGGAATGATCGGCATGTGAGGGGAGCAAAATAAGGATGACTGCAGTAGAAGTCCAGTGAGGGGCGCTGGTATTAAAGGTGACTCCACCACAGCAATAACAGTTCCAGGTCAAAGGTTAGCTGCTGTCAGCATGAGGAGGCTGACTCAGGTGGTTGGGTGTTTACTCACATTACTGTGAACCAAGGAAGTATTAAAGACCAAGACAACATTGTGTTTGTGTGTGAAGAAAATCTTTATTATTCTAAGCTGTTTCCAAATGTACAATTACTAGAAATTGCAATTTCCAATAATGAATGCATCAACATTTTGCAAAGGCAGATATAAAAATAGATATAAAAATAAAACACTGGTTGCATTAAATGATAATACACATGATCTAATGACAGTGTAGCACTACCAAAAGGACTAGGGAGCCAAGAGGCCAGTACGGGCTGGGCTACTGTTGACTACAGTGCAGAGGACATGTGACATACAGTACAACACTACTGTGGCTGGGCCAGTCCATTAGTGGTTTAAATGTGGCACTCTTTACACACATGCTGTGATGTGTTTTAGTTCCACTGACATGAGCAGTCCAGAGGCTCCTGGAAGGTGTATTCCACAACAGTGGCGTTTCGGGAGCAGTAGAGTGTGACGGAGCGTGTTTGTAGTCCGCTCTCCCGGCAACATTTACAGAAGCGAGCATGACTGTTGATATTGAAGTTGAAAATGGTCGCAGAGGGGCATTTACCATCACAGGAATAGACAGTCACCTTTACAAGACAACAAGACAAACACAGAGAGCTATAACAATAGGGAGACACTGAGTGATAATGATGATGCTGTCCTGTGTCTCACCGGTGCATTGCTCCTGCAGTCATCTTTTCTTATGGTGGTTCTTATAGCCACACGTTTGCAGGTTTTCCCATCTTCTTTACCTATAAATGAGATACATAAAATGACAACCAGCATGTGTATATTTGTAATAATGTAGATTATTCCTGTTGATGATGCTGTAAAAGGTAAGTAGAAGTTGAAATGAAAACTGAAGCTTGTGAAGTCTGTGGATAAAAGGTTTAAAGATCACACACAAACACATCTGTGACTGTCTCTTTGTTGCCCAGCAGTAGAGCTTTCAGACTGAGATGTTGGAGGTGTGGTCTGGGACTATTATTTAGAACAGAACTAATGAATTATAATGATATTTCAATGGCACGCTGTACACCACCACTACAGAGTCATCTTTATAAACACTATACATCGCACACATAGAGGTAGCATGCAGATATGGTATGTTAGATGTGTAAGTTGAGGGTACCTGTGTCACAGTTAGTACTACCAGTGGGAGTGACTGGATTAACGGTAAATGGTAAAACACCCACTCCAGAACCTGGCGGGATCACAGTTATTGAGTTCAAACACAAAGAGTTAATATAATGAGAATTACAGAATGCAGCGATTGTAGCCTGCATGCAGGTGGCTCTGACTCAGGAGTTATTGGGCCCAGCCAGGCATTGCAGTCATTCAATACAGACAAAGAGCACAACAGGATAAAGTTGAACCAGTGCACCTGACATTCACCAAACGGCAATATCACAGTTGAAGCAAGCAAGCAGGGCCGCACAGAGACCAGAGCTATTTCAGTATTTCAAAGGTAAAAGTCAGACTTGCACATTAAACTCAAAGGATTAGATAAGCATAGATACAAGTAGATCCTACACAAGTATGATTTCTATCACTTAAAACAAGTAAGAAACCATGATATACTAGATGTTTGTTTGATACTCTTGAACTCTAGTAGTGTTTGTTATATATCTAATACATAAGATCAGTGGACATTTGATAAGAGCTGCGTCAAATGTAATGGCAGGCTCAGCAGACTGCTCCTTCAGCCTCCTGTATACACCAGCCCACGCCCCCAACAGCCAACAAGCCCCTCCCACTGCCAGGCAACAAGGCGCTCACCGCTCTGATCCCGCGCTCTAAGCATTACCCAAAGCACTGTGACTTACACGTCCTGCAGCATCCATCCACGTAGCTCTGCACCACACCACCGTTCTGAAGGAGGAATAAGACACAGTCACATCCTTTAGAATGTATGACATTAGATGGACCATATTTTTAGATAAAAGGGAGCAGACCTGAACACATTCTGTGTCATTGAACGGAGGACATATGACCCCTGAGGCCAGGACCACTGCCCCTACACTTGTTTCCATACAGTCAAAGCGTGTGCAGTTCTCTACCCACGAACTCCCTGCCTAAAAGAAAAAATGGGCACATTTCATGAAGACATTGTCATACAGCAAAGCAAAGTATCTGCTTTGGTTGAGTCTTACAGCAAAAAGCTCTGTGGTCCCGTTTTCATTGGTAAAAGTGCAGGAGATGTTTTTACATGAACCGCAGCAGACTTGAGGATCTGTGGATGGTACATAGATCTGATGCTGAAAAAAACACAAAAGCAGTCATGAATCACTTCCACAAAAACTACTACATCTCTATTTTTGCTACATACAGGTCCACATTTCTGAGAGCAGTTGACTGAGCTGATCTCCATAGCATAAAAGCCTGTGTCAGGGTCCTTACGGTGCAGACAGTGCACAGTGTAGCACATCTCTCCCTCAAAATATTGCACTAGAGACTGGCCAGGCCCCAAAACAGTCACCCCCTGGAACAAGCACACATCTGCTTTCCCTATGGAAGATCAGCACAGTATCATATATACACAATAGTTACAAACAGGACACATATCCATCAATACACTGTTACAGTGCACTTACGGCATGCATGTTGAGGGCAGTCACAGTCCCCATTGTTTTCTGGAAGTTCCACCCTCACCTCACCCTTAAAGTAAACAGTAGTTTGAGAATACAGATTTATTTATTCAATTTATTTATTTGTGGATATTTTGCATTTCCTGTTGTAACTTACTATTTCACAGCTGGGAAGGAAGTTGTCATCACATTGGCATTCTGACAGCAACAAAAACATTTCATTTACATGTCATGTTACTATAATTTGATTTAATAAATCATATACATATCTATCTATCTATCTATCTATCTATCTATATCTATATCTATATCTATATCTATATCTATATCTATATCTATATATATATATATATATATATATATATATATATATATATATATATATATGGGTGTGCGTATATATAGGATAGTGTAATATGCAGAGCCAGTGTGTACCACAGTGATACTGAGGGCAGCAGTGTCCTGGGACTGTAGCTGTGATGAGAGAGAGTCCTGGAGCACAGGTTATAGAAGACTCTGTACACAGGTTCACATCACACACTGTACAACAGAAAAAACAATCTTAGTTTGTAAACAACCAGAAGTGTGTCTCATCGAAGGGACTGTGTTCATACCACAGTGATAGCGTGGACAGCAACTGTTAGTAGTGTTCAGATCCACTGCCAGAATTTCTCCATTGGAACAGGATGGAATAGGCTCAATGCATGACTCACACACTGCGTACACAGAACGGTTATTTGTGTGGTACGTTGATGGCAGTAAACAGCTGCTAACACCAGCTTGACCTCATAAGTTAAAGGTCCTTATTTCAGCCTGACCTGTAGCAGCCATTAAACTTACCACACAGGTACGAATAGCAGCAGGATCTGGACCCTCTGACCTCCACCAGGAACTGGTCCTCCCTGCATTCAGGGGAGGACACAGGAGGGCAAGCCATTGGGTCACACTCTGAAAAAACAGGCATGTTTTAAGACCATTTAAAGGCTAGTGCAAATGATAAATACAACTTTTGTGCACTGCATGCTAGATCAAATCGGCTCTCACCACATCTGTACTCTGGGCAGCATGATGTGGCACTGTAACCCATCACCAGTCGGTTTCCGTTGTCACAGGGTGGGGCATCATTGTCACAAATGGTCATATTGCATTCTACAAAGAGCAGCAAGAACAATAAAGATAAATCCTACGTCTAATCTTTGTATGTAGAGTAAGATGAGCTTCAAACGGACCACAGATTTTCTTGGGGCAGCAAGCTCCTTCCTCCAGCACATCCAGAACATACTCCCCGTCTCTCTCACACAGAGGAGTGGGCACAGAGTCACAGTCTGGTTCCACAGAGACCACTGAGCCGTTCTCCATGCACTTGTACAGACAGCAGCCGCGCACAGAGCCGTTCCACACTTCGCCTGGGGCCCGCGGGTTACCCTCATTATCTGTGCAAACTGGGAATCCCAGCACAAAGACACAAAGGGATACAGTACCTTCTTTAGCACTATGTGACTATATATACATGGACATAATACTGACATCTAGAGTGAAAGGAAAATCATTGTAAAGGTGCACTAAGCCATTATTTTGGTGGAGGGATTCATCTACCCATTTGTCTCCAAGGAGATGTTACTACTTTGCCTGGGATGTTCCACAGTATGCCATTAAACTAACCTATCTTGCATTTATTTAATTACCAGTGTTTTATAGCAAAACATATTTATGCATTCATTTGGTGAGCCAGCTCAGATCTGGTTTGTTACCTGGGTATTACCTGCTTGTTTCCATGGAGATGGAAGCATGAAACAATATAGTTTAATGTTGTATTGTGGAACATTCCAGAAAAAGCAAGTTCAGGTCTATAAAGACTGCCAAAGCAAAAAAAAAGTTAAAGTTAAGTAACATTCTGGTCAAAACTGGGTTATAAACACAATTGTTTATGGTGTTAATGAGTAATCAATTGCTAGATTCATGTTTGGGCATATTTGTTTAGAGAATAAAGTACTTTTTAGAGTATGTATAAGATACACATCTCTATAGTAGCTATGGCTGCAGTGAAGACCCTACTGACCACAGCGATCCTCCGTAACACAGAAGGGAGAGTCTGCACGATGCAGGATGGTCCCAGGGCGGCACACACACTCCTCTCGGATAAAAGAGCAGGTGGTCTCCTCGTAATAGTCCTTATTCAGACACGTGCGACTGGTGCATGTGCTCACACAGGGCTGATACTCTTTTCCAGGGGGACACCGCAACGCTGCAAGACACACATGTAGTAAAACAGTTACAACAGTTTAATGGTGTGCGGGTTTCGTTTGCCAATGTCTCTTACGGCAAAAGTTGGGTCTTCTCCAGTTGATGCACACTTGATGAGTATAGCAGACTGCCACATACGCAGCCAAAAAGTCACATTGGTGATTCTTGTAGTGCAAATCTCCGGCCCATATGATGTCACAGAACTGCTCCGGAGGAACCTGCACAAACAGATCATGTCAGTAAAAATATTAGCATAATCAGTTCAAAGGTACATTGGGATTTTACATTGTGCCATTGTTATCTTAATTGCTGTGCTGGCATGGTAAAAAACAGAAACAAACAGACTGCTTAGTGCAGGCAATGAAGAATGCAATAACTGCACAAAGGGTTACTTACAAAGCATTTTAGAGAATGCAACAATGATAATTAATATTAGCATACAATGACACTGGGACATTTCTACTTTCTAATAACAGAGTACAAGTATCAAATACACCCAATTCACACACAAAAAATGTATTCATATTTTCTTGCATTTCATCTTTTTTATCCTCTCAGGTGTATTACAGTTAGAATAGTAAGCACACATCCCTTATATTCAAGCTATTACTATATGTGCTCTCCTTTTGCTTGTTCCTAGCCTATATATAGAACAATAATCAGTCATATTACATATTATAAGACTGGGATATTACTACTGCCTAGTAACAGAACTAAGGATATTCAATTCATCATCCAATCCAGTTTTCCAGGCATATGAATTCCATTTCCTACTAAACTACTAAAGTTTGCTAGTGCATTGATGACCTTGCTGTGGCAGGGCACAAAGGTTCTCTGCTGTAGCATGGAGATACAGGTGGAGCAGTCCCCGATGGTGCAGTTGTCTCCCACTCTGCGTGTGTGCTCTGTCTCATCTGTGGTCTGCACTCTCCACGCGTGCAGGAACACCACCATGTCGCCCACTTCTCTCACCACTGTTCCGTTTGGCAGCTTTAGGTCGTCCTCTGGGTGTCCATCACAACAGCCTAGAAAACACAAGTCATAATGTCAAATCATACATTATTGTACAAACAAGATTTTAAGTAACAATTACTATTATCATCTTAATAAATAACAATACATAAAAAATATGGCCATGATATTCACATTATTGTGCTTGCATGGTCACAGTGAAGAAGTCTGACCTTATTTAATCCTTATTTAATCCCCTCCATTTTTAACCAATTTAGCTTTTTTAACAGCAGAAGAAAATGTCTTAGTTCCAACTTGTGACAATATAGACAAAAGTGATCTATATCCTCTGTACAAGAATTACTGGCAACAATTTATTACCTAACAATACTAGTAACAATAACTGCAATCAAAATTTCACATTTTGTTTAAAAGTGCTTTAAATGTGTAAATAGCTGGACACATGTTAATCAGAGGTGACAGAATTATGGTTCACTTTGAATTATATATGGATCTTTAAGAGGAGATGCTTTCTGATTTCAATGATGCTGCAGGATATTTGTTCCTGTTCCAGGTCAGATGCAGTGACAACACAACTATGACATAACTATGGCAGGGACAGTACTTTGTATTCAGCACAACAATGGCCCTTTAATGATCTCCGCCAGCAGCTAGTGTTCTTACCACAGAGGCCTCGGGTGGGCACAGAGCCATTAGTGGGAGACATGTACTGCAGCACCATAATGCCAGTGCTATGGTACCACTGTATACTGATCCCTCCAGGTGTATGGAGTAGGTACATGCTGCCAGTGTCCTCTACGTACAGAGAGTGTCGTGAGAAGGGGAGCCTCACAGGCCGGTAGTTCACTGTTACCTGGAAAAACGGCACAGACTTAGTGTAACTAACCTATTGTTTATGATAGGAAATTAGGGAGAGCTGCTGACCTTTCGGTCTAATCTGTTGATAATGATCCTGTAAGATGAGGTGGTGATATTCAGCTTCTTGAAGCACAAACCAGATGCACCCGTGGGACCCTGGAAGGGAATCAGGTTGGACAAAATATGAGCTGAAATTAATCAATTCATATATTTTTATCTTACAGTACTGTACTCACATAGCGTCTGATGGAATTGACACTCTACAAACAACAATATATATTATTTTATGTTATGAGATTTTATATATATATTAAGTGTAAATTCCTGTTACCTGACTTGTTGGACATTTTTCCACCGTACCAATTATAGTTTCTCTCGGTAATTTCACAAGAATATAGGAGCCATTATCATACAAGGCTACATTATTTCCATCAAAGGTGATCACTCGCAGGTCTGACATCACAGTGCAACGACCTAGAAAAAGATTCATTAGCATTAATGTGGACATAAGATGACTGAAAAAGAGCTAAAACTATAATGACCATGTAAACATACAGGGACACTGCCACTGAGGACAGCAGGGGTCAGAGCTGGTGAGGACAGGCAGACCCAGCAGGTTGCACTGTGGCTGAGTGGTGTTGTAGCGGCAATGCAAAGACGAGTTGTGAAGCAGTAGCTCTCCATTGAAACAGATGAGCTCGGCACACTCATCGATGCGGTACGAATATGGAGGCTATGGGAGAAAACAGAGATGTGTCTGAACCAAGCATTTACATTAGACCCTGTCAAAATGCCCACTGTACATTTATTGTTTTGTATGATACTGTATTCTTTAAATCTGTAGTCGACTAAAGAAAGTTTCGTCAACTAAAGACAAGTCAAGTCAATTAAAAAGGGGGTGTGGCAAAAGCTGTAAACTATTACGTATCTCTATGTATCTGACTCACAAGACTACACCTGCATGAGAGTTCATGTAAAAACAGCAATTTATACAGACAAAAGTAGTAGGAAACATACAGACAAAAGTAGTAGGAAACAATGTATAGTTTAATCTGCCTTCTTACATATAAATACCAAAAAATACCAATTCTCCAGCTAACTCACTCTTCTCCTTTCTGCTGTTGTCCCATGTAAATTCTTATAATCTAAATTAAATGATTAGTCCAGTAATGCAAATTTTGGTTGACTAAGACTCATTAATGAGCTGATTAATCAACTAAAGGACCAACAGCCCTATTTGAACTGTGCATTTACATTAGGCCCTGTCCACTGTGCGAATTACTGTTGTTGTATGATACTGTGTACTTGTCTTATCTTTATCTCCTACCAGACAGCTAAAAATGTAATGAAGAATGAAGTTTTTGGTGCATTATATAAAATTAATTATTATAATTATTATACAGTGAATTAAGGTCCATTGTTAACTTAAAATAAACATATACAGAATACAAAAAGATAATTCACAACCACTACAGCATGACTACCGCTGTGTACCGCTGAATTTGAAGTAAAAAAAAAAGTACTTGCAAAAAGTATACTACAAGCAAAACTAGAGACTAGAGACTAGAGAACCAATTTAAAGTTTCTAAAAGTCTTTTATCTATCTGTACATTAAATGTGGGTGATGTTATTTCTCTCTCAATGTAGACCTTTCTGCACATCAAAAGCATTTCATATCTGTGAGTATAGGATACAAGCAGACAGACTGGTAAATTAGCTCTCCTTCCAACCAGTCCCTTTTTCACAGTATGCTTCACTTACTGTACAAGGAGAGGTTGGCAGAACAAAAGGAGTCATGGTGGACACTTCTTCTGTTACAACAGTAGGACTTGTGACTATTTCTGTTGTGAAGGGCTCAGTAGTGGGCTCTGTAGTGGGCTCAGAGGTTGTAGGCGGTGTGGCAGTGGTTGTCATGGTGCTCGTTGACGTCTCCATTGGGGGAGTGGTCTCTGCGGTGGTGGTCTCTGGCAGTAGGGTTGTGCTCTCAGTAGTATAGACCGGTGTACTATGTATGGTGGTAGTTGGAGGCATGGTTGTAGGAGTGGTCGAGGGAGTGGAGGTTGTAGCTGTAGTTGTCTGTTCAGTTGTTATCACTGGGCTTGGGGTTAGTGTTGGAGTGGTGATAAACGCAGTAGTCGTTATGGTAGGAGTAGTAGTGGGTGGTAGCGTTGTGGCTTCGGTTGTAGTAGTGGGAACAGTTGTTGTGGTAGTAATAGCGATAGTTGTAGCCAGTGTAATAATCATCTCAGTAGTGGTGGCTTCAGGTGTGGTGGTTGGAAGAGGAGTAGTGGTAGTGGTAGGTGGTAGTGCAGGAGTGGTAGTGATAGTAGTTGGTAAAGAAGTAGTTGGTAAAGAAGTAGTTGGCGTAGTGACCATCTCTGTAGCTAGTGTGGTTGTAGGGGTAGTTGGCAGGGGAGTGGTGGTAGTAGTAGGAGAGAGAGTGGTGGAGGCGGTTGTGGTCGTAGCAGTGGTAGTGGTGGTAGGAGCAGCAGTGCTGGTTAGAGGAGTGGTAGTGGCCTCTGTGGTGGTGGTAGTGGTTATAGTTGTGGTGGTTGTAGGCCTTGTCGTTGTGGTAACCATTGTAGTAGTGGTTGGTTGGGTTGTGGTTCTGTTGGACCGTGTCACATACGCAAAAGGAGTAGGAGTTGGGGGGAGCATCACACCTATAGCAGTAAACAAAGCAATGTGAATGCCATGTAAACTAATAGTACAATTACAAATGTGTGCTATTTGAACTTACAGTCCTCTGTGTACACACATCTTCTGGTCACCTCATCAAGAACCATATTCTGTGGGCAACGTGGGAAGCATCCTTCCACACTATGAAATACAAAATGCTTTATTGCCACAGTCTTGGTAAAGAGGCCTTTTGGTTTAAATGTTCTGGAACGTACGGGGGCAAAAACTGGCAGCGTGTGGCATCGGGATCACTACATGTGTGGACACATGGACTGGCACAGGGCTGGTAGCGCCACTCACACATCATGCGGTAGGGAATAACAAAACTGCTTTCTACAAGAACAAACATTTTAATAAAATTGAAGAGTTTCAAAATAGAAGACCTTTATAAGTATGAATGGGTCCCTGACCCCTCAGTGTGAAGCTGCTGCTGGCCTTAAACCCCTCAGAGGAGTCATATCTTTGGGCTTGTGCGGCTGCTCGTGTCAGGGTCAGAAAGGTTCCTGGCTGGCTCATGAGTTCAAAGGAGCTGTGCCCAGGCAGGAATAAGCCCTGGTGCTGGATGAAGGTGGCTCTGCGACTGAACTCTGGGCCTCTGGTCCAGCGCTCTAGGTGAAGACTGCTGTGGCTGGACACAACCAGGAAGTAGTTAGGTCGCTCTGCAGATTCTAATGACACTGCAGGGACACCTGGTATGAAGAGAGGGGAAGGACTTAGATCAGCTCAGGAACATGGCAGTGCTGTATGCTTGTGTGAGAATCTGAGCACCCACGTGATGTTTTATCCTTCTGCAGTCCTGCTGTGATCATGAAGTTGAAGAGTAAGCCTGGAGCAGGCATCTGCCCTGTTCTCTCTCTGAGCAAGGGGAAGACAGTGCTGCTGCTGCTGCGATTCACTCCAAACATGGTGTCATTATACACAGCACTCACTATGGAGAAGGGGCCATCACCTAACTCTGATAGGAGACCAAACAGAATATTAGGGATGAGACATGCTTCAAGCAGTACATGTTAACTGTGCTTGTACCTACCCTGATTATAATATTCACAATCATAGGCTGTAGAATAAGATGAGGAGATGAAGGTTTATCAGTTGTTATATTTAGAACACACATAAAACACAGTGACATCAATGTACAGCATTATGCATTTGGCAAATGAAACAGCACTGCACTGCCTCCTGCAGACTACAGCAGCAGAGAATGGGCTGACCGTTTGCCTGTGTAACAGATACAGGTCAGTGCAGTTGGACTTACGGCAGGCAGAGGGTGACCTCCAGTGTATGGTGACCCCTTGCTGGCAGCACTTATGTGCATATGCTGCGATAGATGTGCACAGACACTCACAGTCACCCCCACGGTTACAATTGCAAGTGTCAGTCAGGCAGTTTCTGTAGAACCAGGCCACATCCACCTGGCAGAAAGACAAGCCATGTTGAAAAATGCATGTACCCATAAACTCTCATTATATTCACTACAATGTGGAGAAGGATAGGAGGATCACAGGGGGGAGCTGCTGAGGTCTCATGGAGGGGGTGACTAACTCTCAATAATTTACACAGGAAAGAAGGCCTGAGTTTTAGGGACAAAAGAATCAAAAGAATTGGGTCAAACTGAAATGGAGAGAAGACCATATAAATATAGTATGGTCTGCCAGTATAATATAGTAGATTTATCTCAACACTCAATATAAATATTATTACGAACATAAAATCTATATTTTCTTTCTTGTAGCAGATAAAGTATTTTTATGACAAACAAAATCTTGTAAATATGATATTATTTTGCAACAATTTCCAAAAATCTAGTTCCAATTTATTTCTTTAGAAATGTTCAGGTACTATTGTTTCAGTTATTGTATTGAAATGACATTGACATTATTTTTTTCACATACTGGTGGCTCCCTCTGCTGGACAACAACAGATGTCTGCCTGTGAATTCATAATTGGGTGTAAAAGTGTGTCCTATACCTCTTAATGACAGTTCAAATAACTTACCACATTGTGACAGGGAGCAAAGACGTCGCTGTACAGAAGAGCACACTCCCTCTTGGCATACGGTTGTCGGCCCAGGTCCCCTTCACACGGTCGGGCCAGTACATAGTCACTTTCACACTGACGCACACAACACACATACGCACAGCAGCAGGTGATTAAGTGTCTGATTACTCTTAAATATCACACTGAACTCAGGGGAATTGAGTCATGAATTACAAATGCAAGTTAAAAAGAAGAGTGAAAGAGTAAGTGAGGGAGATAATGTGAGAGAGAAAACAAAACAAGGAGGGAAGAGGAAGTTGGTGGTGTTTCCTACCTGCCCTAGGGCCCAGCTGTCTCCAAATGTCTGTGCGTTATTCACCTCCATGTGGCTCGAGGTGGTCATATCATTCACTGTCACACTGTCAAAGTTACCACACATCCCACTCAGATGCCCCTGCAAAGACAAACAAGGTTACACAATCACATTTGCATAACACTGCAACAGTAAGGCTGATTATACACCATGAATACAATGATATACAAATCTCACACAGAATAGTATAAATTATTTCATTGATTCAAGTATATAGCTACAAACTAGAAACTACAAGTTTTTAGTAACAATTACATTTCTTTGTTTCTTCTAATTGTGATAACACTGATCCATACTTAAATACTATTGTTTCTATTGTTATTATATACAAACCCGAACATACTGTTTTTGCTGAAAGCAACTACACCAACATTAAGAGAAATCTTTCATCCAAATTTGGTAATAAACATGTCTTGAACTTCTGAATTTCATTGTGATGCTACTGTGGGGTCCTTGTGATATATTCATATCAATAAGGGGCCCATGGTCTCATAAAGTTTGAGAACTCCTGTCCTATCACATTAAAAATTCTCTATGTAAAATAAATGTATATAAAAAGGTAATTCATTAAATTCAACTAATCACCTTGATCTCTTTCTTTGGACACAAAGCATTGTCCATGCAACGTGCATTAGTGTAAAGGGCTATTGTTACATCCCTAATTGTTCTCATGAACATAAAAAGTAATGAGTTTTGAGTGTACTGTTGTGCAGTAAGAAGGCTGTGCAGGTTGCGTGAGAGGCACACCTGCACACCTATAGTGTGGAATTGTTTTCTGACCCAGACCTTCCACTGAGGCCCAGCTCGGATGTGGACAGTTGTTTTGCGGTCCCAGAGGATGGTTAAGTCCTGATTTGCAAAATGAACAACCGTGTAGTAGCCTGCCTTCCACAATTCAAATTCAAATCCTCTTCCAATAACAGTGGACGGACTCTGGAATAGCAGATCAGAATTGTTTAAAGCTGAGGAAATGAGTTTGCAGAAAGTGTTAGGCAGAGGTGAGTTCCTACAGGGTTCCCTGAGTTGTCCGTAAAGTAGATCTGGGTAAGTCCCACATGAATGACCAGTGTTTTCAAGCACACAATGCCGCTCTCATAACAGTCCTTGTTTTGGGCGATGATGGACACCTCGGTTTCTTCTGTGCTCTGATAAAAAAAAGAAAGTTATTCATTAAAACTCTGGAAATGAAAAAAAAACAGTACTTAGTTCAGATTTTGTGCCACTTTAATCATTTAAACCCTGTAAAATAAATATAATGTAACACAATCCAGACTGGAGGAAGCTATGTCATCCAGGTAAGTAAAAGGTGACAGGACAGGAAGTGGCCGTAGGCTATTAGGACAGAGCTGTGACCTCTGTGGCCATTCTCTGAGGTCTGAGTGGTGGTCGGAAGCCTGTTGGAGCTGAAACGCTGTGTCTGTTCAGCTAATTCTAATTCTATATCCCTGGGAGCGCCAGAGCCCAGGGCTTTGAATTGAACACTAGTGCCTTTGTGTTGTTACAGCCTGGCCTAATGTCTGATAGCATTACTGTGGTGTAAATGAAGCAATGTACAATGTTCACACAAACATTTACCTTAATCTGTTCTTACTAACACTACAGTTTATAACAGGATTAAAACATACAGTTCAGTCCTAAAACCATGAATAACCTCTCACTTAGCTCTTAAAGGTGTGACTGCCCAAGCAGACATTGACACCTGTGTGGTCAAAATAAATTCCACAATGTTTCAGAGAAATACCTCAGACTGTGTGCTCAAGTGAAGCTGTGATGAGGCATGACTTACTTTAATGAGGTAGACCTGACAGTCTGAATGGTAGTCATACTCTAGTCCGTCAAAGGTATGGTAGTGTCGATCACTGTAGACAGTGCACACAGCCGGGCACGGGGAATAGCTGCAGTTAAAATAGCCACGGTGACACACACTAATAAAAAAGACAGACATTCATTGTACATTATGTTTAACATTTTAACTTTAAAATAAAAATTGTCAACAACAAAGCCTTATACCATCTGTAACATGGAGTCTCAACAGTCTCTCCAGGAAGGTATTCTAGACCCAGCCAAGCACAAGGACAGTTCTCTGGATAGTAGCACTCTCCATGATGCAGGACCAGCCTTTGAACAAAAACAAGAAAGTCAAACATGGAAAGTCATTCATCAAAGTAACTGATTTCCTTTTACTCATCTATTTTACATGTTTTGAAATTAAATGGACAGATGTAACCTAACAAAGACTTAACTTTAGGGCCTAAAATGCAGTATTGTTGTATATATAGTGTATATTTAGTCTAAAATAGGTAGTTGTGATGTTTTGAGGGGCTGCAGATGGTGATTACCCAGGAGGGCAGACACATCCCGGTATGCAGGGCGTGTTTGGAGGGCAGGTCATATTGAGCATGAGGTTGCGGCAGGTTGGAGCGCAGGCCACCCCTCCTCTCTGCTCGTTGCAGCTGTGGTACACCTTACCCTCTGGACACTCTCCAACTTCTGTGCTGTCTGACTCTGCAATGGGGATACAACAGAGAATCAAAGAACAAAGTTACAAAAAAGCTTGAAAGGAATCTTAAATGGACTAAGGAAAATAGTGGTACTGTGAGACCTTGCTCCTCCTGCACACACTCCATCTTCCCATTTCTGCACAGGCTGTGAAACAGAACAAGAAAAAAGAAGGAGATTTAGAGCTGAGTTTATGATTTTGATTTCATCACATTTCATGCTATTAGTATCTTTTTTTAATCCATCATTAACTAAACCCATCTGCTATTTCACACTTCACTGTGACTGGTTAAATTCACATTTCACTCGCTTATAGAGTGAGAGCATAACAGAGTCTGACAAATATGAGGAGTGGGTGGGTAAGTGCATTACACAGAGAAGCACTGAATCACAGTATGACAATCTCATCAAAATAACATATTGTCACAGGATAAGATCACGATTCTATTGAACACTCACCAGGGACCAGACACACTGAAGGTCACCTCTCCTGGCTGTGACACACCTCCCATGGAGTAGCAGTGACACTGAGACCTGATGAAAAACAAAGAGCTTTCAAATGACTGTACATGTAGTTTAGACTAACAGTAAAGATAGGCTTTGAGGTCTTACAGCTGCACACAGCGCTGGCGCACATCATCGTAATAACTGTTGTGAGGACAACCACAGCCCTCTGCACACTCGGCCGGATCACAGGTCTCTGGGCCAAACAAAGCGCGACATGAGCGGCCACAGGAAGAGACACATGAGTGGTACAGCATCCCTCCAAGACACACCACGCCTGCACACAAGAAAAGACTAAATGTTACTATATGATACTTTATGACATTACATTAGTTATATAGAATGATAATGTTAATGTCACACTCACCACACTCAGACACATGTGGCCGGAAGTTTATGTCCGCTCCATGTTTTGAGCAGAGGTATGCATAATGAGCCAGGACAGTGCATAGGCAGCTTCCTCCACAGCGACATGCCTGGTACCGGCACTGCTGCTGGTACACATTAGGACTGATGTAGCCATGGCATGGAGCAAATACACTCCCCACTAGAATCTCACATTGGTTTGCATAGTATACTATGAAATGGATTACACAAATTAATTCAGTGACCTTAATGAACAAATCTAGCATGGTGTTGGTAGTATTACCATTGTGCTGGTTCATCTCACATGGGTCTATGATGGGAATATTAACAGGGGCAATACAAGCAGAGGACACCTTCCAAGCATTACTGTGAAGCTGAGGGGTTCCTTCGATCATTCCAGAGGGAGATCTAATAAAGCATACACTGCCATATAAATATCCAGAAGAACTAAACAAGAGGTTTTAAAGATGTGTTAAGACTGTTACAGGAAGTCATCTCGTAGATTTCCATTAAAGGTTCCACAAAGGCCAAGAGTCAATCCACGCCAATAGTTTTCAATCTGCAAATAGATCCGGCCCCCTTGACCATCATAGAGAATTTGCAGACCAATGTCTGTCTTCAGTAGAGTAAATACAGTGGTGAGCTTTCGTATTTCAACAGTTTCTGTAAATTAAACAACAGCATTAATCATGCAGTATTTTGTTTTATAAATTAAAGTGTGATGTCTCTTTTTAAATAAATAAATGTGTCTGTGCCCCATACCATCCACATAGGGCAGGACAGGGGCTGGGTTCACTCCAAAGATTACTTCCCCTTCCCGGGTCAACGTGATCTGACGTGTCATGTCTTCATCCAACACCAGAGTCACTGACTGAATACATACCTGATGCTACAGAAAGAATGCCATCCAGAATTTAAAATCATATTTGATCTATTCTAAATAAATCCCATTTACCTCGGCACATGTAGTATACTGTAGTGTGACAATAAACTTGTTACTGGTGCGACTTTTTGCAAGGACATACTGGCATGCCCCTGGCTGAAGGAACATCCTCCCATCAAAGGTGGTGACAAACACGTCCCCCACGACTGAACACTCGGCTTGGGAAAACAGTATTGTTCAAATATTTAGATTTCAGAATAAACATATGGATCAAGTACAGTATGCAGAGTGTTGATTTACCAGTGCAGTTGTTCTCTGTGCAGTTCCACACTCCACCCATGCACACACTAGAGCATAATATTTAACATTTATTGTACATCTGGTCAAACTTGGCAAGTTTACTGTATTATATGATGGAGTACTGACCAAACACTACATCCCTGTGGCAGAACATGTCCTTGTCCATACGATGTGCCATGGTAAACACAGGGACACTGGGAAACAGCAATACAGGTTCCATTTTGTAGGATAAGGCCTGGTAAAAGATACAACAGAATGTGATATATCTGTAGCTCAAGTAAAACATTGCTCAAAGGTAACACTTTTGTACCATCAGGACAGTAGCAGCCGTCCAGACAATGCAAGTTTGTTCCCAAACATTCTTTTTCAAATGTGCACGTGGGTGGACAGCAGCTGATGCAGTCTCTATAGACAAAACTGTCCTCACAGCCATCATCTAGAGACAAATACAGTATTTTACCAGAAGTGTTGCATACTGTCAGTATAAGTGGAATCTTACTGCACGATGGAAAGCTGTCTCTCCACTCTCTCACAGGATACCCCACATGTGAGCAGGCACGAGTGTATTCTACCAAAGCTTTGCAAAAAGTATCCTCATCATCAGATCTAAAGGCAGATACAAATATATATGACCTATCATTTCATACAATTACAAAAGACTTTTGTGGACATACATGCGCAAAAACAACTTACACACAAAGGTCAGAGACACAACTGGCCACAAATGGATTCGGATCAATGTGTTGATGACATGACAGAAAGGGGAAGAAGAGAAGTGCACTACATTTCTCTATGGCATCCTGTGTAAGATATAAGCATATGAAACATTTTGATATCCCATAAAGCGCTTTACACTGTTAATTATCGCTCTTACGTCCATGTCTGACTCTGACTGGCAAGGTCCATTGAAGTCAAGATCTACAGCAGGACAATGTCGCTCATGGGGCAAGTCAACAGCCCAGCTGTTGGCAAACACTGCTGGCTCATCTGTGTGGATTCCTACATCACAACATCAACACAAAAAACTCAAACAGAGACACAGAGATATTCATGTGGGGCTGGTAATAAGCTGAAGTAATACTGTATTTCCACTCTGCAGCGGGTTATTAGGGCTTATAAATAATTGTATTTATTGTAAGGATTTATATGGGACAACAACAGAAAGGAACGTTAGTGAGTGAGTTAGCGGAAGATTTGGCTTTTTTTGGGGTTTATTGTGCCCTTGTCAATACAGGACAACCCCCCCGGCCCACATTAATGATGGCACAATGCTCTTGTCTTTGGCAATGGTATAATAAATATAGTTATAGGGAGTGTCTGGTAGTTTTAAATAATGGAGTCCAGTCTTACCTCTGGCAGTAGTTAGATCATCCCCTGAGAGGTGGTTGAAGTTACCACATAAGCCACAGGGGACGCCCTGGTGATCCTCACTCATTTTTAGGTAAACACCTGATTCCCCATCCCAGGCCAGAGAAAACCCAAACACACTCTTCACCAGCAGGTAGTCAGCCAGGCGTTCTATAAATACACCTCCAATAGTGTGAGGCAGACTGAGCCTACAACAGCAAACAAGTATATTACATATTGCTTGGGCCACAGCAGCTCAAGCTTATTTGAAGAGTGCACTATTTATGATTTCTGGTGGAGGGTCTGAAACCTTTGTGCCTCCATTGAGATGCTATGATTTTGCCTAGTATTTTCCATAATAGTATGTAGTATTTGCCTAGTATTGAACAGTGAAGCTAAGCCACATATAAAATACAACCTGTTTATTTCATGAAATGCATTTTATGAACAGGAAGGTCTAGTGGTCACTATATGTCAAAACAGCACAAAATCTAAATCTCAACTTAAAAGCAGCAGAATTATTCAAAAACAAAGGGTTTAAACACTCAACAAGGCATTTAAAAAAGCTTTGACCTCAGGTTTATTAATAATATTGATGGCGAGTGACTGATAGCATTGGCACCAAAGACTACATCTCCTTAATGTCTATGCACAGTATGGCATAAACCTTATCTCCATGGAAACAGGTCATCAGGCTAAGCATTTCTAACAGTAAAAACACCAGTTATTTACTAAACGCAAAGATTAATACCATACTATGTAACAGTCTAGCCAAATCAATAACATCACCATGGAGACAAGCAGGTGGCAGACACTCAACTAGTTACATAGTGCGACTTTAACCAATGTAAATGCATACTGACCGACGACCACCTTGATGGACTTGATAACCAGAGATGTGAATTTCCTCCTCGTTAGGGAAGAAAAGGCTAAGAGCTCTGGGGCACGAGTACACACTCCCCTCGCACACTCGGCTGTTATGGACCTGAGAGATCAAAGAGGATCAAAGGGACGCGCGCACAGGAAAACCAGTATTAATCCACACTCTGTAACATGACCTGTCTATCTAAAAATACACTCAATTGTCTGTGATGAGATGAACCCAGCATAAACCTGAGCACTAACAGAATCTGACACCAACTTAAATCTACTTAGCTCTATTTAACTACTTGAAATCAGCAGATAAGCTTGATCTATACGCTCTTACCCACACGGTGTACTGTGGCGTGGCTGAGTGGCAATCTTGGGCCAGGATATAAGAGCAGGTGCCGGGGAAGTAGAAGTAAATCCCATCAAATGTTTCATAGTGGTGCTGACCCCACGACCTGCAGATTCCGTCTCTGTCCTGGCCTTGGTTTGGTACTGATGATAAATGGACAATTTACTCACACAAGATGTTTGCAGTGATGACATCCATGAACACAATGAAGAATTTGAAATGTTAGGGAAATGATAGGGCTAGTGCTACACTGTCTTTCGTCATTCTCCTATTCTACTAAACTTATCAGAGGAAAATGAACACCTGAATTCTCTAAAGACTGTTGTTACAGGAATTCCCCCCTAGCTCGCGGTGCCAAGATGCTACCCAAGATTCACCTGGTAAAATGACTGAGAGTGACTCACATGTCACAAGTGCCTATTTATCACTGTGATAACTAGAGAGGTTTAGATACCAAATACTATATTTTACCTGGATCAAAAAAAAAAAAATCTAATTCATAACTTATACAATACTTGAAGTCAATGCAATGCAGGTTGCTATGATAGATTGAGGTTGAAATGTGTATCATGTAGAGTCAGACGTCTTGTTGAAAGAACAGCGATTTTCTCTTCTGTGCGAGTGATAGGGGCTTGTGTCTGAACGATGACTGCAGTGGCTCTGAATATGAATTAAAACTGGAATGAGCAAATTTCAGAAAATCTGATAATTAACATTTGGCGTAGAACTAATTAAAGTTTGTTGAAGGATCGGAGAGTCTGATGCAGTCAACTGAAGAGTCTCACACATTCTTGTATTAATTAGTGTAACACAATACGATTATTAAACATTCGAAACAAATGTTGAGCATATAGCCACATGTGTGTTCAGTCAACCACATTTTTCATACGAAATGAAATGTAATGAGTTTGGGGGCTGAGACATGGAGTTGCAGGTACAGTATTACTCACTGATTTGGCAGCGGTCTCCCATTGCCTGGAACTGAGCACAGTCACACGCACCGCCCTCCAGACACCAGCCTCCATTGAGACAACCACAATATTCTGGAGAAGACAGTCAGATGCACTTTGTCCATTTTAATGTAATGTTCATAGGCTTTTTCTTTATAGAGTTTTATAACAGTTACCTGAAGAAGCATCTCTGGATGTGTAATTGTGTATGATACTGCGGGACAGTGTTCCCTCTGACAACAGTGGCCTGTATGTCTAGGACAGAAGAAGCAACAGACACTTAAATAGAATCATTGACACAAGAATAACTGGCTGTAAATTGCGTCAGGATGAGTGGGACAAAGTGAATGTGTTAGTGAGTGTGTCTTGTTCTGTACAAAGCCCGCTTTGTGCCCGTTTGGGTGTTTGTGCGCATGTGGGTGCCCTGACCTCTCCTGGTTCTCTTAGGTGTAGTGTACCAACCTCCTCCCCGAGGAGATCCCGTTTCCTCCGAAGTGCATTAGCCCTTCTGCGCACACAAACATGCACATTAGTGAGAGAAACAGTCAGAGGGGAGACTTAAGTGCACTTTACACCACTTGAATCTCGACTCCAAACTCTTTACTGAACCCTCTCGTACTCAGAAGCACATACACACATACACACACCATCACAGATCTCTATCTAACCTCGAGTGACAGCACTAGGACATGGAATGATTGTAATCATCATTTACCTCTGTAGTTTCCCTGTTGATAGTGAAAGTCGGCTCTGAGCTCCTAAACAACACAAAAACAAGTCACCTTTCAAAGTGTGAGAAACATCTTTCTATATATATATATATATATATATATATATATATATATATATATATATATATATATATATATATATATATATATATATATATATATAAAACAATGAATCACAGAACTAATGTGTTTTACAAATATGAAAAAATAAACATATAATATTTATAACTAATTGCCCTTTTCCCTGTAATTCCAACCTTCCAAATACAGGTGCCATGCTCACCCTCAAGTAGCAGCAGGTGGGAGATGGAAAATGACATAAGAAGAAATCTTTCCACTGTCCACTTTAAGTTCATCTCAGAGTCCGAAAGAAGTTCCGCCAAACTTTAACGGCGCATCTCAATGGTCCC
The DNA here is from genome assembly GCF_009829125.3 of Periophthalmus magnuspinnatus. NCBI lineage: Eukaryota > Metazoa > Chordata > Actinopteri > Gobiiformes > Gobiidae > Periophthalmus > Periophthalmus magnuspinnatus. The sequence continues at coordinate 13,237,777 of NC_047131.1, read as the reverse complement.
GGGAGAGAAGGGCGCGGGAGGACAGGACACACCGGGACGATGTGGAGTTTGAAGCTGAAACCTGTCTACACCTGCCTGCCCATTAAGTCTACCTGCCAGGAGGCGACGGCCCCTTCAGCTCAGAGCGGGTACCACACCTGTGTGAGTGGGCAGGACTGGGCAGGACTGGGCAGTATACTGGGCTGTTATGGGCAGGATTGGGCAGGATTGGGCAGTATACTGGGCTGGTATGGGCAGGATTGGGCAGTATACTGGGCTGGTATGGGCAGGTAAGTACCACTCAACCTGGTCGTTTATCCTGGCATCTTGCAGCATTAAAGTTAGCTAACAAACTTACCAACTTACCTAACACCAGCTATTTTACATAAACTGTTCAAACGTCAACACTAATATCATCCTTTCATAAATATGTGTTATTTGAAAAACAAGTTTCAATTAAGAAACAACACTATTCATATTAAAATAACATGATAATAAAGTCAGCTAGCAAATGTAGCGTTATATATGCTAACATGAGCTAGTGACAAATATTTAGTTTTTAACATAGCCACTTATGTTTGCCCATTTACAAATTATACATTTTTTGACATATAGTTATGTATTGTGTTAATGCCGTTGATAACGTTATTTAAAGTGCATTAAATATAGTTAGTTCAAATTACCTTAAACGTGTTGTGAGTGCACGAGCGTGTGGCACAAACCTCGTGATCAGGGTCAGTCCATGGATCTATAACACGAACATAGATCAATAAAATATATAATATGATCAGTATGATTTAAAATACTTCCTTGGGCCCTGATCTATCCCCCCATAAATTAATATTCACTCTAATGGAAGGGATAGTAAATATATGTAAGATATTCATAAACTGTATATAGGTGTAGGCAGAATAATGATTCTAAGTAATATTTAAACAAATAGCCCACATAGACTGAACACTGAATCCTGTATTCTTGATGTAGAGGCATTCAAGGCAGTCTTTGAGTCGCCCCATAGACTGTGGTGGTGCATGTGGGCCTACTAGAGCCCGGGTGACCTTGTATAAACCTTGTCCCTGCAGCCCTATGAACAGGGTAAAAGTGGGATACCTGATTTTCAAACTGATGGAGGCCTATGTATTTTAATTTAACTTGTCCCTAGCTGCCACAAACCCTCTGGCACATCACTAGTATATTCACATGCATGATTGGCCACTAGCTTTTTGGACAGGAAAGTGAAACAAGTTGGACCACCCTTGCCAAATGACAAACGTTTGCAATAGATACAGTGTTTTCTAATGAGATGAAAGCAGTTTGGAGAGGTCAGATTTTTGTCACAAAGTGATACTTTCTGCTTCTTTCTGCGGGGAAAAAAACAAAAATGAGAAAAAAAGTTGGAAAATACAGTTTTAAAGAGGCCTTATTTGACAAAAAAGTCAACTTATTAAACCGATGATTTTAATTATATAATCAAAATTATGTATGTGTCCTAATTTCTGATAGAAAATGTTTCATAGTTAACATCACCACCTTTTTATCAAGAATTATTTAAACTTAAATGTTACAGTAACATTCGTGTAAACAACAATTTTAACAACATATTTGTAATAAATATTTATTTGGCAAATTACAATGTCAGACTGTGATCAGTCTGGAGTTACAGTAAATAGACAGACTTAAATGTAAATAGACAGACTTAAATGTATGATACAATCTTAGTATGAACTTGTGATAGGAACATAATGTCTTAATCCTCTAAGAATATCCTACTTCTTTTAGTCAGATATACTATGAAATCTATTACATTTAATAAAACTTTGCATTTTACTGTTGATGTTGATGGTGAAGCATATACAGTATAATGATCATGTGATATTCAGGTGTAGAGTGGACCAATAATGAAGAATAATTAGAAGAGAGGCAGGGACAGTATTTGAAGGCTTGAGGTACATACTCCAGGCATTATTTCTTGTTAGAAATTAGCGCGTTTATGTCCTCCTCAGGTTTCAGACTATGCCACTGGGCAATAGGCCGCCGCGGATTGGCCAGCATATCCAACCAGTGACGCTGTTCTGTTCCTGTGCTGGTACCTCCAAGCAATATTTTCCCAATGGCATCGTTTTTCCCAATCTTGTCATAGTCCAGCACAGTTATGGCGACCTGCACTTTCTTTAAATAACAAGCAGCAAAAACAGGAACAGGGAAGTATTATGAGTAAGAATAGTTACGAAAGTACAGTAAATTTATCACAGATATTGTACCTCTATGAGATCACCTGCCACCTCAAAACTGAAAGACTCGTTGTAGTACGGATTCAAAGTGTTCTTCTTTATTGTCGTTTTCTTTTTCTTGAGTCTCTTCCCATTTTGCATTAAGTGGAGCTTCACATAGGGGTCTGTTAGGAGAGCAGAGAGGATTAAATATGGCCTGGCACAGTTGCAGCAAATCCATCAGTATTTTAGTTGCTGCTTAACTGCTTGAAAGTTGATACACCATTAACAAACTACTTATCCGGGATCACTTGGTCACAACCACAAAGTGGGTCTTTTAATTTCTCAATCTTGTGTGCATGTGTTAGTACTAGGGTTCTCAAAAGTATGGAAAATCAGATACTAATCAATACTAAAACTAGTATTGAAACTATATACTAATTTGAACAGGTATTGAAACTAATAAAGTCACATTCACAAGACAGAAATGAACTCTTCCTGAATAGCTTTAGAATGATCTTGAGCTGTATCAGAACAAGTATAAGACACATAGACTAGCATATGCCCACGGACCTCAATGTAACATATCTGGATGACTGAGGGATTATGAGGATATCAGGGCACATGGTACCAACAACAACACTAGTTGGTATATAGCATAAGTTCATTGTAAGATGAATCCAGAGTATGTTAATTAAATACCTGATAATCCACCCACGTCCATTTTCTTGAGGTTTTTGGCTTCCAGAATCACCACGGTCAGCTTCCCCGCAGTGGGAACATATCTCAAGGACAAGCAGATGTCCCCTAGCCGCTCACTCTACAACAAGAAAACCAAGGTAATAGGCCTCTTATCCAAATTATCCAATTAAATTACAATATGGTAGGAACAAAATTATAACAGATAGACAGACAAGAATAGTATGCATTTCAGAACATGTTTGCAGAAGTTTAAACTCATGTTGTCATGATACTAAAATTTAAAACTTGTTTTCAATACTAAGGAATTGACTCAATACTCAATGCCGATTACGATACCACAATGAATATAAAATGCTTCTTTTTTTCTTAATAGAATGTAATTTTCATGTACAAAATAATAGCATTTTTTATCTTAGCCTGAGGTCTTTAATTCATTTTGATAAAGCTCAAAATTACACTAAAACTGTTGAGATCAATTGTTGTCCTGTTAATGTGATTTTTTTGCAGTATCAATATCTGCTCAAATGTATTAGTATCTTATTTTTTTGATACGTCTGACAACCCTAGTCTAAACTACAGGTTTAGTAGGTCTTTTACAGACTAAGTCAAGGTATTTTGTTTGCAGAGAAAATGATGTTACTGAAATAATACTCTCTTGGGCAGTGTTGCTGTAATTTTAAAATTAAAAAAAAAAATTTTATTTCAATAGTGCTAAATCTTGCAGTCCTAATTCAGGTGTAACATTTCCTTTTGATATGTATGTATTTGTTCTCTATATAATAACAGAGTGAGGTTCAATTCCCACGGCTCACCTCCTCCTTCTCTGCCTTCTGCAGGTCTCTCCACTCCTGTAGGGACTGGCTGAAGTCGATGCTGCTCATGGGGATCTTGATATCTCCGATGGCGTCATGTTTGGAGAAGCGGTCAAAATCATATACGGTCATCACCAGGGTCTTTCCTCCCAGCTCACTGTAAGGGACCTGAGCAGACACAACAAGGCATGGAGGTACATAGTGCATATGCACTATAATACCAATCCAGGTTTTTATATTTTTTATTATGACTTGATTCGACAGGTTAGCACCTGTGATAAATATTTATCATAATATTACTGTACAGTTTGTGGAGAAATAGTTTAGAAGCAAAGTACAAATAAAAAAAATTGAGGTAGCGGTGAGGTTTAAACTTTGAAAGTTTAAACCTTAATTTTACAGAATAAACATGTTGTGATCTATTTTTATTTGCCTAAAATGTATTTGCCTAATAATAAGTATTGAGTGAGCTAAGTTTTGGATCTAGCATTATGGTTGCTAGGTAACAGTTATGGAATTACCTCCTGTGCTGTCTGTGTTAAACCAGGAAGTTAAATTATAAACTTCACCAGACTTACAAATATAGGCAAAACTAGACAAACATTGTTGCTAAATCTTAAATATAATGATGTTAACTATGTTTTAGTGGAAAAGTATGCTAATCTGTCATATACACTTTAAGAACTTGCCACAGCCTAACCCTAACCCTAACCCTAACCCGGTGAATCAACAGACTGCTGAGTTCAAATAGATATACAATAGCAATAAAGCTAAAAAAGTGGCTATATGTAGATAGTCATCATAAAAATAGCAAATTAATTTCTTTTTTTTTTTTTTTTTTTTTTTTGGACAAAAATAAAAACTTCATTTGTGAATGATACAACAGATTTACACCTTGCTATTTAGTTAGAGCAATGGAATTCAAACTGTGGCCCATGGACCACAGATGGTCCACCAGCGCCCCCTAATGGTCCACGAGAAGAATTATTAAATAAATTGATAGCGGAGTCGCGCCTTTCCAAAAGTGCCTTGTCTAGCTTCTGATTTCCATTTGGCTGACACACTAACGACCAGTCTAATAAGCCTAGGAGCCCGCGTACAATGTGAAAATAAAGTACGTGTCTAAGCAAACTGTAATGAATTTTCTCTTGAAAGACACCTGTGTGACAAAAACACAGGCGGCTTTCCTGCAGCAGCAGCGTGTCCGGACACACAAACGTGTCGTATGGCCGAGCTCGGGGAAAGCTCGCAGCAGTACCGCACACGCATATGGGGACGTACGCGGAACAGAGAGACTGTCACAGACGGGAAGGAGAGAGGAGCAGGAGCAGTCAGGTGAGGAGGTGTGCCATGGTGTCTCCTACCTCTCTTAGCTCCGTTTCTCTCCTTAAATAAAAATACTTACTTTGGCATTTGGAAAAGGAACAGCTCATTTTGCAGGCACAGACCACTACACCAAAGATGCTATTCTTACCTTGAATGTGAATGTCTCATTGAAAGTGGGCTCTAGAGTTTTGCGATGAACTTTGGTTTCAAACTTTTTCTTCTTGTTTGGCAGGAGGTAGACTTTGACATAGGGATCAGAACTGCCTCCCACATCCATAGCAGGGAGCTCTGCTGCTTGTATGATGCCTACCACCAGCTAGAAAAGCAAAGAGATGGGAAACTATTAAAAGAGGCATTCCGCATACATGTTTGTATGAAAATGTGGTATTTGAGACTGTATAGAAGGATCTCACAGTGTTGTCTGTGAAGTTGTAGTCGAGGGAAAACTGCAGGCGACCCAGCTTCTCCTCCTCTTTAGGCTCCTCATCAGACAGCTCGGCTTCCTTACTGCAGTCGTCTTTTGTTTTCTGTGAACATAAACATCAGAGCAAAACAATAGTGTGCATGAGATTTTGTACAATGGCAGTTGTAGCCAGAAAGTACTGGGTTCTCAGGTGGGACAGGGCTTTTCTGAGTGGCAAGAAACACACATCTGTTTGGAATAGTATATAGACAGGCTGCCCAACAGGCCAATATGCCCAACATATTGGTCATACTCAGTGTTGCTTCTGTGTTGTGTATGTCAGCCAAGTATATCTGTACTACCCACTTCTGCCCTCACAATAGTTTTTACACATTAAAAATTCTCATCTGAAACCTCCCCTGAGCATGGTATCATTCTGTGCGTTTCAATCGAGTAGACAACTATTGCCGTCTTGTTCAAATGAGACAGATGACTCTTTGTGGATATAACACCTTGATGGAGTAGAACACCCTAGTACATATCAGAGCTCATCCCAGCTTATACCGCTGTGAGGCCTGGTCCACAGCTCCATCAGCCTGCTCCTCTGACAGCTGCACAGCGGGTGACCTGGATGCCAGTGCTGATATATGGGCAAAGCAGTAAATGTGCTGTGTTACCTCTTTAAAACTGGACATCATTTCCGTGTCACAGCCACTGTTGCCCTTCTCTTTGCCTGTCTTCTTGTCTTTGTCTTTGTCTTTGTTTTTCTTTTTGATGCACTTTTTCCACACACACAGACTGCAGGCCAGGACAGTGCACAAAGTCACAAAGCACACAGCACCAACCTCCATGGATGGTACTGCAAAGACAAACAATGCTGATGATAGCTTCATAATATAAGGTGCATTGTTAGGGTGGCCACAGTCACATTTAGGGTTAAGGATTAGCTATTTTAATGTAGCTGCATTTGACCTCATTGCCACTGCATACTCAGGAGCAGTGGGCACCCACATTGCAGCATCTACTTAAATTAGTTAGTCAATAGTTTTGTTTGCTTTTCTAAGATTTTGAGAATAAAACATACTCCATATTGGCTAAAGTAACTGTAAATGTACCAGGATGTGCAATAAACCAAAAACAGCAAGGTATATAGTGAGTTAGCTGAAGATTTGGATGTGAATAATCAGTTTAATCATAAATAATTTCATAGATTATTTCAGAAATAAACACAGTTTCTATGGAATTTGCCTTCCCTTAAATATACAGAAAGTATATTATTGATCTATTAGCTGACTCACTTTTGCATTGAACTGCTGCCATATGACACCTGTTTCCTCATTTTTGTTTTTAGAAATACATAAGTGTCTTGCTGCTGTTATGTTGCTATTTTGAAATGCATTTATTCAGGAAAAAAATTAATATTGAAAGTGTATTGTCACACCAATTATTTTTATCTTAAAAATGTTTTTCAATCTGGGAAAGAGCTGACTTTTAGAACATACAAGCCCCCAAATGGATAGATAATTCGATCATTATTGACCAGAAAAGACTATGCAGACTGTTGTGGAAAAGGTTCTGTATCGCTCAGATTTACACAGATATCATATGATATATACTTACAGTGTGCTTGGCGTAATTCATTCATGAACTTTTTGATGTTGTGCCCTCCAGAATGCGTGTGATTGGTCGTGTTGAATGAGAGGGTGAGGGAAGCAGGAGGGATGGTGGTTTGTAGCTTTCCAGTCATTTTCAGTTCTAATAAACCAGACAAAACAAACACATCTTCAACATATGCAAATAATAATCCGTTCATAAAGATTATTAGGGATTTTCTTTCTGTTTTGGCTGATAGCTGATATTTGCCTATGATATAAATTTTCACTCATTTAGTCTGTTCAAAAAGACAAATCAGGAAATCCACCGATATTGGAGATAAACAATATACCATCTAGGATTGTCAAAAGTATTGAAAATCAGATACTAATATCAATCAGATACTAAAACTAGTATTGAAACTAAATACTCATTTGAGCAGGCGTCAACACTAAAAAAAAAAAAAAATTAAATCACAGGACAAAAATTAACCTTTCTTAAAGAGCTTTAGAATGATCTTGAACTGTATCAGAACATGTATAAGACACATAAACTAGAATACGCCTTTGGACCACAATCATATTCTATTGTCTAATGAAAGAGTGTTTTTAATATCATTGTATCCAAATGAGTATTGAGTATCAGGTCTATTCCGTAGTATTGAAATCAGGCAATTCTTGGCAGTGCAGTACACCTTAACAAAGTGACCAGACAAATGTACAGTGTCCACAAATACAATTGATCTGATGCTTAGGAGACAGTAATGTGCTTATCGACACTGTAAGGCCCTCAGTGTCAAGTGACTTCTCCCATTTCTGCTGGCATGGCACAACACTCCAACACAGGATATGAAGCCGCGGGCGGCCCAAAGCTGCTGACAGGAGGAGCTGGGAAGATGGAGACCAGGACAGTGCTGCATCATGGACCTCTGCTGTCACACTCTCATCAAACACCTGCAAGGTCATGTTCAGACACCACACAATCCATCACAGGTTCAACGGAGATGACTCACTCCAATGTCTTAAGTTTTGTCTTTTCTTCGTAAGTATGGAGTGTCTGGAGCTGAGTCAGCACACGGGACCTGACCCAGGCAGATATCGACACCATGTGACCAGACACATTGGAAACCGTAAGTATGGAGGGGGAAGAGTTGTCTTGCATATTAACTCTGCACCAATAAATGAGCTATGCTTTTTCTAACAGCTATAATCCTTTACGGTATAATATGAAACTACTACTAATTACTACATTACTAATTAACATGACAAGATTTTTTTTTTCAAAAAAACAATCTAAAATGCATAAAAAAGGAAAAAGTAAGTCCAGCTGTTTTATTTTTACTCTTTGCGTCAATTAAAGAAAAAAAGTTTTGTGTGCATTGCTGAAAATATCTATTATTCATGTACCGTATTTAAATGATAATAACATATACATGTGAATACTTTCTAGTTCTAGTGCTACTAATTCTTAATGCACAAGTTTGCCAGAAACTTACTGTTTTACTTTAAGTTTAAGGTTATAATGGCTTATGTCACCAACCAGAGTTTTGTAAAAACTTGCAAGTTAAAATAAACCCACAGGATGGCAGATGCATTTTCATTTTGTTTTCTATAATAATTCAAATATTATTAGTTTCTGAGTGACTTACCTGTGTGACGTTGCCTTGTAATTATTATTCCCTTTCCGAATCCAGAAAGAATTGAGGTGCAGCATCAGTAGAGCGGTGCAGGCTGATATTGGGAGCGCATTTGCCTGTGGTGCCTCGGGTGGTGCGGGTGGGTGATAGGAGGAGGAGTGCAGGTGAGCAGGGGAGAGAGAGGCTGGTCCATATCCTCACACCAGGCTCACATTCAGGCTTAGACACATCAGTTTACTCATACTCCACAGACATCCCCTCTGAGTCCATCTGTGGTACATTTAGCATAATATTTGTTTTTTCATTTGAATACGATTTATTACATTCTAATTGTTCCTGAATTGGGACAGCTGGGGGTTTGTGTAGCTGCTTGCTTACAGGTCACTCTTGTTGGGTCAATGATGAATATGCATCAGGGAGGTGACATGGCCTTTAAAGCCTCGTTAGCATAGTGAGAGTTCAGCAATAGAGGACATTTACATTTAGAGTGGACAAGTGAATGTGTGTGTGTGTCGGATGCAGTACTGTCTCATAAGGTCTATGTATAGATGATGTTTCCTAATTTAGAAACTTAGGATGTGGCTTCTGCAGCAGCCGAGGGATCAAGTTATGGCTCCGCCCCTTTCACCTTGAGTTTCAGAGATACTGCACACAAACAGGGAGGAGGTAGAATATGCTGTAATCTAGTGTAGGTTACCCTATCACACAACATTTGCACAACATCAGTTTAACTTTATATATTTTAAATACCATTATGTGTGAGTTTTTATCGATTATTTTAAAAACTTTGATATAAAACAGCTGGATAGGTTTTGAATTTGAATAGAGTAAAATAAAATATGGGGAAAAGTAACAAAAAAACAAAACTACTGCAAAAAGGCTACTTGTTAGCATTAGTGGAAAGAGTACTACACATTTTTACTCAAAAGTACAGTTACAATACTTTAATACTTTACTCTGATACAAGTAATTACTACTGCCAAATAATCAAAAAATCAAAAGTATGCATGAATAAATAAATAAATATATATCTCTGTGTGTGCGTGTGTGTGTGTGTGTGTGTGTTTATCCATTTTTTTTAAAAACTTTGATTTAAAATGCTGTGCGTGTGCGTGCGTGTGTGTGTTTATCCTTTTTTTTTTTTTTTTACTTTGATTTAAAATGCTGGACATCCTTTGCATTATAACTAATAAAACAAACAAACAATTAAATAACAAACTTAAATTATCATAGCACTGATGAGAGGCTACTTTTTGATGTCCTAATGACTTTTAAACAGACTTATCGTTTTGTTATAATCTTAATGTATAGGTAGGATGAGTACACACACCACACTATCTCAGTATAAATATTTACACAAACGCATAGCCGTCACTAGATGGCAGTGTTGTTTTATAATAGCGATGATGGAGCACTAAGCGCTAAAGAAGAAGCCGTCTCTAGGATACGGAGGGAGCGTGGAACAGTAGGTGGCGGTAATGGTCCTTTAAGATTGTTACAAACCGCCGTAAAACAACAAAAAGGAAGAAGACGGAGGAAGCTTTTAGACCGATATTTCTGCTTTTTACTAAAGTTACACGTGTGCTTTCAAACTTACCGTTGCATGCATTTGCTCGAGATCTGCGCCATTCTATAGTGAAGATAACTAAGATTATTAATTGCTGAAGTTAACAGCTAACCACGTTTTTTGTGTCGTTAAGCAAATGTTTCTTAGCATAACTTAACACATTTTATATTTTATGTTTATGAAGTCATTTGGCATTATAAATCTTGCGTTGAGTTGCAGGGAGCGCAATGGAGAGCGTTGTGCAGACCGTAGGAGCTCTGGAGGCTGTTGTCCTACGAGCCTTTGGTCCACATGGGGGGCAGGTGTTGTTCACCCGGGATACGGGACAGGCGATGCTCAGCCGCAGTGGAGTGCGTATTCTCACTGCACTACGACTGGACAACCCACTGGCACGGTAACTATAGGCCTACATAACACATTAGTTAACCTTCCAACAAAGTTAGAGCCAAAAATAAGAGACTTGACGTAAATGTATTTACTTCAAGAGTTTTTATTCCATCAAAAACCTTGATAACATTCACCCTTGCTGCAAAAGGGCTTATCTCTTCACAGACATGACTTGTAACTTTGTAACTTTTCTGGTGAAAGGCGAGATCTGCAAATTATTAACCTCCTAGAACCTGTCCACATATGTGGACAACATATTTTGGGTTGTCTAGGGACAATTTTTTTAAGAGTTTAGAATATTTATTTATTTTATTCTTTTTTAAGGCACATGTCTTCCTGCTCTTGTGAGCAGCACTTAACATGAGACACATTGTTCTAAGAGGCACAATTGTTTCTCATTTTGTTTTTTTTGCATTTAGGGCAAATGTTGCTGTGTTTGGGTCTTAATCGTTTTTTGCAAATCATTATTCAAATGTTTTATCAAAATGATTAAAATGTCTACATATGAGGATATTTGTTTTACACCACTTTTTTCAGAAACTACATAATGTAAAAAGATAATCGCTTGTATTTACACTCATCAGGTTACAGTCAGCCCAAATAACAGAGAAATTAATAAAGCATCTCATGCAAGAGCTCAGGTCTTAGGAGGTTAATAATAATTGATTAATACTGACCACAGGCACTATCCTACCAAACTAAGTGAAAATTGGAGGAACATAAAATCCTGTCCATCTGAATCAAAAATTATTAATTCAATGTCTCTTTTGAATAGAATAATTGTGGAGTGCGCATCAAGACACGGTGTCAGAACAGGGGACGGCTCCAAGTCTTTCATCCTTCTTCTTGCATCACTTGTCCGGAAGATCGAGTGCACTGTCTGTACGGACCAGAAGGTATCTCTCTCCTACACTTCCAGAGCATGTTCCAGAGCTCGCCGATTGGCCGATGAGCTACTGTCCTTCTCATTGCACCACCTGGATGACCTCCTGGCTGTGGGTGTCCTGCCTTACACACAGTCCCTCATGTGGGAGGAGGTACACGCTGCGCTACCATCGCTAGTTCAGAAGTTGCTATCTGCGTTCTTTCATACTCGTCTGAGCCACAACCATTGCAGTTTCATCAGCAGGCTCCTTTGCGAATTTCTTTCCAACTGGACAGCTAAAGATAACCAACCGTATTCCTCTTTGCAGTTTTTGAATGAAACATGGCCTGCACTGTATACTCCTGTAGTTGGCTTTCCTATTGATTACTCCCAGTTACTCGAGGGACAAGTCATCCATAGAGACTTTGCGATGCCATCCATGCTGACTGCCCTAGGACCTGTCAAGGCTATCATTTTAACCACATCGCTTCACTCCAAATTCATCCAAACAGGAGAGACACTGGAAATAAAAGACAAGGGGAATATTACACATTTCAGCTCATCCGCAGAAAGCTCTCTAGAATGTGTGATATCAAACCTGTGCAGTCTGGGGGTCTCTGTGCTCCTGTCTTCAGTCAAACAGTCGGCTACGGTTTTGGCCCTAGCAGCACAGATGCAGATTAGTGTGGTGGAATGTATCAGTCAGGAAGACTTGGCTCTGTTCAGACATTTAAGTGAAGCCACAGCTGTCTGCGACTTTTGGAATATCCAGTCAGAGCATGTCGTGTCTCTGGCTTTCTGTAAACCAGTACTTCTTGGAGCTCACAGGTTTGACTGTTTTGCCTAACTTCTCACAAAACAGTTTCCACACACTGCAAAATGGAATATCTACACAAGTTAAAAGGATTATTCTTGTATTTGTTTTGAGTTTTTAATACTTGCAATTAAGTGAAAAGTAAGCAAATTATAAATGTGGTAGCAAAGACATATTGTTTGTAGTTGTATTTGGATGGAAAATATAGAAAATCTAACTGTAATATAAATAACATTTTCTTTTGATTTATTAAAATGTTTATAAACCCTATTATTAAAAGCCATAATTTGCCACAATAACATTCAAGTCAAAATTGTAAATTGTAATCAAGAGCAGTGATTACTGAAAAAGTCTTGATTCTATTTTTAAAAAAAAATTCTGAATTGCTCAGCCCTAGTTCATTTATAAATTTATCCATTGATACTTCCTCATTACTAAGCCACATTTATTTGTTTTAAAAGATAATTACATAAATAAATACATTCAAGCCAAATTTGCAGTCTAATGTATTTCCCCGCCATAGTAGATTTAACATAGATTTGACCTGTTTTAAGTAGTAGTTTTTATTCTGTAGAGTAGGTTGCACATGGAATAAGATATATAATCATAATGCACTGGCTAAAATATGGAGCACTAACAAGATAAAATTGTTAGATCTTCATCTTTATTGGTTAGCCTTTACTCAAATCAGGCAAACACTGAATTGAAATCTAAATTTTGTAGATCTTATATCATTTAAATCTTCTCTGTGATCATTTAAACATTCTCTGGGATTTTTTTTTTCTTTGTCTAAGGTACGTCCACATAGGCTTCCCTGATAAACAAGACCTCAAACCTTGTAGCCTGGTTATCTGTGGCGCTGGAGAAGGCCAGACTGAACAGCACGTGTCGGCTATGCAAGACGCTGTCAGGATGTTACTGATCACCCAGCAACCCCCTGCCTCTGCACAACCTGAAAAAAACTCCTCCATTGCACCTAAACACCCTCCTAGTCCCCATAACTGTGTTTTGACTGCCGGTGGAACTTTTGAATTTCTTTTAAGCCACGCGCTTCAAAACAATTCAGTTCCTAGACACACAGATATGATTTCCAGCATCTTAGCTGACTCTCTCCTCTGCCTTCCCAGACATATTTATTCCCACAAACCATTGCATTTTGTTCAAATCCAGTCTAAAGTTGTAAAATGCACCCACACATGTCCTATGGGTTCAGAGAGTAGTATAAACTTAGCATCAGAATGTTACACACTGGAGCCAGGGCTAGAGTCAGTCTTCTGTAAGTACCAGTTGCTTTTGGCTGTGTTGCAGTGTGTCTCGCAGCTCTTCCGGATAGACTCTGTTATTCACACATGCAGCAGATTAAAGACAATCGCAAACATTTCCTGCAAGGAGGAGGAGAGGGAGGAGGAGGAAGAGCAGGCTGAGGACTGACATTGTATTGTGTGCTAATGGGGAGGCTGGTCTCTCTAATACTGACATACATGCATACAGATTACATCGAACAATAAATGCTTGCTCTTCATCATCATAAAGTGTGGTGTATTGATTTATTAATATATTGAAATGTATGAGTATTAAAGTTGCACTATGTAACTTTTCTGGTAGCTGCTGCCACCTGTTCATCCCTGTGTAGATGTTATTGCTCTATCTTTAATGTTCTACAATATGACATTACATGGTTACACTTTATAATGACTACACTTAACCTTAATAAAACATTAAGAACAAAGATATTTTAAGATCAATTTGGGCTTAGTAACTACTGTTTTTAATTCCAGTTTTCTATTTTTTTTTTTTTTGCTTTGATAGGATAGTACCTGTGTGAAATATTGATTATATTTTACATAAGATAAGTGACAATTTAAGAAAAAAAGTCCCAAATTACAAAAAGTAGCATTGATTTCTACATCAGAAAGGCATTTTTTCTGACAGATTAAATGTTGATACAGCAAAATAAAGCAGCTGTAATCTATTTTTATTAGTTTAGTCATATCTATTGTGACTGTTATTTACAGTTGTTTTCTAGGTAACAGATTTGGAAATACCCCTGTATGTCATATCTGTTGAGAGCTTTAATCAATTCTAAAATATAAATATTTCTAATATGTTTTAGTGAAATGTAACTGTCACATGCACTTTAAGTACTTGAGCCTGAATCATTCTTAAAAAATTATTATGAATACATTCTTTTTTCATGCTTTATTAAGGCTAATTAGGTGTAGATGTTATAAGGGAACATCTCCATGGAGACAAGCAGGTGGCTCATCCCCACCAGAAAAGTTGCACAGTGCTCCTCTTACTGTTTTACCGTAATCCCTGGAAAACATTTAATATTTCTCTCAAAATTTTTTATTTTTCTCTCTCATCTCAATCTGAAAGAAAAAAAATCACTTTGAATGGTCATTTGTGCTACTTGAAAGGATCTATTATTTCAATATCTGATGTGCTAATATGGTCAAAATATCCTCTCTGTTACATCTATAAACAAATGTGCTGAAATGTGATCCTTATATTATCTTAGTAGTTTGTATTTCAGTCCTGTCTCCAATTGTAATTCTTCTGGATGAATTTTAAATTTAGTAACTGAATAATTGTCCAAAATGATATTAAATATTTCCAATTGATCAGCCCTATAATAAAAAGCCTTATAATTGATTAAACTTTATAATTTGTGAGTTCAACTTTCTTCTGTCGTTAGCAGAGGCATTCTGCTATTGCTCTATTAATAAAGTCTCTTCACAGCTCATGCACACACCACAATAACACCTTCCTTTTATAATCAGTGTTATCTGTGGAATTATGGGTGTGGGTCAGAAAGTCCAGAACCCGACTGTCAGCGAGTAAATCAGACATGGCTTCCTCTAGCTGTAATGATCAGATGTAACTCTGTCCTAAGTCATTTAAGATACCAAATACATAGTGTTTTGAATGGTTCCACAGTGAGTCACCTGGTGCTTTTGGTAAATAATTGTGGAAAGTCTGTTGGAAGTCTGTTTGATTACTGCATGAGTCAGTAGGAACAACTTTCTGATTAACAGGTTCACATGGGAAAATAGGCTTCAGGGCTTGCATAATGAAACTTACTGAAGAAAAAATATTGAAATTGCATCAAATTGTCATGTTTTTTGCATAATAGTTTTTATTCAACACAGTGAACCAGTGCATATCATTCAACATAATCTCCAAAACAAGTTAATTACAGTATAAAATGTACCTTCAGAGTGCCCCCACTATACAACATACTTACATCTTTCTCATAGTATAAAAACAAAACATATTTAAAATTACATTAAAGTAAATGTCAAAAAATTACATTTTGAGCTGTAAATGAAAAACTGAAATGTGAAACTGCTATTTCCACCAAAGCCTAAATGAATTTTGTGTAAAACAATTAAAAATTGAGTACATATATTTGCATTATAGGTAAATTGGATCCATTGGCAACAGCTGTAAAGTGAGGAAGTGGTTCCAGTGTCTTTGCACCATGAGTCTTAGCGGTATGTGATCAACAGTCATATAAACTTCTCTTCAGAATATAAACAGCTTACAAACAGTAGTTTCAATCGATGATCACAATATAACACATACGTATCTGTACTATATTGATATGAGCACAAATTGCACCATTGTATAGCTGGTTCTGTTCACCACATCTCGTCTAGCTCAAGAGTCAGTAGTACAGTTTAATATATTTATAAAAGTCTGATCCCAGTTTATGTTCTTCAAAAAGCAGTGTTCCATTGGCAGTGAGGAGTCATGTGACTCTGGGAATGACATCATGCAACATTAATACACATTTGGACGTGAAGAGGGCTGTCACACCACCTCCCGAGACTTCCTGATAGCACAACACAGGAGCATACTGAAGATCATCCCAAATACCTGCCAAAGACAGGAATACCACCATACTTTAAAACACTTTTCAGCTCATGACATCATCATATCATGTTAACAATGAGACTCACCATAATAATTCCAATGGTGATGCCCACACCTCCAATGATGTGCAGTTTGGAGTCAAACACCTCTTCAATAGCATCAGGGCAACTCTGCAAAACAACAACTTTGTTTTAGCAAGTTGATAAAACTCACCGGAAGTGTTGCTATAGTAACAAATCTAGCAATGTTTTTGAGAGGATTTATAAAAGGTGACACATGTAAGGGGAACTCACACAACAGATTTAACTCATTCTTTTGTTTAAATGTCTGTGAGTATTGTCTGGACTCCACTGGAGCAGTACCTTCGTAATCAGCTCCTGGAGTGGATCTCCTCTGGGACACGTTTCTTTGGCGATGTCATCCACTGTACCAGTGGGACCACAGCAGTTGAGCTATTAGGACAGGACAATAATGTTATTATGTTTAAGGTAGTACACTGATTAGCGGCCCTACACCAGAAGCATGTCGACAATACTAACCCCGTGTTGAATGACTTTTAATGTCTCTTTCAGACGCTGATCATTTGTTTCTTTGTACTTGTTGAAGGTTTGTATGTAGAAGGTAGTAATATCATTCACCACCTACAAAACAGGGTTTGTTATCTGCATTAGGTTTCCACATCTGTGCAATTTATGGTTTATGATTGCCATATATATTATACATTTTGAATTACCTTTGTTTGGTTTGAAAACCCCCAGATTCCTGCTGCCACCTCGACAGCAAAGATGATGAGCAGGAAGAAGAAAAACTGTACAGAGCAAAAAGTGCAGCTATAATGTGGCCATAACAAAGCATGTCTATAAATGTAAGGTCAGGTGGTACAAGCTACTTTACATAGGCTCCGCCCCTGAAAGATTAACTACAAGCGGATTATGACGCAGCTGTTAGCCGTCGGGGGCTTTGGTGCTAAAACTCAGTTAAACATTAGACTCTAAGAGAGTATACTTGTATACCCTCTTAGAGTTTAATGTTTAACTGGGTATGTGATCTACAGCATTATCATCTGTCTGTGTAGTGTGATAGTGTAAGAAAAGCTTGACACAGACCAGTCCAAGCATACAGGGGGACTCCTGGATGGCCCCACAGCAGCCCAGAAACCCCACCACCATCATGAGGGCTCCAGCTGCTATCAGGATATACACACCTGCAGAAGTGGAACAGACATATTTTTACAGTAGCATTTATTTTGTCTTCACATGACACAATATTATTATTGCCTTACCAGTATAGAAGACATATGGAGAGTCGTCCCCTTCAAACAGGCCTTTGGTCTTCGAATCAAGCCTGAGCCACAGGCCTATGGCAAACACAGCTGTCCCTGCAACCTGAGGACACACATGGGATAAGTATGACAGCTCAAACTGCTGATGGAGGCTTTCAGTAACTAGTATTTACTTGCTATTCAAGTATCAAGTTGTTTTATTGCAGTTTCACCATAAAACATTTCCTCAAAGTGAAAAAGAAAAAAGAAAAAATCCAAGATCTAAAATCCACATGTTCATATTGTGGGTTTGCTAAAAGTGCCGACTAAATCGCTTGCAAAATCTTTTTAGCAAACACAGCATTCTGTAAACTTTGTATCCAGTATAGCTTTGACACCACTCTGCCTTTTTTGTAGACTCACTCACTTCCCAGTCTCTCCTTCTTCACACACAACACAACCGCATCAAAGTAAAAACATTCTCCCTACCCAGAAGATGAAGTTGAAGACAAACATGAGATATTTGACACATCGGATCCCCCCAGCGACTGCCATGCTGACTAACCTAGCACTTTGTTTGTGTATATTTCTGTACAGGAAGAGAAAGCAAGATGGTGCCTGCTCCAAACATGTATGAAAGGGAAAGCACTCGCACTACACGCCTACCTGACATCACCTGATCATTGGGTTTGGGAGTGGCAAGCTAAAGTAAGGACTATACTATGACCAGAGGTGGGTCATACTCATTTGCATTTATTTGAGTAACTTTTTAAAGAAATTGTACTTTTCAGAGTACATTTCTAGCAGCTTTTACTCCTACTTGAGCAATAGGTTTATTTAAGTAACAGTACTCTTATTTGAGAAAAAGTGTTGGTTCCCACAGTCTAAAAGTGACTAAAGCTTTATGTTGACAATATTAAGTGATTTGAACATTTGTGTTTCTTGTACTGCTCCTCCAGATATGATTTAGTTTGTCTCATTTTTGTGTCTGTCTGTGAATACCAGATTTTATGAAATATTTAATGTGAGGTCCCGACAGTTACTCTTTAAGCTGCTCTTTCTTGAGTAGTAGTTTCCCAAATGCTTTTTTACTCTTACTTAGTATTTAACTTAATTTGTTGGACCACTACTTTCTGTAATATTATTTTGAAGTAACATTATTTTTACCTCTGTGCATGTCCAAGTAGTTTAGCTGATTTGATTTTTACGTCAGGATTCTGTTGTGTTACTGAACACACACATTTGACATCTGCTGAAAAGGATTTGTTGAGACATGTTGAAATAAATAGTTTTCCTGATGTGGGCAGGGCATGTTCACTGTACTGCCCATCCCCAAGATTAAAAACATCACTGTTTCAAAGCACTATGTTATGCAGTTAGTGTTGTCATGATAGAAAAAATACTAAGGAATATACTCAATACCAATTCCGATACCACAATGATGATAAAAAAAAAAAAAAAAAAAAATTAAACCCTCTTTATTTAGACAATAGAATGTGTTTGTCAACATTAAATCATAGTAGTTTCTTTTATATTACCATGTGGACTTAAATCTCTGTAATCCCTCAGTTGTCCAGGTAGGTACACACACACACACACACACACACACACCCCCCCCCCACACACACACACACACATATCAGGGGTCAGGAACCTATGGCTCCCGAGAAGTAATCAAATCAAGTAATTCTCAAAAATAAACAATACTACGGTAAGAAAACCATTTGGCTCCGTCTTTATGCGCTGCCTCAACTAACACGTTCTCAAAGCGCGTGCTGTTTTCCCTCGTGCGCGCTATCGCTCTTAAAGTGACGGTAACATATTTACGTAAAACTTCAATAATGACAATCCTAAGATATTTTCCAAAATCAACATTAATGCAATAAAACAAGTGTAGCTTATACATATAAAGCAAATATTAACATAAAACCTAATTTATTAACATTAAAATATTAACACTCTGAATTTGCATGCATTCCCAAACATAAACCAAAACATGGCTCCCACAGATGTTATTAAAAAAAAAATATTAACAATACATTCAGAGACTTCTTATACTCTAAAATTGTTGGTCTTTTTAAAAAATTCACACAGTTAGTTGTATTCAGAGTAAAAAATATTGTATGGCTCTTTTAAAATATGTGACTTTTTTTGGCTCTCTCAGCTAAAAAGGTTCCCGACCCCTGGTATAGAGAGTCACAGGTTAGCTTTTGAATTGATTTTGTGTTGCCTTTTATTTGTTCTCTCCCTGTGGCCTCCTGTCGTCCAGATAAGGACACATGAATGAGTTTCGGTTTGCACACAGTAGTGCACGACTCCCACTAAGGGAGGACCATAGAAGCCCCAGTGTAAGCTCACTTGTTAGACTCTGCTTTTAGACTGCTTGGCTGCATTTCTGTGACAATCAACAAAGACAATTTCCATGCCTCTGTGCCTGTTCTTCATACAACAGAACAGAAACCAGCAGAACCTACCTGGATGACTGAGGGATTACACAGATATAACACCACATGGTACACTAGAGATAGATAGTTGAGTTTGTGCAGCAGGCAGCCATACCGACATGACATTAAGAATGATTCACTAGCCAACCCAGCCAATTGAGGCCTTCCCCCTCCCTTTGTAAATGATGAGATCTTCGGGCTGAAATATGAACAAGAGACATGGAGTGGGAGGGAGAGGTTGAGAGAGCAGAAACAGTGTTGCCAGGATAGACTTGTATAAATAGGGTTTCTGGGTAATTGGAGGCATGGTTGAGGTGAGTTGTGGTGAGTTGTGTTTCGCTAGAGAGGAGCAGAAAAGGTTGAGGTGTGGTCCTGCTCCTGAATCTCAGTCAATCGTATCAACTCCATTTCACTAGCAAGGACCACACTTCAACAATGGTACACGACAAAGACTTTTATTGACGATATGAATAGATGTGGAGGCTGGGTAGAGACTCAGGATGAGTTCTCTGTCTCAGCCGGTTACCCCAGTCGATGCAGGACCCCCGAAAGATCAATTAGAATGAGTAAATTACGGAATGATTAGTTGGTTGACGTAATGACGAACAAAGGAAAGTTGAACACAAGCGGAAATTAGGATCCGGAATGGCTGTTCGGTCTGAGACACTTCTCTGAAATATGGTTGGAGTAAAAGAGATACTGGCCAATCGAGGGATTCTCTTTAGTGTACTGAAGGGAAAGTAGATTGTTACTGGAAGAGTTGAAGGCAAACCAGGAGGAGAGGTGCAAGGGCAAACGTTTCTGTGGACACAATTTGGAGCTGTGAAGAAGTGATTAAGTTCCCCAACTGATGAGCATTCAGAAGTGACCGAAAAAAATCAAGTGAGATCGGACAATCTCAGGAAGATGGAGTTGAACTGACCAGAAGTAGTAGCAAATTTGGACCGGCGGACAAAACTGGAGCCAGGAGAACGTGCATTCACGGGTAAGGTCCACTGGCATAGTGAGGAAGCATAGAAAACTGTAGGTTGTAATGCCATTGAACGAACGGAATAGGAGCCAATGTTTATGAAGAAATACAAGAAGATGGCAAGCGTGACATTAGACGGTAAGTAAGGCTTTCTGCTAGGTGGATACAAGTTGAGAGTGAGATCGCCTAGTTGAAGATGGCAGACATAATTAAGGGAGCAGAATGAGGTGGAAGTTAAGAGTTTGGTTCCAAGCATCTTAATTTAGTAAAAGCAGGTGGGAGAGGGACAGCAGTCAGGTTTCAGTGACCTGGAGTTAGAACAGCTTGAATGATTAGATGATGTTGGCTCTTAGTATTGTCAGAATGAAGGAGAATGCCCCCTATGGAGTATTCAGACTCCAAAAGAATGGCTGGAATACAATGGGATAGAGGTCCAATGAAGCCGAAGACTCCACGCTCTGGAGGTAGAGGTCTGCGGCGGAAGCACATGCCAGTAGGGTTCAGAGGACTGCTGCGGGCTGGAACACTGGTAGACATGAGATCTGAGGTTGGATGATGTGAGACAGCAATGACATAGCGTGAGCAAGCAGGAGTTAGAGACGCCCAGGTGATTCAGTAAGCCAGAGCTGCAGCCGACCTGAGCTATCATGAACGAAAATGGCATGAGAACGAAACAATGTGAAAAGATGGCATAAGTAAGCATGAGACTACAATGGCCAATATTCTTGATGTAGTGTGAGACAGTGAGAGCCTAGATGGCGTATGGAGCATATAAGCAAAATTTCGAGATAGCATAGTGAGCACGTGTAGAGACAGCTTAAGCTAGCATGTGTTAGAACAGCATCAGCTAGCATGATCAGGTATAGCATGAGCGGCACTAGAATAGTGTGAGCGAGCATGACTAGATTCATGAGCACTGGAAAAGGGAGGAGCTGATAGCGAAGGATGTAACCTGTGAAAGCTGCGTAAGCAACATGAGTAAAAAACATTGGGATGTTCAGGAGGGAGGAGGATTAGGGAAGGGGTATGGATGAGAAAATGGATAGAGCAGAAGGAGGGAACGTCTTAGAAGGCGCTGTGATTGGGGAAGCCTGCAGACAGAAGACTGATTTTAGCAGCCACAGGGGGTAATATGACTTGGCCTTGCCTGAAGGAGCTATGAGACTGTAGGAGAGGAGCGGCTGGAGTGATGACGATTTAACAATGTAATACTACCCCAGATGCCTGTAGCCCTACTCACCAAAGACCCCCACCCTGAGAGGGTCATAAAGCAATCTGCGAGCACTGGGGCCAAGAAGATAACACCTATGACCAGGGCCACTTCTTATCTGTAGCCCTGTTCACCAAGGACTGAGTGACCCCCACCTGAGAGGGTCATAAAACAATGAGATTGATTGACTTAAAAACACACATTGTGGGAATTTGCCAAAAGGTTTTTAATGTGTAACCACATGTTGCCGAGAAGAAGTCCCGCCTCACACACACGCACTGGGAGGTCTATAAAAGCTGGGAACACAAACATCTCAGGACTCTCTTCCTATCCTTTCCTGAGAGTCCGGTGCTCCATTGTTAACTTTACCTGTGATGAACTCATTAAACCCTTCTGACTTATATTTCAGTCCCTTAGTCCTCTTTGACGCTTGCATCAGAAACGAACATTTCTTACAGCACGCAGGAAGCGGGGAAGTTCACTCATCGTTTTTTAGAGAACCGGGGTTAGTTTCTTAACCCAAACCGGTGAAAGTGGGTGCCTTTCGTCTTCAGTGTGCGTGGCTTTCTTGCCATGGCCCTATCTTTGATGTCTTCTCAGGCTGAAGGGGCATGCCGGGTGAACAAGTAGGAGGTGGGTGCAGGGGAGTGTGGATGACAGTGGTTACTTGGCACAGGTAGAAGTGGCAACACGTAAGGATATCACGGAGTGGAAGGCGTCAGATTGGGATGTTTAGCAGGTCAGCATTTGAATCTGAGGGGTTGAAAGCAAGTTTGCGTTCCACGTTTAATCTGTTCAGAGAGGAGACACACGGTGTTGCTGGGGTGGACTTGTATAAATAGGGCTTCAGGGTAATTAGAGGTGTGGTTGAGGTGAGCTGTGGTTCGCTGGAGAGGAGCAGAAGGAGGTTGAGGCGTGGTCCTGCTCCTGAATCTCAGTCAATCATATTAACTCCATTTAACTCGCCTCCTACTGCCCCCACTGCGTATGGAAGCGTAATGACTCTTCTCTAGTATATGGAAGATCAGTCTCTCAATGTTCTTCTTATAAGGGCAAAACATTTCATATGCACCCACTACATGACACAAGCGCGCAGCCCACCCTCAAGACATAACCGGACAGAAATAGCTCGTGGCACAGGCTATGCTCCCAAATGCATTCACACAACCAAATATACATGCCAAACGGGACATGCGCAATTCAGTGCACCACGTGATCCAGTTCTATTCTTTGATTATGATCAGGGCAATAAACCGCTACAATTACGCATTCAGAAACTCAGAAATAGTAATGCCATGCGCGCAGACACCACGGTGGTGTCTGCGCCAGGAATTGGGTCACTTGGCCACAGGGGATTATTGTGCCAACCGCTCCGTCTTTACATGCAGCCTGTTTGTTTAGATGTGGCCAAGGCCAAAACACACAATAGACATTTTCTGACGCTTATACTTAAGGCAATGAGAGACTTCCCAAACACGATTCTGTATTCAGTCAGTGGCACTAGTAGGTCTATCATAGCACAGATTCAACAGCACTTGATAAATACAAGGCATATCCCGCGCTCCTGTATCCGTCCGTTTACAGGGAAAAAAACAGACAAAATGTTCGCTCCTTACTTACCCAGAAGACCAGGTTGAAGGCAAACATCAGGTATTTAATGCACGTCTCTCCGCCCGAAAGAGCAGCCATGGTGAACACAGAGTAAAACACACTTCTATTAGCACCAACGTAGGAATAAGAAAGCGTCTATAACAGGTACTATGCAGAATGGGGTTATCGGACACGCGCGTCGTGCTGTGCGCTCTCGGAGTGGTCCGCCCCCTCACAACGCTCCGCTCCGTAGCAGCGTGATGTCAACTCTTTAGATAGAAGCTATTTAAGATTTAGTCTAAGTTACACTAAATGAGTGTACAGACACTGCAGTGACTGTATTCTCCTTTGGCAGTAGCTTTGCTCCTGCAGCTCCACAGCAGCGCAGTGACGTCATCGCCTGTTCAGGCAAAGTGCGCGCACTTTACATGAATGAACGTGCACGAGCATGAGGGCCAGTGGAAATGGTTCAAATACAAATCAAGATAATAATTATTACTACCAAAGTTTTAAGGGTGTATATTTAGTCTATTTGTCTTCTATTAAAAAATAACATAATAAGGAACCCTTTGTGAACATAGTTAGATTCCCAATTCTGGCAATACATTCTGCCACTGTGTCCTTGGGCAAACCACTTTACTCATCTTGCCGCCAGTGTCTGTGTTCACTGTGCGAGCAAGTGATTATTAGTGTGAATGAGGGGATGGTTTAAGTGATAATGACTGTAAATGCATCCATTGGTTTTGTTTAGTTGCAAATGCCCATAAACACCATGACACACAGACGGATGCTGAACACAACAGTGGAATTATGATTGACGTTAAAGTCACTGCAGTCGTATTTCCTGGGTCTATCAGCTCTGATTGTGCTGTGCGTCAGTGACAGTGGAGCCTCTTTATCATGTGTTTATTCCATTGACTGTTTACATGCTGCTGTGCACTAGTCCGAGTCCCCTTGTAACGTGAGTATCCAGTGAGACTGCGTCTGTTTGAGTTGGCCCGACTGGCACTGTGTGCATGTGTGGACCTATCACTCAGCTGGCCGATCAGCGGGCACATCCTGCCTTTGTCCTCGTGCATGTTTTGGATGGTGTCAGTCCACAACTCCCCACTCCAAAGAAGCCGATAAGGGGAGGGAACTTAGTGCTGGGAATTTCTCTAATATAAAACCACTTTCCTATGCAGTCTTTTGTCTAGCACCATGCCCTGACTTGGTGCTTAAGTTGTCTGTTCTTTTACTTCTAGACCAATTTTGTTAACAGGCTGAAAACATGGAGGTATGCAAAATTGCGTATCTGCAATTTTTAAAACATTATACTGTAATTAAAACATATGTATTTATATATATATTTTCTAGGTTCATTGGAGATATTTGCTACATGTCTGCATTCTTATCCATCTGACAGGTAACTTGCATGTTTGTTGTGCTTGCTAAAATTCTTACTTATTTCTTGCTATAGTAAATTGAAGTCAGACTTTTTGGTGTAGCTTGGGTGACAGGTGCAAAAGGCAGGTGCAGTCTGTTTGGTCGGCAGCACATCCACACGTTTGATGGCGTTTTATACGACTTTCCTGGAGACTGTAGTTACCTGTTGGCTGGAGACTGCACTCAACGCTCCTTCACACTGTTAGGTGAGTCTGACTTATGGAGACAATATTTACAATATCTAACTTTTTTAGTCGAAAATATACTAAAATAAAAGCATTTATTTTTCATTTTGGTTGTGTTTGCACCGAAAAACTAAAAAAAACATGCATCCCTACTGTGAGCGGGCTTGCGCCTCCACAAACCTGACTCATATATTTGGCTATAATATTCCACAACAGGGCATACAACTCATGGAATGTTCCCAAGTTTGATTTTCACTTTCTATTCCCATTCTTTTTTTCTCTACTGTATCTACTGCACAAAAAATAATGTTTGTTTTAATTTTGAAGGCACTTTAGAAAATAGTATGCAGAAGTATTGTTGTTTGGGTAACTGGATTATGTGAATATTCAGATGACAATATAATCATAAGAACTAACATAAAAAAAATCAAGTTATTTCAATTTTCAATTCAGTCTATTGTTGGTTTCTGTTCTGTTGCATGAAGAACAGGCGCAGAAGCACAAGGATCGTTCTGTAGATTTTTATTGTCGGTTACAGCAATATAGTCAGGTTAAAGGTAGCATACAGCAAAATTCAAAGCAGAGGTAGAAGTGAGTATTGATGTCTGAAGCAGTCTAGTGCAGAGTCTAGTGCAGAGTCTAGTGCAGAGTCTTACAAGATGAGATTGTACCAGGGTTTTATACTACTAGAATAGTGGGTGTTAAACATTCTATAAATAAGAAATTTAAAGTGAAGTCAAACAAGGTGAGTGTTTTATCACCCTCCCAGAGTGCGGGTTACAGATAACCAAACAGATAACCAGAATAACCAGAACATAGCTGTTTCCTTAGTGTGATATATGGCCACTACTGCATGGGAAACAGAATGTTTTGCACCTTTGTACGAAATTAAGCAATATATTACATTTGTATATTGTCTACACTATGCTCCAAAAAAGTTAACCTAAATGTAGTGTAAATGTGTCTAAATGTAAGTGTTTTTTATCTGCCTGTTATGTGACATTAACTTCATCATACAGCTGGTCATATACTAGAGAGCAATGGTGATCTTTTAGTTACTGATAGTAAATTTATAGTTGAAAAATTATGAAGCTTCTTCCAACAATAATCATTAAACTAAAATATAACTTGACCACTTATCATGTTTTCTTATATTATGTGAGCTATCCATGGGTTTCAGAATGATGACAAATTAAGACTGTAATGATCAAAAAATACATAATATCTGTTGAATGGTGAAAAGTCCTCAAAATGTTACATATAAGAGAAAGCTGAAACCCATGAATATATTTGTGTGGGGTTTTGCTATAATTTACTATAAACTATTAGCCAAGTAAGTATATCAAATTGTTGCTCTACTACAGGTGATTTTGTGAATGGCAAACGTGTTGGCATCACTCTGTTTCTTGGGGAGGCCTTCGAGCTGCACATGTCTGTGGATGGAATTCTCTCACAGGGAGAAAAAATGTAAGAGATCCTTTACTCAAAATCTTAATAATACCAAGTTATTTCTCATTTAAACTTTGCTTATGTGATTGCAGCCTGTCAGTGCCGTATGCGTCTCACTCTCTGTTTGTGGGCACCGAGCTGGGCTTCTACAAACTTTGGAGTGAAGAGTTTGGCTTTTCCGTGACTATCGATAATGCCGCTAATGTCGCAGTGACCCTGAGCGAGCAGCATGTTAACCGTACCTGTGGTCTGTGTGGGAACTACAACGCCATCACCGCAGACGAATACACCGCTCAAGAAGGTATGTATTCTAGTGGGTGTGTAAACATATACTGATGCATAATCAATAATAGGTTGCATTCAGCTTTTAGACTTACATCATTTCAAAATCAAAATCAAGTTGAGGGTATTAATTAGTATCAATATGTATGAACTGTCCACTGTTTTAATTAAATATTTAAAATAATCTGTTCATAGGATTTTAGTAACTGCCATTCTGTTGTCTATACACGGGCAAGGCAAGGCAAGTTTATCTGTATAGCACAACTTATCCACAAGGTAATTCAAAGTGTGTTACAGAATAAGAAAGACATTAAAATCACACAAATCAAAACATAAAATTAACAATAAAAGAGAAGAGTGCAGATTAAAAACCATTCAGTCATATGCACAGCTAAACAGAACAATTTTGAGCCTGAATTTAAACATTGTCAAAGTAGAAGCCGTTTCTCACATCTTCACAAAGACTGTTCCAGGTTTTAGTTGCATAAAACTGAAACGCTGATTCCCCATGTTTAGTCCTGATTCTGGGCACCAGCAGGAGGCCGGTCCCTGAAGTCCTTAGAAAGCGAGATGGTTCATATGAAACATGTCACTGTGTCTTTGGGCAAGACACTGTCTGTAGGAGTGAATATTATCACCTCCTTAAAGGAAATATTTGTAGCCTGCGTTCTTGCTGTTTTAGAAAAAGTTCTACAATCGCAACAGAACCTGGGATGCTATTGCATAAACCTGTAGAGACATAGAAGTTTTCCTCATTCTTAGTATCACATTCCTCCAAAAGTCACTCACTGAGCTGCATAGTCTGCACTAGCACTGATTAATGATGGGCTGCAGGTGCTGGAGTTTAAGCAGCGATGATTCAGATCAGAGAGAGTCCTTTTAGGTTTTAACCAACTGGATTTCAACATTGAAACTGGCAACATCATGCTTTTGTAATAAAAAATAAATCAACATTACAATAGTTATCGGTAAAAGCTATATTTGATTTGAACATATTTACCACGTATCTGGGGACACATATAGGTCAGATTTATGTAATTTAACATTTGAATCTTACAAACAGTTCTTTTAATGTTATTGTGAAAAATTTCATTTTGACTTATAGACAAAATGTTGAGCTATTTGTCTATTAACCCTATTTCATTAGGTTATTTCACTTTATTTTTAGCATAATATGAAAGCAACCTTTTAAGTGAAACCTAGGAAATGTTCTGAGTCACCAGGACTGAGAAACAGGAAGAGGAAAAGATAAGATGTAAAAGAAACAGCCGCTCAGATGAGATTAAAGTAAAGCACTGGTCTAATTAGTGTGTGTTTGATTATAGGGTTTGTCACAGAGGACAGCTATGATTTTGCAAACTCATGGGCAGCGAAGGGGGTGGGGCAGACATGTCAGAGGGTCACCCCACCCACTCAGACCTGTAACAGCACCCAAAGGACCACGGAGGTGAGAGCACACAACACACACAGTAGTAGTACATGCACATATGAGATTGTGTAAACTGTATTAAGCAGCCTGTGGTAGAATTGTTCATTTTTTTCTAGAATTAACTCCTCTAGCTCTATTTTAAACTATGGGGATCTTAGAATGTTGTGATTTCATGTGACCCATTAACACCTATTGTGTTTGTTGTCCACGCACAGATCCTGTCCGGCTGCAGTGTGCTGGGGCAGTCGTCTGTGTTCCTCCACTGCGCTCATGTGGTTCCTCCTGAGGGCTTTGTGGCTCTGTGTCAGCAGGAGGCCTGTCACTGTGAGGGGGCTCCAGAGGACTGCTCCTGCCCTGTCCTGCTCGAGTACGCGCGGACCTGCCACGCTCATGGGGTAATCCTGACCGGGTGGACTGCACAGAGCCAGTGCGGTGAGTCTAAGGCAGATAGAGTCTTTTTTCTTCTTCATTATATATATATATTTTCAAATCTCTCAGTATGTTGAATGATTTGGGATTTTTTTTGTTTTTGTTTTTACATGGCTATTGCAATCAGATTTGTGATTTATGTTTTAATAACAGGATTCCTTTTCAAAATTCACATTTCAAATGCATTCAGAAGAACTGACAAAAAAAATGAAATGTGAACTGACAAACTAATCACATAATCACATTTCAGAACATGTTTGTACAGATCTAAACTACAGGGTTAGCAGTTTGGACACTTTATTGTTTGTGGAGAAAATTATGGTACTTCAGAAATGGCAGTCTTTGATAATTGTGTTCATTCAAATTCTGATTTCAGTTTGATTGCGATTTATCATCCTATCAGAATGACTCTTTTTTATCCCCACAGAAATTTGCAATATGTAACTTTTTTGGTGTAGAGTCCGTCACCTGTTTGTCTCCATGGAGACAAGCAGGTGATGCCACCCGGCTAACTTGCAGGGCAGATCTGTGGAGAGACAACCCTGCTTACAGTAAGAATGTGTTTTCAGGGTGTTATTGAGGCATAAATGCACCTGTAATAATGCAAGATAGATACACAGATAACTAGCTACATACAATACTGTGGAACATTCCGCAAGCAAGACCATCTCCATGGAGACAGGTAGGATTTGTGCCAGTGTCGAAATCAAGTGAAGGCTAAATAACTAATTCTGAACGTAAACATAAAAAATAATAGTGTGTTTATTGTATCTAGTGCCCAAGTGTCCCATTGGGATGCAGTACAGTGAATGCACCAAGTCCTGCTCCACCACCTGTCACAGTCTGAACATCCAGGAGGTCTGCACAGAGGAGTGCTCCGATGGCTGCACATGTCCAGGTCACCTATGCTTATGTCTAGGATTGTAATGTCCAAATTTTAGATGGTTGAAATATGGCTATTCATTCACCTGAAATGTCACCAAAGTTATTATGAAAGACTGAAAGAACACTGATTGAATATAATAATGATTTTTTTTGCAGTGGGTAAAGTGTTGGATGGGAAGCGCTGTGTGGAGGTGTCTCTGTGCTCCTGTGTGCACATGGGTCGACACTTCCCTCCTGGATCCACCATCTCTCAAGACTGTAACACCTGGTAAAGGACTGCTATACCTCTACTCATAGTCATATCCACTGTACTATACCACTATACTATACACTATATCTTTTATCAGAATACAGGTACCTTCAAAAGAATACATGGCGGTCCTTCATTATAAAATTCAGGCAATTGTTCCTACTACTTAGTGATAAATAAATGCACAACAAAGTGTGCAACAATCATAAAGACTATAATACTATGTAATTTATGTAAATTTATGTAAAAATATTCAGTACATGTATCAGAATACACTATTCTTTAACTAAATACATCATGTATGAGAAATACACAATATCATCTTCATATTTGCAATACCAATGTAAGAATTTAAACATTTAACTTTTTGACAATTGTGTTTTTTCAACCAACACATATTTACACTTTTTAAACTCATATCTATGACATGCTTACATGCTGGAAATAGCAGTGCAAAATTTACTATTTACAATTTAGGTATTTACTATTGAAAGTGTGTGTGTTATGTGTCTGCAGTGTATGTCGTCATGGTTCCTGGGAGTGCACTAACGAAGGCTGTCCGGGTGAGCAAATATGAAGAATAACAGCCAAATTTAAGTGTAATGTATTTTCCTGTAGTAGTTATACTTTATATATGATTGTACTTTTACAGGGGAGTGTTTGGTCTTAGGCCAGTCTCACTTCAAAACGTTTGACGATAAGTTCTTCACCTTTACCGGGCAGTGTCATTTTCTCCTGGCCAAGGACTGTGCTGAGAATGAATTTTCAGTTATTATTGAGAACGTGCAGGTATTTTTTAAATATAACATTTTATTCTGTTATCCCTAATATTCACTATCCTAATATTCCCTTATCCCTAATACATTTGTATTAATCATATCTTTTAGTGTGCTGTAGGGTTATCTATACTAAATACTAAAATTTACTATACTAAATACTGAGTCTTATACCATAATGATAATTAAAACATTCTTTCTTTAGACAATAGAATGTGACTTTTACACACATTAAATGGTAGTACTTTATTTTATATTCCCATGTAGTTTTATATCTGCGTAATCCCTCCGTCATCCAGGTAGGTTCCATGGGTCTGTACTAGTCTATGTGTCTTATCCTTGTTCTGATACAGCTCAAGATCATTCTAAAGCTATTCAGGAAAGGTTCATTTCTGTCCTGTGAATATTACTTTTTTAGTGTTGATATCTGTATTAAAATGAGTATCTCAGTATCAGTTACTATTTTTTATTCTTTTGACAACCCTAGTGTGCTGATGACCAGGATGCTGTGTGCACACGTTCAGTGACACTCAGCCTGCCCTCTCTGGAGAATATGACCATAAAGCTCAAACATGGGGGATTGGTCTCTGTTAACAGTATGGACATCCAGACCCCTATGCATCATGGTACTTAAATATACTTCATATGTATATATTGCAAATGCAAAAGTGCTTGTACAAATGGTAGATGTTGAGATCTTTCTTATGCACAGGTCATCTGCACATCCAGAGGTTGGTCCAGTCAGCGGTGCATGTCAGATTCAGAGAGGATTTTCAGATGGAGTGGGATGGGCGCGGTCGTCTTCGCTTAAAGGTAAAGTTTGGTTATTTTGAAAAAGTGCTTCTATTTCATTACAACTCTACTCCAATGAAATTTATTCATGTGGCACAATTTCATAAACAGGCAAAGTGCTTTACATTGAATATAAGCAACACTTATTTCTCTCCCAAACTCTGATTCAAATATATAAGCCCTGAAAAAGCTTCTTGGTTAGTTACTGTCTGTATGCAGCTTGAAGTAAATGTAATAATGCACAAAATCTGATATTTTCAAAGGATGGACGCAAAAATGAGGAAAACAAAATAAAATCTGAATGAGCAAGAAATATCCATATATCCACCATCATATATTTGTGTCTCTTCATGTCAGCTGGGTCCGCGGTGGCAGGGGCACACTTGTGGCCTGTGTGGAAATTACAATGGTAACCAGGGTGATGACTTCCTGTCCGGATCTGGTCTGGTGGAAGGAGGGGCTCAGGCATTTGGTCAGTCCTGGAGGATCAATGGAGACTGTGAGGCCATCCACAGACAGGAGGGTGACCCGTGCTCCTCCAATCCCAAGAGAGGTACACTGACACAGCCACATCCATAACTACGGATACTATTATCAGTGTGAGGTTAGAATGAAGTAGATATTCTAGTAAAAGCATGGTAGTCAAATTCTTGTAACACTAAGTAGTAGTAGTAGTAGTAGTAATAGTGAGAACCAGAATAATGGCATTTCACATAGAATTTAAAGGGCCCATATTAGGCAGTTTTCTGATCTATGTTATTATAATGTTTTTTTCTCATTAAAATGCAACCTGCAGTTGTGTTTTGTTTCATTCACACGTTAAACACACAAACTCTACATATTTGGTGCGCCTCTGTGTTGTTAAACTCCATAAACCTTCATTAGAATCATTTAGATAATTTCAGCCCTGGAATTGCCAATCTCTACTAAAGATGTTTTCTCTCTTATGAAATCTTTAAGAGATTACTAAAGTTGAATAATTAATAACTAAATTGTTTCTGAAAGTTTACTCTTTATGTGACTGGTTATATACAACTGTCACTCAGACCAGTAGGAGGAGTGGGTGGTGGAGGGTGTTTGTTTTTGACCATAGAGCTGCATTAAACAAAAAGGCATGGAATCATGATATAGCAATTTAATCAAAATTGCCGACTGCCACAAGGATGATATCAGCCCTAAGAGAAGTACAAAGTGCAGATACTATAAAGCAGTAAAAGTAAAAGTAACCCTCGTAACATTGTCCTCAAAGGAACGTAGGCTTTGGTTCTACTGTTTTAAAATTTTTACATCAATCTCACCTTAACCTGGGACCTCTTGTAATAGTAAATGTAATCAATCTTCAGCTTGTTTAACTGCAAATGAAACTATTAATACTTTAATAAAAACATGAAATATTTGTATATACACTTTTGAATACACTTCTTTTAAAGATCACATGTTACCTAAAATGGAGATTTAAGACATGTTATGATGCTGCAACCTCATCAAAAACCAACATGGAGTTGAGTTTAGTTTCATTCACACGTGTTTGAGCAATCCTGGATTGCTGTTCCACCTTGTAATGGCATGAAGCAGCAGTTTTCAAGTTAACAGCTACCTTCTACCTTTAGTTCAGTAGAAATGGGCAATTCCAGGGTTGAAATCACCCAAATGATTCTCTTAAAAGTGTATGGAGTTTATAAACACAGAGAAGCACTTCCTGTATTTCCAGACGCCCAAGGGGGACAAGAATGTTTTCTGTTTGAGAGAAGAGCTTAGTCTAAATATGTAGGGTTTGTGTGTTAAACAAGTGTGAATGAAACAAAACACAATTCCCGGTATCTTTTGATGAAGAAATAACATAACGGAGATCAGAAAATAGTGTAATATGGACCCTGTAAGTAAAGTTAAAATAAGTAAAGTCATCCCCTCTTCCCCCGTCTTCCCCCCTCTTCCCTCAGTGCGTTTTGCAGAGGAGGCGTGCTCAGTGATTATGTCAGAGGTCTTCTCTCCCTGCCACTTTCTGGTGAATCCGGCTCCGTTTCAGCGCTTCTGTCGGTACGATGTGTGCGCCTGCACTGATGGAGAGGAGTGTTTCTGCTCTGCCCTGGCAGCCTATGCCTCAACTTGCTCCGCCCGGGGAGTGCTGCTCAACTGGAGGTCCCCCTCACTATGTGGTACGCGGTTCAATTTGATATACATGTGGTAACTTTAATGTCCCATGAAACACTATGAACAATAAATTAAAATATATGACAATTAAAGCTGAGAAGATAAGAAATGTTGACTATTTACTAAAAGTGACTGAGATAACAGTGGTGCAGTTTGTTGTGTGTTCACCTAAGAACTGGAAGGTCAACAGTTCAAACCTCGTCTTAACATTGTTGTCCCTGTGCATCTCTTAATTACCAACATTACCCACTCCAGTCACAATGTATGTGATTGGTTGCAGCAGGAACACCATCCATTCAAAAAAAGCCAGATGATTTGAAAAAGTAAATGTAGCTCTTGTCGTGTGGGGCATAGAGACTAATTGCATATCTGTGTATTTGACAGGTTATTGGTTTTAAATCTGTTCCTGTTTACAGTCACATAGCCTACCCTCTTTCCAACAACAACAGCCTCATTATTTTTGTCTTTCTTTGAGAAAATCTTAAATATAATGTGTTTTAATCAGTAAAATCAGTAAATTAACCTGTTTTAGGCACATTAAATTTGCGTTCACACTGAGACACACACACAACTGAGCCTCTTTCAATTCTGATGTAGACTGGGTTTGGTCGCATTCTAGTCCTTGTTTAGCCCTGGTCTTGTCCGGGTTTTGTTTCGGGTTCAGTCCTGCTTTAGTCTCAAGTTTGATGTGGTGAATGTGTAAGTGTGAATGCACAAATTGCCTGTACCTTCCTTACACCCACCTTGTCTGTTCTTCCCGGTTAGCCATGCAGTGCTCTGGGGGTCAGTTGTATGAGGCATGTGGGAGGACGTGTGAGCGCACCTGCAGGTCTCTCTCGGGGGGAGAGTATGGCTGTGGGGCGGAGTCAGTGTGTGAGGAGGGCTGCTTCTGCCCCCCGGGGAAGTACCTGACTGAGTCTGGACAGTGTGTGACCTCTGACCTCTGCCCCTGTCTGCACGATGGACAGCTCTATCAGCCCCAAGATGTTTATGCTGACCACCACGTCATCTGGTACTGCAATGCTAAATATCTGAGACGTAATAATGCTTTAATAATGCTTTTTAAATCCATCTGATTCTTAAGTCTAATTATGCTTGTTTATTGGTTCTTGACTAGTTAACAAATTGGCACATGATTTAATAAATATTACAACTATAAAATATGAGAACATTTAAACAATGCTAAATTGATCATTATCACATATTTTAGTTTGTAACCATATTGTACATGTAAAGCTAAATATTGTTTACCATTACTTTACTGTTTGGTGCAGTCACTGTGAGAATGGAGCCATGCACTGCAGTTCCACTGAGGAGGGGGCCATGCTGTCAGACATGTTTTTTGATGATGATTTGGCCCCATCCAGAGGTAGGATTTATTAACTTATACTGGAAGTGTTTTAACAGATACTGTAGAAACACACCAAGACGAAATTACTGATAAGTCTTGTCCAGACTTCACAAATTTGTGCAGTATTCATTCACTCCGCAGCTGGTGGTGGTAAGCTACTAGTATAGCCACAGCTGCCCTGGGGCAAACTGGCATTAGCGAGGCTGCCAATCTGCAGCATCAACCCCTGCTTAGCTTCTGAGATCTGAAAAGATCAGACTTTGACAGGGAGATTTGGCCAAAACCTTTACATTTTATCAAATATAAAGCTGGTCCAAGTGAAAATGTATACATCTTTAAAATAATTTAGGTCAGCCAATGGAGCTTAATCAATTAAATGAGAATAATAAGCAACTAAATGAGAATAATACTTGCACATACAGTTTGCTGTATTTCAGGCCTCCTAAAGTACTATTAAATCCACTGTACTGCAGAATAAGTGTTGCTTATGTCTGTGTTTTAGAGCGGCGATCAGCCCAGTGTGCGCCCCCCCTGGTCAGAGCAGACTGTGGGGCTAGTGGAGGTACAGGTCTAGAATGTGCCAGGACCTGTCAGAACATGAATCTCCCCTGTGTCAGCACGGCTTGTATCCCTGGCTGTCTCTGTCCACTCGGCACTGTGAGTGTGCAGTCGTAATGTTACTGTCCATTCTATTATGTCAAACTAAAAACTTGACCATGTCAAACAGGTGCGCCATCGAAGAGACTGCATTGCACCAGAGGAATGTCCCTGTTACCATAACAACAGGCCTTATGCATCCGGACAGACCATAACTATGGAGTGCAACACCTGGTAAAGAACTGTAAATGCTGCACCTTGACTCCTTTGGGAGGGACACCCTTTCCTTTTAATCATTTGTTTTATTGATAAATTCTTTGTATGCAGGTTCACATTATAGCACAGTACACTTTATTTGAATCAGCTGTTTTTACAGAAATAATTATGAAATGGAATCAAAAAGGGACTTTATATAACTAAAGACAATTCAGTGTAAATGTACATTTTATGGTTTGTTTGTTGTTGTTTTTTACAGTTTATTGGCTCATTGTTTTAAAGATGGGTACATTTAACTTAAGAGCTATATATATATATAGTCTTTTGGTCTTGTATACAGATTGGTTTGAGCCCAGTTTAGGCCAGATGTTGTCCTGATTTGATCCTCTAGTTCAGGATTGGTTAGGAATTTAGTCACAGTTTAGTTCCAATTTTGATGTGATCCATGTGCAAGTGTGAATGCATCCAAAAGTTGTTATGGTTAAATTATATGTTATAGTTAGATTATCTTTCAGCTGGCAACATTACAACACATATTTAACCCTAACTGGTGCAATGAGTTGTTTCTCATTTCTTAAACAACCATGTTGAAAGACACATCCTGTGGTTGTGGAAAAGATGTTAGTCTGTTTGAGAAGGGTCAAATCATTGGCATCAAGCAGAAAAAAAACATTTAAGGAGATTGCAGAAACTACTAAAATTGGGTTAAGAACTGTTCAGCGCATTATTAAAACTGGAAGGATAGTGAGGACCCATTGCCTTCGAGGAAGAAATGTGTCCAGAAAAAAATCCTGAATGATCATGATCACCAATCACTTAATCGTTTGGTGAAATCAAATTGAAGAAAAAAACAGTAGAACTCAGAGCTACGTTTAATAGTGAAAGTAAGAGCATTTCCCCCTGCACAATGCGAAGGGAATTCAAGGGATTGGGACTGAACAGCTGTGTAGCCTGAAGAAAACCAGTGAGCCTAACCAGAAAAAAAGGCTTCAATTTGCTGGGGAGCATAAAGACTGGACTCTGGAGCAATGGAAGAAGGTCATGTGGTCTGATGAGTCCTGATTTACCCTGTTCCAGAGTGATGGGCTCATCAGGGTAAGAAGAGAGGTAGATGAAGTGATGTACCCAATCATGCCTAGTACCTACTGTACAAGCCTGTGGGGGCAGTGCTATGATCTGGGATTGTTGCAGTTGGTCAGGTCTAGGTTCAACAACAGTCTGTGCTCAAAGAATGAGGTCAGCTCACTACTTGAATATAATGAATGACCAGATCAATGGATTTTTTTCTTCCCTGATGGCACGGGCATATTCCAAGATGACAATGCCAGGATTTGTCTGGCTCAAATTGTGAAAGAGTGGTTCAGGAGCATGAGACATCATTTTCACACATGGATTGGCCACCACAGAGTCCAGACCTTAACCCCATTGAGAATCTTTGGGATGTGCTGGAGAAGGCTTTGTGCAGCAGTCAGACATTATCAATGCAAGATCTTGGTGAAAAATTAATGCAACACTGAATGTAAATAAGCAAAATCGAAACAATGCCAGTGCGTCTACACCCCCTCCCACTGTACCACATAACGATTGTCTGTTGTTTGTTGATGACTTGATATACCCTGTTTATAATAAGCCCAAACCTTTGCTTTTATAGTGTATGTCAGAAGGCAAAGTGGCAGTGCACAGACAAAGTGTGTGATGGAGTGTGCCACACAGTTGGGGAGGGCCACTACATCACCTTTGATGGGCTCAAATACTCCTTCCCCGGGTTCTGTCAGTATGTGCTCGTACAGGTAAACATTACATAACTCAGCATACATCTTTAGACTTGAAAGATCTGCTTCTGATTTACAGGAGGAATGATAAACCAAATTTCCATCTTCGTATTTCCAACATATTTCTAATGAGCCTATGGTGTCACTGAGGGTTATTCAAAACATTTTGCCAGTTTGGAGTAAAAGAACATTTGTTCTCTTGGAGTCTAATATAAAAAGTGTTTTAGGTTTTAGACTGTTCACCATAAGAAGCAAACACTATGATATGGCCAATAATATCTCATACAGATGGGGACAGCTAAAATGAATATTGTTAAAATGCAGCTGTTTATGGTCTAGTCGAACAGATTCAACATTGGTGAAGTTACTTTTGGATATTTCATGACAAAATATGTAATGTAATCAAAAGAGAAATCTGGCTCTTGCCCCCAACTGGGAGTACAACATCATTGAGGTCATACCACCAGATGGGGGCGCAAGAGCCACTTTTCCATATTGATTACATTGTTCTTCTTCATTTCTATTAGTGGCTAGACCCTTGACCTCATTATATTACAACAAAAATCTACTTTTTTATAATATTAATTTTAGCTGCCCTCATCTGTATTAAATAATATTGCATTACAGAATGTTGTGATGTCATCTGAAACCCAGCTATATGGGTTATGCAGATGACTTCACAGCAATGCTAAGAGATCAAAACATGAATATAAAATGTGAAAGAGCTGCTACAGCTTAATAACAAATATAAAAGTCTACAACTTTACGCTAAATATTTAGTTTGTACCTGACATCTAAAGTAAGAAAATCAAGTCAATGATAATAGAAAACTAGTTAACACTTAGTTGAACCACGAGGACAATACAGAGGACATGCACATCACTAATATGCCTGATACAGACTTTTGGATTATACACAGTTGAACTTTGTTGACTTTCTCCCCTTAAATAAGATACTTCTGAGTTTGTCTGCTGAGGAAATAATTATTGTGGTGAGAAAACAACAGCTCCACGGACAAAAATGTGGCAAAAAAAGCAACGACACACATTCTGTCCATTAAGCAGCCAATAGTTCTGCTTTAGTGCCACTCAGGAATGTTGAGGGGCATTTTTTGAATAAAATGAGTCTATAACCTCTATAGTTAATAATTTTTAACAATTACTGAAGTACGGTTACAAGCAATTACAGTGTGTACAATGTTGTCCCTCCATCTTGCTCTTTGGTGTATTTTCCCCCTCTGTCTCCAGGACATGTGCGGAGGTGAGGAGGGCTCCTTTAGAGTGCTGGTGGAGAATGAAGCCTGTGGAATAGTGGGACATCGCTGTGCAAAAGCCATAACCATCTATTTCCAGGGAGGAGTCATCGTCATGCAGAATGGGGAGGTAATGCCTTTGCATTGTTTGTATTTATTTTTTATTTTTTCATGACTATTTGAATCAACATCTACCCAAATCTTTCATACAAATATTTTAACACTTTCCATGCCATTGTAAATTAACATGCAATATTTATTTATTTATTTTATTTTGTGTAGGGCCTGGCCTAAAATACTGACTTTAAAAAAGAGCTACCTATTTTAAAGTTTTAAAACCATCAAGATTACATTACTAAAAATGTATAAATTAAAAATTCTAGAAAAATATAGAGCAATAGTATTAATCTTACTATGACAACTGAATTGAACATTAATGAACATAGTATAAACTTTGCCTATTACATAATATAAATTATGTAATAAGAAAACGGAATAGTAATAATAATAATGATATTTTGATGATTAAAAATAACACCTATGATCATGATAATAAGGTCTACTAATGATTATTATATATGTATAAATATAAACCCAGAGGTAACCATATGAATATAAAAACAAATGTATTTCTTCTGTATTGTATAATTATTTGAAATTGTTGTGTTTTCTCTTGTTGTGTATATTGTTATTTATATGTGGAATTAGGCAGGCATAAATAAGCTTAGCTTCAGCCAATGCCTTTCAGTCACAATGAATGGATTCTGTGTGCGTGACTGTGACATTGTTTTGTTTGTTTTTCTGTGTGT
The DNA here is from genome assembly GCF_009829125.3 of Periophthalmus magnuspinnatus. Taxonomy (NCBI): domain Eukaryota; kingdom Metazoa; phylum Chordata; class Actinopteri; order Gobiiformes; family Gobiidae; genus Periophthalmus; species Periophthalmus magnuspinnatus. The sequence continues at coordinate 13,198,079 of NC_047131.1, read as the reverse complement.
GTCTGAATTAACTAACTAATTAACTAAACATGCACATGGCATAAAACAACAACATAATATCATATCAGCAATACTCAGCATTTCCTGTTTTTTCTGCACCTATATATTTTTTCTAGGTGAAAATGAAGAAGCCAGTACTGCTCGACTCCCAGGTTCAGGTAGTTCGGTCGGGTCACTCCTACACTGTGCTCCTGGGAAAGCACATCTTTCTCAGTTGGGACAGAGGAACTCACCTGCGCGTCCATGTCTCCGCTGTGTACAGGGTAATCATTATATAATCTTGTGACTGTTAAATGGATGACTCTAACCTAAGTGTGTGTGAGCAGGGAAAAGTGTGTGGCCTGTGTGGAAACTATGATGGATACGTGAACAATGACCTGATGAGCAGTAACAAGCAGCTGGAGGTAGACGCACCGCACTTTGGCAACTCCTGGAAAGTGGTGCCCAGCTGTGCCGATGTAACTCAGGTCTGAAAAAGTACATGTACATGGATGTAGTGTCTGGGAGATATATATATATATATATATATATATATATATATATATATATATATATATATATATATATATATATATATATATATATATATATATATATATATATATATATATATATATATATATATATTTATTTATTTATTTATTTTTTAGGGGGGCGATAAATATTATTCCATCAGCCCACATTGCAATATATTGATATTTTGGCGATATATTGCGTAGTCTTATTACAAGCCTACTAAAGGAAACTGCTGTTCTGTTGCAAATCGATGGCCTGAGACATTTTACCCTGAATGCGTTAGTAAGACAGTAGACAGACTTGTGAGTTACATTACCCCACATACCTGGCTTCACTTCATTTTCTTTATGTACATTCAGGTACCTGTCCCCTGCAATGACAACATGGTCAAGCTGGTCACAGTGGAACAGTCCTGCCGTGTCCTTACTGGCCCCATCTTTAAAGAATGCAATAGTCAGGTGATTTTCAGAAATACTTGATACCTTCTGGATACCATTTGGCTACACGTTCAGTTCAATCCATGTGCTATGGAGGACATTGCAACTGTACAATCACCTTTATTCATTGTCATCAGATTGATGCAGAGCCCTATGTGGATATGTGCATAGAAGCGGCGTGCTCATGTCCCTCTGTGGGAGACTGTGCTTGTTTCTGTGACGTGGTGGCAGCCTATGCTCTGGCCTGCTCAGAACAAGGCCTGTCTGTCAGCTGGAGATCCAATCAGCTGTGTCGTGAGTATTTACACGTACTCAAAACCTGGGTAATTGATGTATATTTATAATTGATTCATTATAAATATATAATATTCCCCCCAATGCCCTTTGATGCATTTGGTGAAGTTTATAATTTTACTTCTTGGTTGGGCAGTGGAGGTAATACCTGTTACCTCACAAAACTCGTCTTATCTAATCAATAGTTATTATTTGACAATCAAAATGATAGAACAATTTCCTTAAATAGATGTTTAAACTATGTGTAATTTCAAATTGTCCCTGTGTATTGGATATAATTTTTTTTTTTTTACTTTTTTTATACTGTTGACATCGATAGAGAGGTTCATTTTTAGAATTCTACTACTACTACTACTTCATGTTATTTTCAACTTTTTTACTTTTCTTCACTTACATCTACTTTAGGCCAGATTAAAACTAAAGTTTAAAAAACAAAATTTACCACAGGTGCTATCCCGCCAAACAAAGTAAGAATTAGAAAAACACTGCACTTGAAGTATGTGAACTTATATAATATGTATTTATAATATGTAGACATGTCAAAAATATTATATGGAGAAATCAAAATGTATTGTAAAATGTAAAATCTATTTAGCAAGCTTTCATAATCAATAAAAAATCACTGCGTTTATATTTCCTGAAGCTTTGAGCTGTGAGGACCTGAACCCCAAGAGCGCTGACACAGGGGAGGAGTTATGTCAGTGGAGGTACAATGCCTGTGGTCCTGCCTGTCCGATCAGCTGCCAGCATCCAGAGCCCCTGCACTGCTCCCTCACCTGTGTGGAAGGATGCCATGTCCACTGTCCTCCAGGTACCAAAAACCTACTCTTAGGTCCAATCTCAAATTCTCTTAGCCCTTTGACTTAACCCCTTTACTTTGTGTGTTGACGAGAAGCAAATGGGTATCCCAATTCTCTTTAGCAGGTAGCAAAAGGTAGAGTTAAGGCAAAGGGCTGTATACCCCTTAGTTAAAAAAATGTTTGATAAACAGCAGACTGGAGCTAGTTAGGCAAATTGTTCATTCTATTACTCAGTACAAATATAATCTTTATGTCTGAAATTCTAAAAGGCCAAGGTGATTTACAGGCTGTTATTTGTTGCAGGCCAGTTGTTGGATGAAGTGCTGCTGCGCTGTGTGGAGCCCTCTCAATGTCAGGTGTGTGTCCATGACGGTCAAACTATCTCCCATGGGACCAAAATACTCCTCAACCAGGAAGACCCAGACAAGTGCAAGATATGGTAATTCTACATAGAACATGTATTATGATCTAGAAAGCATGTCAATTCATCTTTCTTCTATTTAGTGATTGTGAATCCAACACCCTGCACTGTGAGGACTGTGCCTCCTCCGTCTCTCTTACCACCCCTGCCCCCACGCACCCTTGGGTGACACAGAGCACCCTGCTCTACAGTACACTGATGCCTGAAGGGAACTGTGACAGGGCCATGGACCTGGCCTTCCTGCTGGACGGGTCAGAGGCCCTGAGTGAGGAGGAGTTCCAGGTGACCAAAGACTTCATCCTGGGAGTGGTGGAACGCTTCCGGATGGGCTCAGCGCACACCCGAGCTACTGTGCTGCTCTACCACTCTGGAGTCAAAACATATGACCTGCAGGTGAGGGGGGATGTAGTACAATATGCTAAACTGTAGCATTTGGCTTAACCAATGTTAGTATTACATAAACAGTATATAATATAGTATATAGTAATTAGCACCTGTAGCATAGTATTTTGCCCCTTTAAAAGTGGTGATAACAATATGAAATTCCATTTTCCAAAACAAATTTTGAATTATACATACATTTCAAACTGAAGTTTGATATTAATATCTCAACACTGATTTTGATATCACAATAAAAAACACACAGTGATGTACCAGTCTCATGAACCTCAGGCTCCTGTACTACATCACAGGTAAATAATAATCTATTCAGTTTTACCATGGTCATGCTAAAAGAGTTATTTTTACAATATAGATACCTGCTCAAATGAGTATCAAGTTTCAATTTCTGGATCTATGTGACCCAGATAATGCAAATGGATGCCTTACTCACAATTTTACAGCTACTTTGTATCTTTACAATTAGAAGTCATCTTCTTGAGTAGACCTCCCTTATAATAAGTTGGCATGGTTGTTGGGTTTGAGATGACCTCACACTATTCTTATCACAACAGAAATTGGGAGCTGAAAAAGTTACCATTAATATTATGTTGATTATTGGTGTAAAATTTTGTATTTTTCCTTTGGCATATAAATGGCTTACATATGGCTTATAAAATTCCACTGGCCTAGTCACACAGGAAAACTGACTCCCTCATCTGGGAGTATGACATTATCACATTCTCAGATTAGAAACTGCTTCATGATGGTTTGACTTTATATACTCCAACTGCACAGTGGTTTCTCTTTCTGGCACAAGAAAAGATTGACTGATCACACCACTCTCTGTGTTTGCAGGTTCAGAAGTGGCTGTTTAAGAAGACCGTCCGTGAGCTCCACTACACCGGAGGAGACGCAGCGTTCCTGGACGAGGCCATCAAGTACCTGGCCATCAACATCTACGACAAGAACAAGCGCGAGCATGCGGGTCGCGTCGCCATCATCCTGACAGCCAGTGAGAACCCCCGATCCATGCGCGCCATTCTCAAGTTGCTCCGCCGCAAATCCATCACCACTCTAACTGTGGCATTGGGCCCTGGTGTGGATATGGCACAGATCAACGAAATCACCAAAGTCAGTCCAGATAATAGAGCCTATATTCTCAGCAGCACAGGGGAACTCAATGACCGACTGTTAGAAGTTACCGATTACCTTTGCACTCTAGGACTTGAACCTGAAGTAGACAAACCAAAAACTACTCTTACTACTACTACTACTACTACTACTACTTCTGCCACTACTACTACTACTGCTACTCCAAATCTCCCCAAAAGTTCCACCAAACCAGCTGCTTTCTCCCCAACCACCTCTCCCCTCTCTCCTCTCCCTCCAACCAAAGATCTCACATTCATCGTAGAAGGCTCAGATGCAGTAGGTGAAGCAAACTTCAACAAATCGCTAACATTTCTCGAAGAAGTGATCACTCAGCTCACACAGGAGAAAGAAGAGGTCATCCGCATTACCGTAATCCAATATTCAGTGACAGTGACTATTGAAATTAGTCACTGGGAGATCAGATGGCATAAGCAAAGACTTGTAGAGAGGTTGAGGGAGATTCGCTGGAGAGGGGGAAATAAGACCAACACAGGGGCTGCAGTTACAACAGTTTTACAGCAGATGGCGACAGCTCCTCCAACTGGACCCACATCTCCTCCGCAACTGGTGTTTCTAGTTACGGAAAACCCCCCGACTGACATTATACCTCGCCCGACCCACAATACACAAACGCATTTCTACCCTATAGGAGTTGGGCCAAAAGTCAAGGAAATGGACTTGTTCCCTCTCAGCTCTCCACAGCGCCCCCTGATGGTAGAGCACTATTTTAACCTCACAAACATAGTCCATCACGTGATCAATATTACAAAGACTACAATCTTGCCACGCTCTCCGACCCTCCCTCCTCTGGTTCTGCCCACGCTGCCCCCTTCAGGTGCAGTACAGTACTTACTGCAGACATCAGGCTGGCTGTTCACTGTGTACTTATGTGTACTTGTACTCTATCGTTGTTTAGTGCCATGTGACAAGCCCATGGACATTCTGTTCTTGTTAAAGGCAGGGGAGCAGTTAACAGATGCGAAAACCTTTGTCAAAACCTTCATCATGAATGCTAAAATAGGTATGGTTATATCTATCTTTTAAATGTAATATGGGCCCTTTAAAAGTTAAAGGTGTCCTATGTAACTTTTTTCTAAAGAGACAGGTACTGATACCCAGATACCAATCAGAAAAAAAGTAACATATTGTACCTTTAACTTTTGTCAGACTCTAATGTTTCTGAATCAGTTTGCTTTCAGGGTTTAGATCTGGTTGAGTGCACTGGAGACAAAACATTCTTACAGATAAAATGTTTGCATGTGATTCTTTGTATTACATTAAGTTTGAAGTACTGCTTAAAGACAATAAATGGACTGGTTGAATGCTCTTTTGTTTTGACAGGACCAAAGGACACACAAATTGGTGTAATACAGTACGGTGAGAAAAACACAGCAGAAATAACCTGGAAACAGGAGCAGAGCAGAGAGGAGCTCCTAAGCCTGGTGGACAGAGTTCCCAGCAGGACCCCCGCACCTCCACAACTCGGTATTTTCTTCTACTGAAGAAATACATTAATTAGGGGTGTCATAATAGCTACTTCCATGACCATCTTTATTTAATCATCTAAAGCAAAAACTTTTTTTCACTGAGGACCACATATCTAAATGTATTCGAAGCAGAGGGCCACAGACAGTAGGTAATTACAGTCACCTGCATGCTTCCATGGAAACAGAAAGTTAAATCCATACTTTGCAACATTCAGAACCTTTTTGAGGTCATAGTAGTAATTATAGACGAATACTTATACAATATCTCCAAAAGAACACGTGATAAAATTCTTACAATTACTTTCTAAACTCTTGCCATACAGTGATGCCTGTAATCTTTTGCAATACCTCTAAATGAATCAATCCTTATAAGAGTATAATAATAATAATGTATATCATATTCAGAAATAAATCTTTACATGCACAGTTGACACTTTTGACTCTTCAGGTGCAGCTTTGCGGTTTGCCATACAGACCTCCCTCTCCCCAGCCAGCGGAGGCAGAGCTGGGGCGGCTAAGATTGTTGTCATGGTGATCCTAGACAAATCCACTGATGACGTCAAAGAAGCGGCTAACGAAGCTCTCGCTGCTGGTGAGTACTTGCTGGATACCTTCCCTCTCCTCTCATGTTTTTAATCTGGTTTTATTGGCTTGTGATTTCTCTTCCTGTTAGGTGTGTCTATGTTTCCTATTGGGGTGGGGCCAGGATATGACAGGGCGGAGCTCAGCATGCTGGGTCACCATGGTACCCAGGACAACAGCCTCCACCTGAGCAGCATGGACCAGCTGCTGTTGCTGCTGACGCTGGATCATGGCTACACAGAGAGGATGTGCAGAGGTGCATGCGACTTATATCCTGAAGTTATGAGTCATGTGACTTTCAGGCTAATGCTATGTTTGTGTTTTAGCTGGTCCACCAGGAATGTGTGTAGATGATAATGGAACTGAAAGAAAGGTTTGTATTAATATTAGAACTTTTTCTGTATTAATAAGAATAAGATTTTCAAAAAAAATATTCTGAAGAATATATATGAAGATTTAACATTTAAAACACAAATTTAAAATAAATTCCCATCTCAGTATCTCTCCAAAGCAATATAGAAGTTTATGTCATTTGAAACTAGATTGTCCTAAAAAACTGTCATCATCTTGCATTTGCTTTTCTGAAATCTAGTAATTTGTCTTGTGCTGCCTGATGTAAAAATACTGCCTTTTGTTACAATTTGGAGACCATAAATCAAGAAAACTCAAAGTAAAATTTTTTGCATCTTCTGCTGACACATGAGTTTTCTTAATTGTATATAATATTATGCAATACTTCTGTTATTCCTTACAACCTACCTCCCTGTAGCCTGGAGAGTTGTGGCTGCTGGAGGATGGCTGCCATTCACTCCTGTGTCACCCCAGTGGAGCAGTCACCGTGCAGAGCCACAAAGTCAGCTGTGACAGCATGGAGCCCCCGGCCTGTACCAACAACATGCCTGCAGTCAGGGTCCAGGAGACATGCAACTGCCACTGGGAATGCCCATGTAGGTCTAATATGTGTAATTCACTATCATACTCATCTCCTCTCATAATCTACTTCAAAGTTATGAACACAGAAAGCTGTGCCATCTTCTTCCGCTTTAGTCTGTGGCAGAAGCAGTAGTCTGAGCAGGGAGGCCTAGTCTTCCCTCACCCCAGACACTTGCCTCAGCTCTTCCAAAGGGATCCTGAGGCGTTCCCAATCCAGCTGAGAGACATAGTCCCTCCTGCATGTCTTAGGTCTTGCGTGGAACAGCTGACCTCCTGGACATCTTCCTGGACACCCTGTTGAGGTGTCCAGGAGTCATCCGGAACAGATGACCGAGCCACCTCAGCTGACTCCTCTCCACATGGAGAAGCAGCAGCTCTACTCCGAGCTCCTCGCGTGTGACTGAGCTCCTCACCCTATCTCTAAGGGAGTTCACAGCCACCCTGTAGAGGAAACTAATTTTGGCCGCTTGTATCCATGATCTTGTCCTTTCAGTCATTACTTAAAGCTCATGACCATAGGTGAGTGTAGGAGCATAGACTGAGTGGTAAATCGAGAGCTTTGCCTTTCAGCTCAGCTCCTTCTTCACCACAACGGTTCAATACAATGACCGAATCACTGCAGACGCCACATCGATCTGTCTGTCAGTCACACTCCTCCTCCCTCTCTTATGAGCAAGATCCAAGATACTTGATTTCTTCCACATATTTTACTTTTTACTAAACTTGAGAGCCAACTAGAACACAAAATTATCTCACTCAGTCCAATATATGTCTATCTCTGATTCCAGTGATTTTGATAGTCCTGGGAGTTTTAGTGCATGAAGCAGTGCAAGAGAACACACTTGTTGGGTCTTGGGTTCTTCCAAACTACAACTACAACATAAAGTTGTATTGGCACAGACTTAATTGTGGGTACAAGTATTTGTGTATGACTCTGTTAATGCTAGTTTTGATGTGTTTCTAGGCATGTGCATGGGCAGCTCGACCAACCACGTGGTGAGGTTTGATGGCCTGGCTCTTCGGTTGGACAGTGAGGGCCTTTGCTCCTACACCCTCCTAACCGTGAAAAAGAGTCTGGGTGATTCGTCTGAGGTGAAACTACATAACGGACCCTGCAGCCACCCCTCTGAGTACAATCAAGTCTGCATGAAAGCCATAGAAGTCATCCATGGACCTCACACCATCATACTGAAAGATGATATGACGGTAATGCTATTACTAGACAATTCTATTACCGGACAAGGACAATATGCAGCATTATTAGCTTAAACGTCATTTTGGTCTAAACTGGGGAAGTCTAGGAACTCTTTGCTGAGTTTTACTCAATCCTAGTAGCCAGTTGACATGCGTCAAGAATAAAACAATATGGGTTTTTTGTTGCTTGTTAGCAACTATTAATAACATGTTTTTGTGGAACAATATACCCATTCCTCACTCATGTTCTTATGGTTGCCTTAAATTATTAAATAATAATTTCAGATTAAATAAAACAATTTATTGAGGCTGTATCATAAAATAATTTATTTCAGTAACATTATAGAAAGAAAGTGGAAATTTCTCTTTTTCTTCTGTAGTTGTACATTTTTTCTTTAGACATTCTATTGTAAATGCATTTAAAGAACTAACCAATATGGCTGAGAATATTATGCTTTCAATACAAACACCTGTCTGTATTTGATGTTACTGTGTTGTGGGCAGGCTCTGATGGGGCGTGAGGAGCTGGCTCTGCCTTGGAGACATGCTGGGCTGGAGCTGGTGCGCTATGGGGGCATCATGCTGCAGCTGAAGTCAGACCACGGCTACACTCTGACCTTTACTCCTCACAGCAACGAGTTCACCATCACTATGCTTAGCTCCAGTGCAGCCGGGCCCACCAATGGACTCTGCGGTAAGACCCCTCCACACTACCTACACCTCAGCATCTGCAGCCAATCATTAATTAGTGCTAGTGCAGCCTCTGGAGCTCAATGAGTGAATTCTGCAGGCTCTGAGCTTTCACATGAGGCATGGCCTGTTCATATACTGACAATAAGAAAAACGTGTCTCTGCAGGTTAAGGCACTGGCAACCCAGGTTCAGTTGTGACTGTAGTGCCCTTATTAAAATTGTGAAGGCTACATTCTGCTTCTATAATTTCTCTCATTGATCAGTCAGCTGCAGTAGCCATGTTAAATGTGTTATTTTTTCTACATGCTCTATAAACTTCTACTTAAAACTTGTTCTGACATGTATTAGTTTAACAGTTCAGATTTCATTCTACTGCTTCCAACTGTCAACAGGGAAAAAGGGGTCAGGACATTTTCACTACAAATTTGAATTGTGTTTTCTGATGAAGGTGTTGAAGGTGGGGGGGTCTGTCTTTCTTTAGTATCAATATATTTTATATTTGAAGTTCAGTTTCAGTATATCATGTATCATGTATTACTTCAAATCATGTGGGAGGTAGGGTTGTCAAAAGTTTCAAAAAACAGATACTAATCTATAATAAAAATAGTACTGAAAGTACTCATTTAAGTAAGTATCAATACTGAGAAAAATCACATCTAATCTATCTTTATCACAATTTGATAAAATTTTACTTGTACAGTTTCATCTTGAGTTTTTAAAATCATCATTAGGGTATCAAAATCAGTGTAGAGTATTGAGTCTATTCTTTAGTATTGAAATTGGGTTTGACATTTTAGTGTCATGACATCCATCTGTCCTTCTATCTATTCACCTTTCAGGGGCTTGTGGAGAGGAGCAAGCCAACCACCTCCACCTGCGTAACGGCAGCCTGACCTCAGACCACTCGGCCTTCATGTGGGACTGGAGCAGCTCTGGAGGTGTGGAGGGCGATGAGGGTGTCTGCGTGCCCAGGAAGAGGCTCCTGTGTGGCCTGGGAGTCTCAATGGGCTGTCAAGCTCTCCGCTCTGAGGTGTTTGCTCCGTGTCACAGCGTGGTCCCAGTGCAGCTGTTCCTGTCCCGCTGTGAGGAGCAGGTGTGTGAGCAGTCGGACGTGTGTGAGGTGCTGACAGCCTACGCTCAGATGTGCAGGCAGAATGGGGCCTGTGTGCACTGGAGGGGCCCCCACCTGTGCCGTGAGTCTGCACTACATAGCATCAAGAGTCAAATATGAAATCATGTGTAGATCTGTGCTCTTAATGGGAGCAAGACAGTGTCACTCAGAGGGAGCTGATGACTTTATAGTGACACATGATAGGAAATATTAGATCAATTTTCATTCACAGACATTAAAATACTATGAGTGAGGAACATGTTTTAGTTTGAGTCTAAATTTTAATATCATCCCATCCCTAGTGACCAAGCTCCTCACCCTAGAGCGCCCAGTCACCCTGTGGAGGAAACTCATTTTGACCGCTTGTATCCGCGATCTTGTCCTTTTGGGAGCTTTCCTTTCGACTCAGCTCTTTCTCTACCACGACAGTCCGATACAGCGACCGCATCACTGCAAACGCTGCACCAATCCGCCTGTCAATCTCACACTCCATCCTTCCCTCACTCGTGAACAAGACCCCGAGATACTTACACTTGAGGCAGGGACTCAACACCCACCTGGAGAAGGTAAGCCACCTTTTTCCGGTCGAGAACCATGTCCTCGGATTTGGAGGAGCTGATTCTCATCCCAGCTGCTTCACACTCAGCTGCAAATTGCCCCAGTACCTGCTGCAGGTCCTGGCTCAAAGAAGCCATCAACAACATCATCTGCAGACAGCAGAGATGAAATCCTGTGGTTCCCGAACCAGACACCTTCGGCCCTTGGCCACGCCTAGAAACTCTGCTCAAAAATACAATGGACCAGTGACAATGAGCAGCCCTGGTGGAGTCCAACATGCACTAGGAACAGGTCTGTCTTACTGCCGGCAATGGGAACACAGCTCCTGCTCTGGTCATACAGGAACTGGCCAGCCCTTAGCAAAGGGCACCGGACCCCATACAAGGGACAATGCCTTCTCCAGTGCCACAGGTTCGACTATCGGTTGGATTCTCCTCTCCCTGGAACAGACCTTACCGGGAAGGCTGAGGAGTGTGATTCCCCTGTAATTGGAACACACCCTCCGGTCTCCCTTCTTAAACAGAGGGATCACCACCCTGGTCTTCTTCAGCCAGGGTGATGGACAAGTCCCCAGTCTCTTTTTCCTCCTCGAAAGACGTGGTGGTGAGATTGAGGAGATCCTCAAATTATTCCTTCCACCGTCCGACAACATCCCCAGTCAAGGTCAGCAGCTCTCTCCCCCCACTGTAAACTGTGATGGTGAAGCACTGCTTCCCCCTCCTGAGGCGTCGGTTTGCCAGAATCTCTTTGAGGTTGTCAAATAGTCCTCCTCCATGGCCTCCCCAAACTCCTCCCAACCCACAGCCTCTGTGACTGCACGAGCCGCAGTACACTTGGGCCGCTGGTACTTGTCAGCTGCCTCAGGAGTCCCACAAGATAACAAGGCTCGATAGGACTCCTTCTTCAGCCTTACGGCATCCCTTACTTCCAGTGTCCACCACTGCATTCGGGGGTTGCCACTGCAACAAGCACCACAGACCTTACGACCACAGCAACGAGCAGCCGCATCGATAATAGAGGCAGAGAAGATGGTCCACTCGGAATCCATGTCCCCAGCCTCCCCTGGGATCTGTGAGAAGAAATCCCCCTGACAGAGGGCTCCTCCAGACGTTCTCAACAGACCCTCACAGTACACTTTGGCCTGCCATATCTGTCCTTCATCAGCGGTTCCAACTCGCCACCAGTAACAAAACATTGGACACAAAAAAATGACCTGTCAGAAGCTTCTGTATTAGTTATTACCTGAGAAAATGCTATGTAAAATGAACAGTTTATATTTTACAGTCTCAGTTTCCTTCATAATTAATGACATTAATGCATAATCTAAACAGCCTTTATCGTGACAAGAATACATTTAAGTTAGCTACAAGCCCTTTTATACATAATAATAAAATTGCATAATATATATTTTTATATATTGAGAGGAACCAGCTGAGGTGGCTCGGGCATCTGCTTAGGATGCCTCCTGGACGCCTCCCTAGGGAGGTGTTCTGGGCATGTCCCACCGGGAGGAGGCCCCGGGGAAGACCCAGGACACGCTGGAGGGACTACGTCTCTCGGCTGGCCTGGGAACGCCTTGGGGTCCCACCGGAGGAGCTGGAGGACGTGTCCGGGGTGAGGGAAGTCTGGGAGTCCCTGCTTAGACTGCTGCCCCCGCGACCCGGCCCCGGATAAAGCGGAAGAAGATGGATGGATGGATGGATGGATATTTTTATTCGTATGATTCTTTTTAGTATGACTGCCTAACTTTGTTCTTCACCAGCTTTAGGTGCGGAAATGTTTTAAATGCCACTATTATATGCCAATATATCTGTACTACCCACCTATATGTTATATAGGACTCTCCTGTTATCCAGGATAATTCAATCACAACAAATATTTTTAAAATCCTGACACATTGGGTGATATTTGATGACTTCTTTGATTGTGGCAGCGTTCCAGTGCCCCAGTCCGATGGAGTACCACGCGTGTCGGAGCGGCTGTGTGGAGGACTGCAGAAGTATACAGACTCTGGCAGAGGAGAGGAACTCGACCTCCTGTGTGGACACCCCCACTGAAGGTTGCTACTGTGCAGAGGGCATGGTCCTCCACCAGGGTGTGTGTGTGTCACCAGACAGCTGTACCCAGTGTGTGGACCAGCAGGGGCACACACATGCAGTAAGTCACTCTACTGCTCAGATAGTCTTCATAATAGGCCAATACAGTCCATGCCAACAGCAGCCATGGGACTCTGTGCTATGCTCACCTGATGTCAAACCATTTTAACAAGTTTGAAATTATGTGTGAAAACTGTTGAGGGCAGTTCAGGCTTCTTCCCTTCATCAGAAATATACATAGACTTGTGTGTTTTCATTTAAGTAGCTGTAAAGAACACAATTTGAATGTTAAATGCTAAAATTGTGTAATGTCAGTGCACTCTTTGCAGCAGAAATACACAGTTTATGACAAAACTGCAAATTTTCAGAACTTTTTTTTGCACTTTGAAGTCTATAATGTTTATTAAATTATTAATTAACAATATTAAAAACACTATTACATAATTTAATTCCTGAAATTGTTGCAGTTGTAATGTACATCATGCATGACTTAAACTGTTTGTTTTTTTAGTTTATTATTTTACAAATAAATATTAACAATTGTGGGATAGTAAGTTTTTGTACATCTGCAGTGTGCTGTGCTGATAGTAAAGTTTAACATATCTTCATATCTTATAGATGAACATTAATTGATACTATAGACAGTTCAATGAAAAAACACCTAGAAATATAGTTTAACTGTGTATTTTTTCTTTAATGTACTATAGCTGTTACCTGCCACACAAATAAATCTCCTTTCTCCTCAGTACATGCAGTCTTGGGTCCCAGAGGAGAATCCCTGCCTGATCTGTTTGTGTTTAGACCAGCAGCGTATCAACTGCACCGCCCGGCCCTGCAATGACATCAAAGGCACTTTCATCTCACTTTAAATCTGGTATTAATAAACATATGGGTGTGATTTTAATAATTGTCTCTGTTTGTAGCTCCTGTGTGTGGCCCATGTGAGATTCTGAGAGAGAAGAGGGAGTCCAAGTGTTGTCCAGAGTATGAGTGTGGTAAGGCTAATCACTCTACATGTACAGTATTTCTTTCTTTCCTATCTCTTTTAGTGCTGAATAATTATGTCTTTATTTTGACCATGTAGTTTGTGATCTAACAAATTGCTCGGCGCCTGAAGTGCCTCAATGTGAAGACGGTCAAATCTTAGTTTTGAAAAACCCCGGAGAATGTCAACCTGTGCATGAATGTGGTAAGAAGTTATTCTTTTACACTGGTGAGATAGATTAAAGGAATTCAGAATGATTTATACAGACAGAGATAGAGGGTCTGTCACCTACTTGCTTCCATGGATATGCTATTGCTATCTCCATGCAAACAAGCATGTGACACCGAAAGATCAACTTACAAGTCAGCTCTACGAAGAGGCGAGCTGCTTATAGTAAAATGCAGGGTTTTTCTATATAATTTTTTACATTGTAATGTAATTTTTATATATCTATAATCTATAATTGATTAAATGGAAGATTTTTTTTTTTTCATTATAACTTTTTTGCAGTGTAGGAAGCTTTTGAAACATTTTTAATTCTGCCTTTTCTTAGTCTGTAAAAAGGAGCAGTGTGATCTCCAGCCTCCTCCCACTTGTCCACCATACCGACAGCTGTCAGTCAAAAAAACCACATGCTGTGATGCGTTCGAGTGTAAATGTAAGTGTCAGAACTCCACGCGATCCTGTCCCACTGGCTTTATCACGTCTACCTCCACCAATGACTGCGGCTGCACTGTCACCACCTGTGAGCCAGACAAGGTGGGTGCACACATTTTAAACTTGCATTAACTTGCGTTGAAACCTTCTCTACATTGTCACAGATAAAACTCTCCTGCGCCGGACTCATTCTGCTGTCAAACTATGTTCACAATGAATGCATGGCTCTGTTAGCATAGCATTCATGGGAATAAGAACTCCAACTGTTTACTTTCTGTTAGTTAAGTCCCATTGCTGACAGTAGAGGGAGCTGCACCACCACCAGTAAATGCTTCACTTAAAATTGAGGTGTAAAATTTAAAGTATGTTTTCCAAATGACATTACTTTAAGTTAGAAAATGTGAAATATATGAATAATATATCAGCAGTGGTCAGGGGATAAAGTTTAGTATATGTTTTCCTTTGGTTGATCTTTCCTTTATCTCCTCAGGTGTGTGTAGTAGGTGCCCAGACTCACCCGGTGGGCAGTGAGTGGGAGGATGGCTGTACCAAGTGTGTGTGCACACAGCAGCAGGATGCCCACAGCTCCTTGTACGTGCCCCACTGTAGCCCGCGCACCTGTGACACCTCCTGCCCTCTGGTGAGAGACAAACAAAAAAACTCCCTATGTTATATACTGCAACAATATGACCAAAATTACTGCTCCATTATGGTAAAAAGCTGAGTGTAGTTTCACAAAGTTTAATTTAGAGTTTATTCTTTTAATTACAAGATTAATGAATCATCAGATCATTGCTCTAAATATGCCATTATCAATTTCAGAAGAATGGAATGAGGTATATATGGCCTTGCCATAATACCTCAAATATATCATTTAGCTCTTCAGTAGGACATACCCAGTAAAGCTACCATCTGTAAGTTTATTTGATTTAAAACAAAACACATGTAGAATTGCCTTTATTTTCCAGGGCTCCACATATGCTCCATCAGACAGTGAGTGCTGTGGAAAGTGTGTAACATCGAGCTGTGTGGTTTCACATGGAGAGATGAGAGGAGACACGCTGATAGGAGCTCAAATACGCTACGTACGTACAATATATGTGAAAGAGCATGTGACGGTATTCCTGTTTTCTAATTATGACTTGGCTTGGTGAGATAAGACCTGTGGTAAATATTTATCACAGTTTTACATCAGCTAAGTGTCAGAATGTCGAGAGTGTCAAAATGAATAAGAAAAGTATAAAAATACAGGAAGTAAAAGTGACGGAATACCACACAAGATTCCACCCCAAATGCAGTTTTACTCATAATTTGTGCACAAGGAAGGCATTTTTCCAGACCAGATAAACTACATAAATATCTTGAAATGAACATGTTAAATAGCGATAGAGAAATTTGTGTCTATGAATGTCATATGCACTTTAATGCCAGACTGTGGAACATTTCAGGCAAAGCTATAAAATTTCCGTAGACAAGCAGGTGTCAAACTCTCCATAATAAAAGTTACCCAATGCACCTTTCATGCTTTCACTGTCCTGAACATGAGCCTACCCAGTGCTTTCTGTGTGGAGCAGGTGGGCGAGGTGTGGCCTTCTCCTCTGGACCAGTGTGTCCTACAGGAGTGTGTGAAGGTCCACGAGCAGGTCTTTGTCACTGAGAAGAACGTCAGCTGCTCTGCCATGGACACTCCCTTCTGCCCCCTGGGGTCCGAGTTGCACTGTGCCAAGGAAGGATGCTGCCCCTTCTGTCACTGTGGTAACCACGGAAACAAAACACAGACAAAATTATGCAGTACCTACTATTGCTGTAGTCATGAAGAACTTTACACATATCACATATCACATATGTAAACTGAATCATCTTTGGTTGCGTTGAATTAAAATAACAATAGAATCTTCCACAGTATGGCACAAAATGTATCAGTGCCCATGGAAAATGTTACTAAGTATTTTAATTTTCTGTTTCTATGGAACCATCTAGGTAACGACCCATCTCTAGTTACATACTGTACCTTTAAATGAAATGTGTCATGAATTTTATTCACCACAGTGCATCACTGATCACTGGTGGCTTCTTACATTGATTTTCATGTATCACGTTGCAACTAAATTGATTCTCAATGTTTTGTTTCCTTTTTCCTGTGCAGTTTTTGCTTTTGTCCAGTAGAGGTCTCTCTCTCTCTCTCCTTAGATTCATCACCAGTCTGTTTTATGAGCAGTATAAAACCTGTCATAAATAAGATGTGTTTTCTTTGCAGTGCCTGTGGAGGCCTGTCTCTTCAATAACACATTGATTGGAGTGAGTTAAACATTGACATAGATTGGGTTCATAAACTCTGCATGATTGTGACTGTGTTTCTGTTGTTATTGTGCAGCCTGGAGAGCACCTGATGGTGGACCCGTGCACACACTGTGAATGTCAGGTGGAGACAGAGGCAGTGAGGAAGTTCAAACTGTCGTGTAAAAGAACCAGTTGCCCCGAGTGTCCCATGGTAACGCCTCTGTTAATTGTAACAGTAATATTTATGTAAAAGTGCTTGAAGAGCATACTCCAGATTTTTATCATTCTCTAATTTTAACTTAATTTGGTGGAATAGTTGTAAGTATTAAGTATAGTTTTACACAAATCAAGGTGAAATTTGTAGAGAAAAGTTGAAAATTTGAGGAGGTAGAGAATTCTAAAACATATTGACATCACATTAGGAAGAGTTCTATACAAAAGTCAGGCAAAATTTATATGCAAGAAACACATTTTTTCCTGATACTTTAAACTTTATTTCAACAAAATAATGTTTATTTGTATTTGTTACATTTTAAACCTAAAACATGAGCAAAGTGGGGAAAAGTTTGGAATTCATAATAAATTCTTGAATATAATTATCTTAACTGTGTTTTAGTCAAAAGAGTATCTTAACCTGTCAATCACACTTTAGTAATAGAAACAGGTTAATTGACTTTCTGTTTAAAACTACAGAATTGATATAGTCCACTTTTTCACAGTGGCATTACAACAAGTAGCAGGTTTTTAATTACCTGTATGTGTTTTCATTGTTGAAAATTTATGTGACATTTCAGCACCTTACAGGGTAGATGAAAACAAACCTCCAGAGTGTTCTATGTTAATACCAGTTTACTCAAACATGCATGAAGCAATCGAAATATAACTATGGGTAAGGTTATGACGATGGATCACTGTTATAACAAAGTTTAAAGCTCACAAAAGTTGATTTAGCATAATATTAGCCTTATAACCTCTGAGTAATACTTCACACGTGTCACTTGAAACAGTAAATGACTAACTAAGTGTATTTCTGGGATAATGGCTCTAATGTCCTCCTCTGTCCTCATGCTTCTCTGTGCAGGGGTATAGTTTGCAGAAGGAGGAGGGGGCGTGCTGTGGTCACTGTGTCGCCACCACCTGTTTTATACAGAAGACTGATGGAACTCTGAGCAGTCTGCCGGTACATATACACTGATCATACGCACTGATCATATGCACTGATCATATGCACTGATCATATGCACTGATCAAATGCACTGATCATATGCACTGATCAAATGCACTGATCATATACACTGATCATATACACTGATCATATACAGGCATCAGACTCTGAAGTTCGGATGTGGGATTGTGATATTGCGCTGTCAAAAATCAAATATTAAAAATTAAATCAGATACTTCTCTCCAGGATCTAAAATGCATAATGCGGTAAGAAAGTAGTGTACTATCATTGACCATGATCCTTTGCTCTGTTTCAATGCAGCCAAAAAACTGACTGAAGCATTAGTCTTACATAGCACTTTAGCCCAGGTGCTTTACAATTTTTCATTATTCATTCACTCCGTACTCGTTGACGGCAAGGCACTATTGTAGCCACAGCTTCCTTGGGGAAGTTGACAGAAGCAACACTGCCAATCGCTGTCATCTGCCCCTCACAATTAATCATGCATCACTTTAAGTACAAGGCTGGGTTGGATCAGAGGAGATCGGGTATGGCCGTAATATGACCATAATGATGAACTGCAGGCTTTTTAAAGTAGTAGTACATTATTGTCAAGATTTCAATATTGCTGTTACTATATTTGTGACACTCATTGACACACTTGATGACTCTACCTCCAGGTGAACTCCACCAGAGAGGAGGGCTGTAACCTGTACTCATGCAGCCTGAGCCCTCAAGGAGATCTGGTTGCTCAGGTCAAAGTGACCACCTGCCCTGCTTTTGACTCACAGGCCTGTCACGATCACGGGGTACAACTCTATTTAAGACAACACTGTTTACATTTTACCACTGTATAATCCTGCTAGATCTATTGTATTAACACAGTTCAGGTTGTGATTAGATTTGTTTTAGGATTCTGTTCAAAGTTTCAAACATGTCCAGGAAAATTGACAAAAACTGAAATATAAACTGACAAACTAATCACATTTCAGAACATGTTTGTACAGATCTAAACTACAGGGTAGCAGTTTTTATGCAGAATAAGACAGGATTTTTTAATTTTTTTTGTTGTGGAGGATATTATGGTACTTCAAAAATTGTAGTCTTTGCGATTTGTTAATTGCATCCATTCAAATTGTGATTCAATCTAGCGAGAAACATTATGAAAACGCTAATCATTAGGTCTAATATGTAAAATAAATCAAAAACATAGCAAATTATACCATAAACTAATACTAATAATAATTTACTGTTTTGAAATGTGCCTATGAATAAAATGTATTTTTTTGTAGTATCCTTGCACAAATCAACGTTAATATTTTAAATTCAAGTCATTTGAACTCATGTAGCCCTTTAGTTTGCAGTGACTAAGTAAATGATTTGTTCCTCAGGGTACGGTCAGTCCTCTTGGAGACAGCTGCTGTGAGACATGTGAGTAATTCTGATTCTTATATATAAATGGTACCTTAACCTTCACATTGTCAGAGGTGGTTAGTACTCAGTTACATTCACTTGAGAAATGGTACTTTTCAGAGTAGTTTTATTCTGATGCCTTACGTTTTACTTCAACTTGAGTAATATTTTGTTTGAAGTAATACTACTCTTGAGTTAAATTTTTCATTATTCTATAGTGACAAAAGTTTATGTTGACAATATTAAATGATTGGAACACTTGCTTTCCTTATTTTCATACATAATTGTTTTTGTTACTTATGTGTCTTGGTAAATATCAGAATCTGTGCACTATTTCATGTTTTCCTGTCCAATTACATTAACACATAAATTATAAATCAGTATAGTAGTGGTAGTTTCTCCAAATACTTTTTACTCTTACTTGATATTGTTTGGATCACTGCTTTTTTCTTCTACTTCAGTAATATGATTTAAACGTAACTTGAGTACAAATTTTGATTACTCTACCACATCTGAAAATTGTGTTTTGGAGGTGTGGAGCCAGAGTGCCAGAAGACCAAAGGAACCCTGAACTACATCAGAGTGGATGACTGTCAGTCAGAGCAACAGGTGGAGCTGCACTATTGTGAGGTGAGTCCATGCAACACACTGCCGTACACATGTTCCAGTACAACAATACCTGTAAACTAGTTGATGATCTGTGAGCACTGTTAGAGAAATTCCATTTCCGTCCACCTAATGAGACTACATTATCATAAAGTCTTGAGGTTTCATATCTTTGAGTGTTGGGTCCTGTACTGAAGTAAATAAACTTCTCCTGCGTCATGCCTCTTCTTTTCAGGCTGCAACCATTTATTCTACAACAAGTACCTGTGAGCTCATAGATCTAAGCGCTACAAATGTGAGCCCTTTGTTTGGGCTACTTTGGACACTTGACACTTGGCTAGCCAATATTCAATTCATTTTCAACATCTCAAAAATAGAGCAGGCACAAATGCTCGACTTGGCTTTTCTTGTTGAGATGGGGACATTGCAAATGTTTATTCTGTTGTGGATGGATCATTTATCAGGATAATAGATGGAACTTGTCACTGATGTACTATTACTGAATAGGCTCAACAGTGATTTTTGTTTTAGTTATTTCTTCCATAATTCATATAATCTATAAATACTATGATTACTGGTTCCTGCAACAATCCCTTTGTGTGCTCTGTACTATCAATATCACCAAAGGTCAGGGGTGAATTAGTCAGTGGCTATGTTCACATTCATGTACACATCAATATCTGATAATTATCTGATTTCTGGACTTTTAAGATTATTTTAATGGCATGTAAAACCATAGACTGTATAAAAATGTGGGCTAAATGATTGACATCACCCATAGTGCTCATCTCCAGTCAAATGAACTTCATCAAGGCTAGTGGTTACAAGGTGAATTTGGAGCCAGGCTCTATATTTGGACTTCCTTCTGCGTGAATCATAGTAAGCAAAGGACCAATCTTGAACGAAGCTGTACCGCCCCATCCCGTCCACACCACTGGTTAAGCAGGGGGCAGGTGCCTAGCAGCGATGTCAATCAACCTGTTGCTAACATTAGCAAGAGTGACCTCAAGGAAAGAAGGCTGCTGATTTGTCTCTTTTTAATGTTCATAGATTGAGTTACAGACACAGTAGCAAAATAAAAAATACCAGGATCATGTAGTGCAGCTAAATACAAACATTTTAAGACCAAAATGATGAGTCTGATAGCAGCACTTACAGAGAGAGGGACTACAGTTTTCAAATGTAAAGTCAGCAGGAGTGGATGGAGCCGATGGAGCCCATGCTCACTTCTTATTTGTAATGTGGCAGCTTGCAGGTTAGCTATACTTACTTATATATACAGTCTATGTGTAAACCACATCTGATGTAAAGAGCACATGTAATCGCAGCCAGTGTGTTATCTGTTGCACCTTTCTCACTGAAGATAATAGATACTTTTCCACACAGCCCTAGCCCTGTGGCTCTCTCTCTCCTGCAGGGTAAATGCCGGAGCCGCTCCCTCTACTCTCTGGAGCGTGGTGCAGTGGAGAAGGAGTGTGTGTGCTGCTCTGCTCTGGACACACAGGCTCTGAGCGTGCCTGTGGTGTGTGATAATGGGACCCGCAGCCTCCAAACTGTCCTGTCTGTGACCAAGTGCGACTGCGTGTCCAGGCACTGTGACTGAAGATACTACACAATGCTACATATTGTTAGCCACATCACATATTTGCCTAATTTTAGTGTTTAGTGGAACTAAACATGAAATCCACTTTTTTTCCACAGCTCAACTATGTATACGGTGTTTTATAGCATTATCTATTAAACCGCCTAACTCAAGAATATGAGCAGAGTCTGGAAAGTAGACTGAGAACTCAGTTTGGCCAAAAAAATATATGATTATGCGATGAGGCCCTCCATATACAAACATTATACAGCTCATCATATACAGGAATGAGCAGGGCCATTTCCATTTTGGTGGGGACTGTATGCAATGTGCTTGTTGAGTGCCCCAACAAAGATTTTTATGTTACGTTTTACGTAACGTTACTTCAAAATTATATTAGTCAAGTAAAAGCACGTGGTAGTGGTCCAAGAAATTATTCAAGTAACTTAAAGTGTAACGGCGGGGACACAACATCTGATTTATAATTTAAAGTTAATGTAATTTGAAGGTAAAAACATAAAATCTTGCATAAAATTTCATATTTTCAAAGGATAGATACAAAAATTTGACAAGCTAAATCATATCTGAAGGAGCAAGAAACACAAATATTCAAATCATTTCATATTGTTAATATAAAGTTTTTGTCACATGTAGAATTACTCATAGTGAGAAGAGTAACCACAACTTTTACTAAACACTAGTGTTACTTCATTAAAAATATTACTCAAGTAGGAGTAAAAGTATCCTGCTAGAAAAGTACTTTTTAGTGAATGTATCTGAGTAAATGTAATTGAGAACTACCCACCTCTACATTCCACAATTAGTTATATATATATATGAATACGAATAAGACCATTCCTCAAGTCATTCTTTTCATTTAAATGTTTCACAGAAATATCTGGCTGGACCCATTGCTTGGATATTTGTTTTTATAATTGCTACTGCATTGAATCCACTTGATAATAAAAATAATATATGGATAAACCTCAGTCTTTTAACTCCACACTAGCCTGTGTTCATTTCAAAGGAACAATAGATAAACAAGAGTGTTTTAGCTGGTGAACTCACAGAAATGCTGAGTCAGATGAGATCAAGATAAACTGTACAGGTACAACTTCTCCAACTTAGCCTGTTCATTCTCATTTTGGTTTAAGAAGTTATCTGTAATTTCTCAGTCATCCAGGTGTGATCCATAGTAAAAGGAAATTTCATTTCTGTCAACTGGACAAAAAGCTTTTGAGGGAAGACATTTCAATTTTTCTTATACTATGAAATTAGTTAATTACATCAGAAGGCCTAACTTATCTCAAAAATTAGATAAAAGAATGTGAACTGCCACCAACAGGTCTGGTTCTGTGCTGCTGCCTTTTAACATGTTTGTGTTCATCATATGAGCTGCTTTCTAGTGTACCTAAGGTCTGTTGTAACAGAAGAAAACTAGCTTCTGTGCTAACTCCAGCAAAAAGTTACTGTTGGTTCACATGAAGTAAAAATAAAAGAATAGATAGAATACCCGGGCCCTCTCCAGCAGTTAGAACACTGACGAACACTTGACCCATTTCATTGCCAATTAAAGTGAGCTTGTCGTGCCCTTTGCCGGCCCAGTTAGCTTCATGCTCATCTAAAACAAACATAGTTTTGATAATTTTATCACATGGACAGCAACAATATTTGTGCCGTTATTAAGTTATGATTGTACTTCTAACATTGAAATGCAAACCTTTCTGTGGAGTCCAGTCTTAAGATGGATCCAGTGAGTGATACTAGCCTTAATATCCTCCAGCCGTAGAGGAATATGTGGACTGTACACCACAAGAAGCCACTTGTAGTTGAGCAATGCCACAAATTTGGGGGCTCTTCCTTTGTCAAGTATGGTGATATTCTTCTTTAGCTGGCCCAAGAGGCTGATTCCCCCAGGCCTGGCTCTGGTAAGAGGCCTATAACCCATTTGTCCCAGACGGCATGTCCGCAATAAACCTAAAAATAATCACACACCTGCATCAACAACTGACACTTAGTTAGACTAGAAATGGCACATACAGGTGTGTGAGGATGAGCCTAAACTCAGAGCTCTGTCCAGTTGTTACCAGATTGTAACAGTGCTCAGTATCCAGGAGCTGAGGGGCTGCCACCAGGGAAGGTCTTCTGCTCAGTGGATGCTTGGTACAGCCTTTGTTGGAGTAAAGCAGTGGAGCCTTCAGCAGACTTTAGGGCATCCACAGCATTAAGGACTGGTATATTAAGGAGGGCTGAGGGGGCACCCATGGGTGATCCTCCTATGGGATGGCCCCAGGCCATAGCAGAAGTGTGTTTGCTGTGACTCAAATGGATTCTGTGAAATGAACCAGACAAATCCTATTCAAAATCACCAAAGTGAGTGTGGTCTGAGGGACTGCTGTGAGGTGGTGTATGTAAAAACAACCAAATTAGCACAAGATCTATATATACAGTATACGATTGCATGAGTTGCTTTGTTTTGTCTGAAATAAATTACAATGAAAAATAATAAATCAAACGTGACTGAAAGTACAACAGATAATAGCAAAGTTATTACATTATTCAGTTCTATTTATGAACCTTGTCATTTGATTAGTATCTAGCCCATGGAACCTACTTGGGTGATGATTATACAGATATAAGGCCTCCCCTTCAATCTCTTCTTTAGTCCTCCAGGTACCACCCAGTTTAGCAGCTCTATTTGAAATGTGGCTATGGGAGGAATTTAGGTGTTTAGTCCCACTTTAACACAACAATCCTTGGTTATGTTTACATGCACACCAAACATTTCATTGTTACTAGATTTCTGGAGTTATCAGATTACTAAAGTGACATGTCAATAACAACATCTGACTAATTAACTGCCCATGTAAATTTAAGCTATACCCATTGTTTTTACAGAGCTAATGGTGGCATCCAGGAAACTTAACACACCTGCATCTCTCCATACAGTGCCTGCTTTGCATCGATAGCACAGGCAAATATCAGACAAAACAAACCACTACAACAGCTGACACCTTTGAGACAAAATCTATTTATTCATGACTCTAAATCTCTCTCTTCAATACTTTTGAAGACATCCGCATACTTCACATTCTGTAACTTGAAATGATAAGTGTATTCAGCCATGATTGCAGTGCATAAAAATCGTCGTATAGTCCCTGCGTCATCTGCTGCAAACAGTGGGGAGTGTGAGACAGTTAAAAGAATGCTAAAACAATAGCTGCTTATATGAAATTAGTAGTAGCGAAGGTAGTTTGAGTGGTGGAATGATTGGGCTAAGTCCAGATAGAGGTTGGGGGAGGTAGTGTAGTAGACCAGTGGCAAAATGGCTCCCAAAATGCACACCTAAATTTGCAAGATCATTCAAATATACACAAATATAACTATTGTTTTTGATGAGGCACAACCTTCAAACACAGTTAAACATCAGGTAGCGTCATATGGCACCTTTAAAATAGTTTGCTATCAGCTTCCTTCAAATGTAGTGGTTATATTACATGATGTGACAGTCCAGAGTTTTCAGTCTTATGTAAAGGACGTGTGCAGTGGTCCATGTGGGGTCAGTGTCCGGTGGCTCGGCCTCGGGGCCCGGAGCCGTTTATGTGCCTGGGTTTGTGCTTCATCTCTTTGGACGGATCGCTGTCATCCTCCTCCTCTGCATCGCTTCGGTCATCACCTTCCAACTGCACCACACACAATACAAACATGAGATGAGTGAGTTGCTCTCTGACCACTCCGGATTTTGACAAACGTTTTGAGTGTATAAATGTTGTGTTTAGACTCTGTACAAAAAAAAATATTATAAACGTAGAATAAGTATTTAAAGGTAACTTTTCTCATGGAGGATCTGCCATTACACTTCTCACCCGGGACATGAACTATTTGAGCCACTTCCCTCTGGCTGGAGGCTACGGTCCATTGGGACCAGAACCTCTCGTCATAAGAACAGTTTCTTCCCCTCTGCCATTTGTCTCATGAACACTTTATAATATCTGCACAAAACTAGACACTTTATAACACCGGTCACTTTAACAAGTCATGTTTGCACTGTTGTATTTTATTTTTAAGCTTATCTTTTTTAAATCTGTGCATGCCCTTATTTGTATTTATTCAGTGTGTTTTATGTTGCACTTTATCACCGCAGCAAGTTCCTAGTTTGTGAACTGTGTTCACAGACGATGGCAATAAAGGTCCTCTGATTCTGATTCCATTTGCTTGTCTCCATAGAGATGGAGACAAGCAGGTGGTGTCACCAGGCTTAGTTACAGGTCAGATCTGTGTGTAGTTGAGAAAAAGATACTCATAATTGAATAAATGCATGATACATGTTTATCTATTATGCATTCCAGGTCAAGCAATAATGTCTCCATGGAGACAAACACATGGTGGACGCCACTGCACCTTTAAGCAACTTGCTTTCAACATACACATGGGAAAACATCTTAACATTTAGAAAAAAACATTTAGCAAGTGACTAAATGGTATATTTTAAATATCCTTGTAAGATTAATACATAATTAGTAACAGCACAGAACAATAAGACATTTAAGACATTAAGGTCAGTGAATGTGGATACATTTTTTAAAATCAAAAGTTGTGTAATGTATTCCTTTGATTGTGATAATTTATGCTTAAACCCAATATATATACTCCATAAATGTATATATTGCAGTAGTAAAAAATATCTAGTTAAAGGTGCATTATGTAACTTTCGTGGTTGAGGATCACCCACTTCTCATGGAGATGTTATAGCATAGACAGTATGGGATTAAACTTAGCGATCCTGCATTTATTGAATTGAATATAGGTGTTTTTATAGCTAAAAACATTCCTTGAAAAACACATACTCTTGCAGAGTTACCTCTCCATAGATCTGACATGTAACGACCTAGTTGACAGCATGTAGTTTAATGCCATGCTATGGAACATTCCAGACCCAACAATAAAATTTCCCTGGAGACAAGCGGGTGACAGACCCTCCATCAGAAAAGTTACACAGTGCATCTTGAATGGCTCTGTATCATAACTCTTGTGTTTGAGTAAAGTACAAACACAGTAGGTGTAATTTCTCACCGTGCTGAATAGTGACTTGAAGAGCATACGTGAGATGAGCACAGCCCAGTATATGTGCAGCCCCTGCAGTACCACTAACATGATGTTAAAGAAGTAGTACCCGAAAAAGGGAGGGTACAGCTCCAGAGGGTACACCCAGGTACAGTGGATCAACCTGGGGGCGAGAAGGCTCATTTATAAACTGTGCGAAACATTTACCAGTGTTATGTATATTTTGTTAAAGCTACACTTACCAAAAGGGAAAGATGACGAGTCGAGTTAGCATGAACAAAGCCGTGAACACCACAAATATGATGTTAGCCGCCTTGTTCCATTTGGCGTAGTTGATCACTTTTGCACCCTGGACAGAGAAGTAAGAGAGTGTTTTACTAAATTTCAGCTTTTCTGAAGCATGGTTAGGAGTGCACTGCCATCGCTAGAAAGTGGAAGAGATTCTGAAAGCACAATAGTGGTCTAGGCTGAAGTACTATGCCAGGCTCTGTGCCGGCCTCAGCACTGCGACTTTGATTCCCAGCTCTGTCTCTCTCTCTCTTTACCAATTTTCCTCCTTCAAAGAAATTGACCAGTAACTTTCCTCATGACATCATCTACTTGCCCCTCCTGTGGATAGCTGCAGATCACTCTAGCCTGCAAGATTTTTTTTTTCCATTTGTACCAAAATGTACCACCAAATACAAGAGAATACAGGAGAATATAGATCACTCTAACGTGCATGAATCACTCCAGCTATAACGTGTCTAAAAAGTCGATTTTGCGTAATAGGTCAGTTTTAATGCCATACTGTGGAACATTCCAGGTGAAGCAATAACAATCCAGGATCCTTTTTTCAGAAATCTGCACCCTCTCTCAGTAATCTCTCTAGTCAGTCAGTATAAAAGACAATAGTCTAAACCCCAGCTGCACTGTGGGTATTTCTCAGTTATTATATCTCCTCAGCTCAGATTTGTAGGAGCTGCAGTGTCCCAGTCTGTAACCCGAGTGGCCTCACCTCTCTGTGCTAACACTCACCTCCAGCAGGATGTCGGCAGAGTCGTGCACGGCCATCACCAGAGTCCCGATGCGGATGTAGTTGGAGATCCAGGAGAAGCTGAGGAGGGTCAGTGTGGCTATGTGGTGGATCACCTGCTCGTTAAAGTCCTACAGCCAAAGCATAACAATGAGTCAAGTGAATAATAAGGATTTTAACATTTGTAAATTAAAGGTGCACTGTGTAGCTTTCTGGTGAAGGGTTCACCACCTTCTGCTCTCTAGGTTTTTCCCATGCTTGGACATTAAAAATCTGTTACTCCTCAGCAAAAACACCTATTAGTTTTTATTGTGCGTGAACCAGGATGGCCTTTGAAAGTTCCCTAAAATTACAATGAGTGATTAGGATGTGTTGAACCACTGCAAACCATCTGAAATTAACTCGTTCTGTTTTGCATTTTAAACGTATTTATCTGTATAGAGACACAGAAGTACCACAGAATTGTTTAGCAATAAAACACCATTAATGTGTCCTCTGCTGGTAAAACTGGGGAATGTGGCTTTTTAAATGAGATTGTTTAAAAAAAAAAAGGCTAAATGTTTGTAACTAGCCATTCTGTGCGAAAATTACAGTTTCAAAGCTACTCAACTAAACAATTACACCTTATTGAATTTTGTGAAGGCAGTTGAAGCTGAGAGGACCAAATAAGTCTAATGAAGGGGTATGCACTTTAAAAACACAGAGAAGCAGATAATTTCCTGATTTCAACATAAAACCAAATGTGAATGAAACAAGGCATCACTATCAATTAGGATTGTCACAAATACTGAAAATCAAAAACTCAAAAATCAATACTAAAACTTGTACTGAAACGACCGTAGATACTCATTTGAGCAGGTATCTATACAAAAACAACCACATTCACAGGACAGAAATGAACTTTTCCTGAACGGCTTTAGAATGATCTTGAGCTGTGTCAGAACAAGTATGAGACGACATAGACTCGTGTACTTCCATGGGCTACTATGGTCTTTACAGAAAGTACTACAATTTAATGTTGAAATTCAGATTCTTATTGTCTAAATCCAGAGTCTTGTTTCATTATCAGAATCAGTATTGAGTATCAAGTCTTTTCGTTAGCACTGAAATCGAGTTTACACATGATTGTTAGAGTCGGCTTACTTTTCTTTTGACATCAAAGGTGAGGCTGAGGAGCAGGGAGAGGTAAAAGCCCATCTCAGAGTAATAATACCAGTACTGTGAGGGCAGCAGGGACTGGAGAGACACAATAGGATGTCAGCTCATATTATCACAGGGACACTGGTGCAGGGGCTATAGACTACAGACCTGTTTGGGAAAGCCAGCCCACACCTCCCTCAGGTCATACACCCACGGTTTCTGAAAAGACACACAAAAATGACTCAAAGTGAGAAAAGGAAGTAACCTGATATATAATGGCCCATATATTAACTGGCAAAAAGAGGTTGAAAGTGAACAGACATAGCTGAACTTACATCATAGAGAGCGACCACACCTCCAAAGAAAGCACAGAAATAAAAGGCACATCTCCAGCTGTCAAGGATAAAGCATATTGTCATTTAATATGCCCATGTACATATTCAACACCATAAAACAATGCTGTAGTAATTATGATCATTTGTGTATTTACTAAAAAAACAAAAACATAAAGGAACTGTATGTAACAAGTGCTCTGGCTTGTTTAAAGGTAATACAATCAAAACTGAACCTGGGTTGCCAGTGCCTTGACCTGCAGGAAGAGGACACATACACGTTTTTCTCATTCTCAGTATATGGACAGGTCATGCCTCAGATCCTCCAGAATTCACTGACTGAGCTCCAGAGGGTGCACTAGCGCTGATTAATGATTGGCTGCAGGTGCTGTCAATCATTAATCACCTGGGGTTTAGGTAATGCAGATTCTGATCAGAGAGAGTCATTTTAGGTTTAAACCAACTGGATTTCAGAAACTGGCGACTCAAAAGAGAGTCATGTGAGGCTCATTCTGATTTCTCATTGGATGATCATCTTGAAAACTAAAACACCAAATTATAACAGAAACAACTTGGCCAGGGTCATTTAAGAATACATCAGCATTAGAATTGTCATCAGTAATAACTATATTTGATTTGAACATGTTTAACTCATATGGCAACACATTTTTGTTAAAAGTACCATCAGAATCTTACATACAGTTGCTTCAAAGGCTGCACTATGTAACTTTCTAGGTATAGCGTTCATCTCCTGCTTGTAGATGACTTCACTACACTCCAACGGTCTATACAGGCCTATTGTTCTTATGCAAATGTTTGTGGTTATATGACCAGTTCAAGCTCCCAGTCACTGACCATCTGTAACATTTGTGTTTTTATCTTTTGTGACGTAATAAAATATGGTGCAATAAATTGTGAAAACTTCCACATAGGAGCATGATATCATGACATTTTAGAATCTGAAAGCCTGAAATAAACTCGGTTATTTGTACAATATACTGATTATCCATGTCATGATTAGTATCTACCATATCTATGAGTTAAGTACTGTATGAAATGACACATGGTACCCTGTGACTGCCTAACTTGGCTCATGCCATATTGATATGTGTCTCTGAATTGAATTCTTCACATAATCCATCTGGGATGGGTCTTGCTGAAAGCGATCCAAACCTATCAGAATGTTCAAACAAATGCTCCAAGCTAATAAGTGTAGCAAGCCGAAAAACCTAACTTTGGTGAAATCCGGTTAAGAGAAAGGCACAGACATCTTTTCCTCTACAAAGTGCTCACAAACAAAATAGTCACATTTTCGCCATAATAGGCTGATGTATGTCTGTCTGCGTTGCCATGTTTGTTTTGGTTCGCTTGGGACCTTCTCCTTTGGTCCTGCCCAAACCACAATGCTACTGTGCAATGTGATGCTAAGATGAATTTTCATCAGTTTGTGAACTCACAAATATCATGAGAATTCACCTCGATGCGCATGGTTAGTGACTGCCTCTCTTTTTAAACTTACCTGGCCTCACAGAACCTCTTGCGCAGCCCGGGTCGGTCCTGGTTCCTCCTCCTCCTGAACCACAGCTGGATCTTCCTCTCAGACCAGCTGCTCTTCTTACACAAAGACAGCACCTCTGTCTGAGGGACATGCAATGGTCAATCAAACTGCTAAAGCAACAAGTGAGCTATGCGCTGGTTAGATTTGATTATAAATATAATATATATCCACAGCTGGGTGGAGTAGAAAGACAATCACATGAGAATAAGAAAAAAAATATGGCTAAATTACTACACATATTTTGGCATTACATCAAATTTTTTGTTTAAAAAACAAATATTACTCAAAATCTAATATTTATAAAGAATCAAATCATGTCTGGAGGTAAGGTGCATTTAATATCACACATTTGCCACAGATTAAAATCACTATTACTATGAAAGTAAACTTAAGTAGAAGTAAAAAGTATGGAATCATAAAACCAAAACATTATATGCTCAAAGGTGACAAAAATAAATGTAAATGCATTATATTTCTGCCACCTCTGTATGGACCTTAAGTGGATTATTTGACTTATCAGTATGTGTTTTTTAAAGTACGGCAGCGTACAATTGTGAAAGCTGTACTTAAAAAATCTGTAACATGATAACATGATGATCACAGCAAAAGAAAAATTTTATTCTGTCAACTCAACAAAAGTTTTGTCTAAGATCTGGCAAAGAAAAGAAATGGTTTGACAGGGAGTCAAAAGGCAATTTTTGTTAGGAAAGACAATCAATCTTTGAACAGGAATGGGGCCTTAGACATCATTTAGCTCCTATTTATAACTCCACCCTAAGACATACATCAAAACAAGGAAAACAATAGGGATAGGGACCCATTAGGGACCTGAACGATTACGCAAATATGACTCAGGCACAGTTCACACTTAGTGCAGTTTAACAGAACTAGCTCACTAACAAAAACTGCAGACAAGGTGTGTTAGCTTCAGTGTAGTGTTAGCTCCTCCCTTCAGATGGCAGTAAGGCAGTGTCCATCAGCAATCTGAACACACTCTCTTAGTCCACTTTATTATACAGCCTATGGTCAGACACAACTACAACTAACCGGTCAAGTATTCATGAGTAATATTCAGAATCCACATCATTAGGCCTGTCATGATAACATATTTTGAAGCACAATCTATCGCTACAGAGAAATATTGTGATAAATGACTAAATTAAAACTACTACTAATCACAGTAAATGAGTTTGTAAGTGTACTGTATCATTAAAGGCATGAGCTGCAACAAACAAACAGCAGAATGAACCGATAATTAGCCACACAAGTTATTTATTCAGCCGTCTACAAATCTTACCTTATTACATAAAAATGGCAAAAACCTCCCTACTATATATAAGAAATTGAACACATGATAAATATTAAGCCTCAAAATATATTGTTCTAACTTTCAATGTCAAAAGTTTAGACACACTTTATCATTTATGGTTCTTTGTTATTTTCATGATTATTTACATCATAGATTTTCACTGAAGGCATCAAAACTGTGAATGAGCTGACATGGAAAGTAGTAAACAAAAATACACTGTCAGCAAAGCAAGTTGTGGTGTTTTGCGCATTTGAATATAAAATCTAAAAAATATTTAGCTGAGTTTTTTAACCTTTGTTCTTTGCTACATAAAACTTTATACTTCTCATTATAAATGTGATGTCTTCCATAAGGGTGTGTGTCCAAACTTTTGAGTGGTGGTGTATATTGAAAGATAAATCGATATAGTAATCATCATGACAGGCCTACAGGTCATTCTAACTCGTTTACCTTTTCATAGTGTATCTTTAGATAGAGTGCAGACCTGTGAGGGGAGCCTGGTCCTGGTGCAGTAGTACTCCTCCAGTACAGGGTGAGGCTCAGCTGGGACACGTGCTTTGTCTCTCACTCCCCAAGCGTCAGCCAATGGTGCAGCCACGAACCTGCAACAGGACACATGGATACAAGGGTCCCATTGTAAGAGCAGAGGGAAGAGCAGCTAAAAATGCGCAGCGTCCATCACCTGCTTGTCTCCATGGAGATGTTATTGCGTCGCCTGGAAAGTGGCGAGCCGTTAATACTTTGCACTTGATGCCTGGGGGTATGATGCTAACTGCAGGCACTACTCAGTCAGAAACTCTATAGACTTATTCTGAGTTTTATTTTAACACAATCTGACTGGGAGGAGCTGATTTAGTTGGAACGAAACAAGTCTCTCACACATAAAATTACAGTCACAAGATAGATGGCATTAGTCACTCTCAGCTTTTTGTTGAAAATCAAACTTCAAAACAGGACCATGAATGCTCGTATTGATCACAGGCTCCTGAAAATGTGTTGTTTAAATCCATTTTGTATTTTCCTTAAGTTTTCAAACAATCTTAAAACTTTTTGGGTTGTGTTTGCTAATGTGTGCTTCATATCTCCATGGTAACTCCTGAACATTTCATCATAGAGACACGTAGAACACCCCCAGCGTGATGTCACTGCAAAGTATAAATGTGGAATAAAATTTATCTATAAGGCAACAAGCAGATGATGTCACAAGCCCAAGTTACAGGTCAGATCTGTGGAGAGGCTAGACCTGTCACCATAACAAATATAGACAAAACGCAATAATACTGAAACAAATTTATGCCACTGACACAATAATCCTAAAGCAGATTTTTACCACAGAAACTATTCTACATGTACAGTATTGTCAACCTTTTTAAGCTTAAATCTAAACGTAGAACAGGAAAAATAACAAAACTAGTACAAAGTATTGACATATACATCTGTCATGAATTAAGTTGATATAGTAATTATCGTGATGGGACTACGAGAGGAAACGCTGCTCACAGTAAGAATGCATGTTTTTAAACGTATTTCTGAGCAATAAAAACTGCATTTTTAAACAAATGCAAAAATACTGTATGCACGTAAGTCTAATGCAATACTGTCGTGGTCAGTTCTCCATCAAACAGTTGCAGGATATAGTGCAGTTTTAAGTAAGAAAGCTGCACATATATATTGATAGTACTGTAAATAAGTAAAAGAAAAAGTTGCCATAAATAGTTTTCAAGTAAATGTATTTGGTGATAAAACTCTTATTAAGTACAAGTGAATAACTGTTTGGAATTGAAGCTTGTTATAGTGTCGATAAGAATGTTTACATGAGACAAATTTGCCTAGTTTACTAATGTAGAAAAAGTTTAATTATATATATTTTTTTACCTTTTACTAATAGAGACTATGCAGTATTTGGTATTGTTAAATTAAGAATCAAGTGATGTAAAAAGTCAAAGTCGCGCTAAAAATACTACAAGTAAACAGTGAATGCCTCTCGTGACTACCCCCTGTGCTTTTCTAATCTAAAGCTTTGAAAGAATGCAACAGATTACTTATAGATACTTACACATACTTACACATACTTACAGATACTTACAGTGGCAATAACTCTGGAAACCATGGAAATACCAAATAATATTACTTATGTAGAAATCCCATATAACTAAACTACTCTTGAAAAGAAATGTTGCTAAAAAACAATCAGTAGCCGAATCACTTGCATGTTTATGTACAATTCTAAATAGGTTTGCAAGATTAATCAACATCAAATCAATATCACAATTTGAATGGATGCAGTTAGCAAATCGCAAAAACTAAAGCAATTTTTGAAGCATCATCATTTACTCCACAAATAACAAAATATTCAGTTTTAGTCTGCACAAAAACTGCTCTTTGTGCAGTTTAAATCTGTAGCATATTCTGAAATACATGTGATTCTTGTATTAGCTTCTACGTTCATAGGCTCAATTCAATCTTTTTGTCAATTGATTTATTTATTTTTTCCTAAATCGTGCATCCCTAATTCCAAATAGTCTTACCTAAGTAGATCTACAAATGCACCGTATGACAAATCTAGGGTACAAGCACAATTCATTAAGAAAGAGCAATAAATGATGTAAGTAATTGCTACCTGTGTGTTTATATTCATAAGCCCCAGACGCTGACTCCCTCCTTAGCAGCAGCTTGTGCAATGCCATTTCTGTCCTCTGAAATCAGGTGATTGCTAAACACCCCCGGCACACCCACACCTCCTCCTTCTTAGTCATGTCTCACCTCTCGAATGGGATTCTCACCGGGAGAAGACCTATAGTACCTAGATGGAAGACCTCTAGGAATATCAGGTGCCACAGTGGGGCTGCATATTGTTATGTCATTAAAGAGGAGGTATTACACTTCTATGGACTATAATTTGAACACATTTAGATCACCATGTTACCTGTTATTGTTTATTTTATTGAAAATGTAGTATTAGCCGAAAAACAGTGTTTGATATTCTCCATGCTAAATCCCTCCCCCTTCAGAGCACTATCACTGGATCAATATATCACTGTATCACTATAACGATCAATGTGCATCCTACTAATTAAACTACTGCAAGTCGCATTGGGTTTGTGAAGGTAGTGTATTGTTTTGTATCCTGCTGTAGTATATTTATGGAAAATTGTCGCGTGGGAACATGGGTGAAGTAGATTTGTGGGCTGAGCCTTGGACAAGTTTCAAATAGTCCCCGGGAGAGATCGCTCCATTACTCAAATATGCACGGATGACATAAAGGTGTTTTTTTGATGAGGGAGCACCATAGTACAAAGCCCCAAAAAGTCACTTTTGTATAATACCTCCTCTTTAAGCAAGACAGAATATTTAGATTTTGTCCATTCAAATCACCATTTCAGTTTGAGATTATTCTTGTAGCGTTTGTGGTTACAGCATCACCTTTATGGGCTGAATGAAAAATCCACTGTAAAGAGATGTCGGTTGTCTTACATAAATCCAAGACGTTATTACTTCCAGAAGAATGGTGCCATACCTCTCAAACAGGTATCGCAGTAGCAGTAGGCCCAGGGCGAATGGGAATATGTGGTAGAGCTGAGACGCTTTGGCGTACACTCTGTTCTCTGTGTCCTCTAGGTCTGACCAGGACACGTTCACTGGTAACCACAGCCGCTCCCACCACAGCCACTCCTGCACTGTCTGCAACATGCTGCTGCTGCTGGGGGATACAACATCTATTAAAAGTGAACTATGCCACTTTTTTGTGGGGTGTATACACAGTACAGTAATGGAGGCAGGCAGGTGAGAGCACCAGGTCAAGTTACAAGAGGCAACCCTGCTCACAGTAAGACTGCATGTTTTTTTACTTATTTTTGAGTAATTAGAACATTTACAATTCAATAAATGCAAGATAAAGTTAAGGTACACTTTTGTTCCCACAGGGAAATTGATCCATCTTTCAAAGTCACAGCAACCGACCAGTAGGTAGTGACAGTGTAGTGATAGGTTACTCCTCTTTATTTTATTTATTTATTTGAATGAGACAGCATGTATTAAAGGAGAGCACGTGTTGTAAATACATCGCATTAAGCTCAGAGCTGATTTCCATCAATAGTCCCATGGGACAATGGTAGCTAGTTACTCAGCCACACATTTGATGCAATACTGTGAAAATGTTCAAGGCAAAGAAATATCATCTCCATGAAAACAAGGTGGTGCACCACCTACTTGAAAATGTACATAGTACATCTTTAATGATAAACTTTAGGAGAGTTTGCAAGTCTAGATTTTTAAGTTTTGGAATTATGCTTCAAAAAAATTCTTATTTTTCTTTTTATCTATACCTATAATTATTTTTATTTTATTTTTTACACTCAGCTTTATCATTTCATCACTAAATTAAACTTTTAAATAAATTCCAATTCACATGTGACTATTCAGAGCTCCATTAGCCACACAAATAGCCCATGACAATAGATATCAAAGGGCGTTACAGATAAGTGAGCAGCCTTGACGCCAAAGATAAGTCCTTTCCTCTGGTGGACTCTGCCCAATAGAGAGATAAACTGTTTTTGTTCAAACATCATGAAAATCTACAGATCTATCCTTATTTCATTACGCTCATAAGTCGGCATGGGAAAGCGCACATACCTGCAGGCAGTGTTGTCTTGACAAGTTACAACAAAGGGCAGAGGAACCGAGAATCCTGGGTAAGAATGTTAGACTAAATTAATAAATACTGCTATAAATTACCAATAAGTAAAGTATTACACAATAAATAGGTTGTATTCATATGACATCACAGCATTGTAAACTGCTCATAGTGTCAGATGGAGCTGGAGGACAGGTCAGGATTCTACGGTATAATTTTCAAAAATACTGTTATTTTGACTTAGTGTATGGATTTACTGGGTCTATTCACATGAAACAAAAACTGATGCAAAGTTAAATAACTCATTTGATACTAAGGAATAGAGTCAATATACAATACTGATTCTGATATCACAATGATAATTATAAAAAAAAACCCTCTTTATTTAGACAACAGAATGTGATTTTCAGCATTAAATTGTAGTACTTTCTTTTATATTACCATGTGGTACAGTGCAAGATTATTCTAAATCTCTTCAGGAAAAGTTCATTTCTGTTCTGTGAATGGACATTTTTAGTTCTGATGCCTGCTGAAATGAATATCTAGATTTGATTGTCATAAGTTTAATATAATACATATCTGGTTGTTCAGCATTTGTGGGTTTTCAATTTGTTTTTGTTTTTTAAACAGAAAATTGAGCTAAATTGGCTGTCAAAGCTATGAAAAATCAGACCCTAATCAATGCTAAAACTTATATCAAAACTAGACACTAGTATCGATACTACAAAAATCACATTATCAGGACAGAAATGAACCCTTCCTGAATATCTTTAGAATGATCTTGAGCTGTATCAGAACAAGTATAAGACACATAGACTAGTATACACCCATGGACCACTATGGAACATACCTGGACCACTGAGGGATTAAACAGATATAAGGCCACATGGTAATATAAAACAAAGTACTACACTTTAATGTTGAAAATCACATTCTATTATCATTGTGGTATCAGAATCTGTATTGAGTATCAATTCCTTAGTATCAAAATCAAGTATGAAAGTATGAGTTTGAGTATGAGTTCAAGTATGAGTTTTAGTATTGTAACAACAATACTACTGGCCCCTGCCCTCCAATTGAAATGAGATTATTAACAACGCAATCATTTTAAATCTACAGAAATCACTTTGTCTTACCTTGCTAATAATCTCTGTTGTAGTTGTTCTGGTTGTTTCCTGTCCTTTTCCTGCTTTGTCTAATGAGCATCCATTCTTCGGAGGGAACATGAAATATACACAGGCAGAGCAAATATTGACTCGTGTCCTAGCTTAGCGCTTGTCTAAATCTGCATCATGAGAAAGCTGCAATGTACTGCCGCTCACCTGGTTAGTAAATGATCCCACCCTCCCATTCTCTTTGCATAGAGGATCACTCCTTTAGTTAGAAAAAAAAAAATGTGTTTGTTTTTCTGAACTTCTTTGGAGAATAGCTGTGGTCAAGTCATCTGAGAATAGGATTTAGTGTGCAACCTCACCTGCGAGAATTCACTTGGAATGCTGGGAAGCCCCCACAAAGCACCCATTCAGAGGGAGGGGGGAGGAGCCATGGAGGTTTACAAAAGGTCGAAATATCACAGTAACTGTAAACACGGACTGAATTTGGGATTTTGAAACGTTAAAAAAAAATTGTTGAAATGTCAGCTAGTAATAGGCCAGGACATTTGTAATCTGATTTTGAAAATAGTCTGTTAATATTAACTCATTCAGGGTTAATATTTACAGTGCTGGAAGAGGATGTGTTACAAGCTACAGCAGAGGGCAATAAAAGCACAGAAACAGTAAGGCAATACAATGTGGAAGTAGTGAGTTAATACTTGCTGTGTTTAGATGCTCAGCAACATTTGCATTTGTATTGTTATCTGAATTTAGATTACTGAAATGTTATTTAAAAAGTTAATATGATGTGAGTAATCTGATTTATTTGTGATTGTTCACACCTATGCAGGTTTTGACAAAGAAAATTAGGCAAAAAAGAGGGCAAACTAATGCACCAAAGACAAAATGATGTTAAAGACACAATACAACAATTACAAAATCCACTGATTCACTGACACATATCACTGGATGTTTTTGATGTTCAGATTTATCTCAGATGGGGATCTGATTACTCCCCATGTAAATGTACCACTGACAGTTTTTCACTTAGAGTCAAAAATACTGAGTTTTTTTATTTTGTACATTATATATGCTGTATATATCAAAAACCAAACAGAAGAGCGATCTATTTGATGCTTTATGAAAGGTTATAAATGTATCAATCTCCTTTAGTCTACAAGGCAGAGCTGTAGCATAAGAGCATTAACATTACAGAGCAAATACCAACACATGTTCAAATGTACAGAGAGGTTCAGTGGGTGTGGTCCCACACTGTCTCAGATCAGTCTGGCAGTCTTGACAGTCTCAGAGCAGGTACAGTAGGCCCCTCGTCCTGAATGTGGCTCAGTCTGACAGTCCTGACAGTTCCAGTGCTGAGCAGGTACAGTACACTCCTCCTGTATGCCGGTCAGTCTGACACTCCTGACTGTCCCAGAGCAGGTACAGATCCTCTCCTCCTGTATGCGAGTCACACTGGGCTGTTACGCTTCAGTTCACTGGGGGAGGGGGGCAGGCGCTCTCCCAGTGAGGATAAGCTGGTAGAATGACTGGGCCTTGTGCTCTGCTCTTCTGGCCCTGGAGGTCTCTGTCGGGAAGGAAGAGTGGTGCAGCGACTCTTTGCCCTGGAGCGCGGCGGCTGGGGAGGAGGGCCTTTCAAACAGAACAGTTCAGTGGAGTCTCTAGTTTGGAGGGGGCCTGAGCTAGGGGACCTGGACGGCTGCTGTGGGGCCTGTGCTTGTGTGGACACAGGACCCAGAGGGAGCAGAGGGGTGGACTGTGGTGGAGTGGACTCTGCCCCCAGAGGGAGCAGAGGGATGGGGGTCTGCTGCAGCCTGGAGAGGCTGCTGGAGTGGCTAGGCCGGGGCAGGCTGTAACACGTCTGCACCCCTGGGTGGCGGGAGGGCAGGGTAGAGCAGCGGCCCTTTGCCGAAGGCGGAGGAGGGTGGATCAGGGTGTAGGGTTTCCAGTCTGAGGTGTCAGATAGTGTCCTGGAGGCATGCAGACTGTGGGCTGAACTGGTCTTAGATGGGACATCCACAGGGGACTGGGGCTCACTCTGGAGCTCCCTCTGGTGCTGCTGTGTGGAGGCTGAGTGAGGAGGCTCTGCTGTGCTGGACAATGGCTGTTCATCTGCAGAACAATAACAACTGTTACTATAAGAACGAGTTTCAATAAACATGTTTATACAGATGTAATATGATTTGACCAGTCACCCATAACACAGGTATCTGCTTTTGGAGGTAACGTGGAAGGCAAACACTCACGTACAGAGATCTCCACTCTACATTGCATTCCAAATTATTATGCAAATGTGTCATAAAGGTCAATTTTTTTGTTTTCCAGTGAAACTCATGGATGGTATTGTGGTTCAGGGCTCTTTGGGTCAGTGAAATCAATCTCAGACACCTGCGCCAATTAGTTTGTCAGGTAGTTCCAATTAAAGGAAAAACAACTTAAGGACATTTCACATTATTAAGCAGACGATCATCCATCCATCCATTTTCTTCCGCTTATCTGGGGCCGGGTCACGGGGGCAGCAGTCTCAGCAGGCACTCCCAGACTTCCCTCACCCCGGACACGTCCTCCAGCTCCTCCAGTGGGACCCCAAGGCGTTCCCAGGCCAGCCGAGAGACATAGTCCCTCCAGTGTGTCCTGGGTCTTCCCCGGGGCCTCCTCCCGGTGGGACATGCTGAAAACACCTCCCTAGGGAGGCGTCCAGGAGGCATCCTGAGCAGATGCCCGAGCCACCTCAGCTGGTTCCTCTCGACGTGTAGGAGCAGCGGCTCTACTCCGAGCTCCTCCCATGTGACCGAGCTCCTCCCATGTGACCGAGCTCCTCACCCTATCCCTAAGGGTGCGCCTGGCCACCCTACGGAGGAAACCCATTTCAGCCGCTTGTATCCGCGACCTTGTCCTTTCGGTCATTACCCAGAGCTCATGACCATAGGTGAGGGTAGGAACGTAGATTGAACAGTAAATTGAGAGCTTTGCCTTTAGACTCAGCTCCTTCTTTACCACAATGGACCGATACAGCGACCGCATCACTGCAGACGCTGCACCGATCCGCCTGTCAATCTCACGCTACATCCTCTTTTAAGAGATTTGTAGCTGATTCAGAGCACACACGGATTTGTGCAGATAAAGGCACAATGAGGAAGGTTTCTAACTCAAAAATACATTGGCTTAAGAGAGCAGCTGCTAAAATGCCATTGCAAAGCAGCAAACAGGTATTTGTAGCTACTGGTGCCTCTGAAGTCCCGCAAACATCAAGGTGTAGGATCCTCCAGAGGCTTGCAGTTATGTATAAACCTTCTATTCAACCATCCTTAACCAATGCTCACAAGCAGAAACGGCTTCAGTGGGCCCAGAAATACATAAAGGCTATTTTTTTTACTGATGAGTGCTGTGCAACCCTGGATGGTCCAGATGGATGGAGTGGTGGATGGTTGGTGGACAGCCATCATGTCCCAACAAGGCTGCAACGTCAGCAAGGAGGTGGTGTAGCCATGTTTTGGGTCGGAATCATATGTAGTGAGCTGGTCTTCCCCTTTAGGGTCCCTGAAGGTGTGAAAATAACCTCTATAAAGTTTCTGACTGACCACGTTCTTCCATGGT
The DNA here is from genome assembly GCF_009829125.3 of Periophthalmus magnuspinnatus. Lineage (NCBI taxonomy): Eukaryota > Metazoa > Chordata > Actinopteri > Gobiiformes > Gobiidae > Periophthalmus > Periophthalmus magnuspinnatus. Next base: position 13,156,977 of record NC_047131.1, on the reverse strand, counting down.
ACAAAAAGAAGAACCGTGCTTTCTGTAGCAAAATCATCTTCATGCATGAAAATGCACCATCTCATGCTGAAAGTAATACCTCTGCATCATTGACTGCTATGGGCATAAAAGAAGAGAAACTCATGGTATGGCCCCGATGCTCCCCTGACCTCAGCCCTATTGAGAACCTTTGTAGCATCCTCAAGCAAAAGATTTATGAGGGCGTGAGGCAGTTCACATCCAAACAGAGGCTCTGGGAGAAATTCAAGCAGAAACTCTCCACAAACTCTCAAGTTCAATGGATGCAAGAATTGTGAAGCTCCTATCAAATAAGGTGTCCTACGTTAAAATGTAACTTGACCTGTTAAGATGTTTTGATTGAAATAGCTTTTGATTTCAGTAATATGCTAATGCGTCTAATTGAAAAATAAACCATTTTCCATTTTCAGTTCTTTACAACAATAACATGGTTTGAAACTCTGTTGTGCTTAGTAATTTGGAATAATGCATTTTAAGTTTTTATTTTTGAAAAAATACTATTATTGGGAGATTTGTTCAATAACATTCAAATTATACTCTAAAGGTTGATGACTGTCATTTGACTGTCATTTATATTGACAATTTGGCAAAATCAGAGAGAAATATCATTTACATAATAATTCGGAATGCAGTGTATATGAATGCCTTGGATTTGGTAAGTCAGCATGACTCAGTGTGCAGCACAAATGTCACAGAAGCTAACTTATTAGTATGAAGGTCTTATTTTAAGCAGTTTTGTATCATATTATGTCTTACCTGACATCCCCAGCGTGGTCATCAGAGCGTCCACATCCACAATTTCTGCCCCTGGGTTTTCCGTGCCCTCCTCTTCCTCTTTTACATTCTCAGTTTGCTCTTTCACATTCTCGATTTGCTCTTTCACATACTCCTCTCTCTCCTGAGAATCTTGTGGTTGGTTGGCTTCTCTGTTTCTTCCACAGTCTTGGTCTGTAGTACTGTCTTCTGTTGGCTCTGTGTGGTCTGGCTGCTCCTCTACTGCTTGGGCAAATGACTTGACGATGTCCGGGTCACTGTCTGATGGGTGGATGTAGTCGTTTCCAAAGCTCAGTGCCTCCTCCTCCAGCACATTCTCATCCTCCTGGTCCTCAGCTGGAGCTTCTACGACCACATGGACGTTGGGAATGGACTCAGGGAAGTGCCTGGGGCTGCGGTTGGGCTCCTTTTTGTCGTGGTTCACCAGAAACTCCATCAGCATCATGTTTTCCTTCTTCAGTTGATCCCGGAGCGAGCGCGGCACGTCGGGGATGATCCATGCCACCACCAGGCTCAGGAACATGGCCAGGTTCTGGGCAGAGGACAAAGAGTGGTTTATCAAACTCTATAGTAAAAAAATAGGAGCACTGTATGGAGCTTGGGATTGAATCTATTTAGCAAAATCTGCCATGTTTGTGTACCAGTGTGATGCATGCATTAGTCAAAATATTTTGTCTGGCAGGTCCAGGATGATATAATGGGACATCATAGTTTGATCACCAATCCCTCAAACACAGCTGTCCATTCAGATTTATTTCAGTGATGCATGGAAAATAAAGGAACCCATTGGTCACCCATTATTTAAAAATAAAATACTTGATTCTACAGAAATCCACAACTTTTTCAGTCCCCTGTGATATTTTTCCCCTATTTTTTTATCTTGTAAGGAGCCATATTTGTTTTGATATGGATGGACCGTGCGTGTCCCTGACTAGCTAATCCACCTGTCAATCACGCTCATCTAAACTTTGTGACCAAACTCACATCTTTGTACTATTGAAGAAATGTTAACTTCAGCTGGTCCTAACTCTTAGCTAGAATGGAGTTAGTACCAAGTGCAGCAGCTCTTTGACCAGTCGTAGGTGCGCCTGGTTGTAGCCTGTGCACTCATGAGAAAACAGGGAATTCTGTGCTTATCTAACAGAGTTGCAATATTAATCTATTTGAAGGAAATGCATCTTTGAGGTTAATCACGGCCAGAACACTGTATATAAAATAAAATAAAAACATTTAGTTGTTATTGTTTCTCGATGTGTTCTTACCTGGAAGAAAATGACAAAGGCCAGTTTGGCAGCCAGCATGGCCCAGTACTGTTTAGAGAAGGTGTATGCTTCAGGCGCCCAGGGAGGATCTCTGTAGTCTTTATACCTGAGCAACAAGTAACACAGCTTCAATGCACTGTACCATCAAAAGACTAGCTTTAACTTCTTCTGTAAGCCAACTGAGCTGCAACTATAATATTACATTAGTTCACTGCATTTATTACAAAATTAACTGTATATGATTTTAACCATCTTAACTTATCTGAGTCACATTCAGAGCATGCTTGGGCATATCTAATCTATAAAATAGTTTTTATGCTGAATAAGACAGGAGATTTTGTGGTTTGTAGAGAAAATGGTGGTACTGATATTGAGTCATACTGAAGTTTGTGGCATTTGCTGATTGTGCCCATTCAAGTTGCAATTAATTCTTCAGCCATATGAACTAGTTCATTTTACTGTAAATTGTTTGCAGCGGTCCAAACATTCACTACGATGAGTTTATGAGCACTTTTTGCAACATTCAGAGGCCAGAGTAGAGTTTTGCTAACAATAGCTAGTATGCTAACAGCATAACAGCCTTACTTCCCAGTTCACTGCTGACAAAACTACTCTGTAGAAACTCCTCACCTGCACATGGACACTCCAGTGACCAAGGTGGAGGTGGGAGCAGATCCTGGTGCGAAGTTGCTGACGTTGAAGTAGGACAACGAGTGCTCGGTGTAGCCCGCCATAGTACCATTCACACTGTACATGTACTGGTACACCATTCGTGGCACAAACTCAGACGTGAAGGAGATCACAAACGCCTAGCACACAACACAGCTGTTAGGAACTTACTGGTTATTGGTATGTAATGTGGGCTAGCTTACTATGGAATAAAATATTCTATAGAATGTGTTAAAACATTACAAAGGAGTACAATTGTAATTTTATGTTACTTTGATATAATATACCCAGATGAATTGGTCAAGTTTATTAAAGTGGAACTAAGCACCTACACATAGATCTGCTAAAAGGGCAGTACCTGGAGGACTAAAGGAGAGAGTGAGGAGGAGGAGGGGTGGGGTCTGGGGCTATAAGGAACAGTGTGATTGGTCTAACAGGTATCCACATTTCAAATGTCAGTGTTTGTAATCAAAAACACCTGGCTCTAATCAGGGCAGTCCTGCATGATGTCATGTAGTACTTGAAACTGCAGTGGCCATGGGAGGCAGCAGACACTCAATTTTTGAACACAAAGCTGCAAATGTACTTAGTTTGCACTAAAATAGCCAAAAAAAAGAACTAGAAACAGTAGGTAATGCTATTAAAACACCAGATATACAGTTAAGTTAAGTAGCAAAAACAGTTGATTTAGTGTTTAGTTTCAATTTAAATTTGGTGAAACTAAAGCTAATTCACTATCCAGTTTTTCAGAAAGGAGCCTACCCCACACCAACTACATGCCTACACCAAATCACATGCTTACATTGGTAATAACAGCAAATTTGCTTATTCCACTCAGAATGTGGTACCAAATCCCTGAGAGTGCGTGGAAAAGAGAAAGTGGGAAATATGCAGTTATGTAGAACAGTGAAAAACAAGAGCGAAACATGCATAAAGAGACATGTTATGATTATGGGACTTTATAAATGTTTGCACTTCACTAATGACTTCAAATCACTATCTAGAGAGCCAGCCATTGCTACTTTCTGGGACCATGCTCACAACTATGATGATGATCCAATTAAAGCTTGTTCATTCAAATGAGGGGGATATATATATACTCTCAACAGTTGAAACCAAGCCACCACTATTCTTAACATGTCGCCTTTAAATACATGCATGCCTAAACAGTGTAGTGCACATACCTATGTCCTTACATCGAACCGCATCCGGTCGGCGGATCTCCGTCACAAACTTGGAGGCATCCAATCGGATTTCGATGACATTGTTGAGGAGAGCGAAGGCTGGAGCCAAAGGGAAGGAGGCCACAAACAGAGACACGAACCCGAACTGTATAACTGCAGGCAGAGTCAACAGAAGCTCGGAGTCACACATTTATGGACATGGTATATTTTATTTTCCCTGTTTCTTTTTAAGTGTACATATCATGCATTCATTTTATTGGTAATGTGGTCTTGCTTTGAATTTCACACTTTAGAAGTTAATTTTGAAGTTAGCATGCCATCAGCTGGCAGAAGAGGGAATGAACCTTTTATGATCAGTATTATCCATGCATTTGTAGGCAATAATTCACACAATAATTACTATATCGACTTATTGTTTCATATGTAACAAATTGAACAATAACTCTTGGGGCTCAGTAATTATTGCGGGAACTTTTTCTTTGCACTAGTAACTGTGTAATTATAACAAAATTGGTTGGTTTGTACTTTTTATTATTTTTATGTACTATGATAAGATTTGAGCTGTAGAGGGTTGAAATAACTTCTATGACTTATTACAGATATAAACTAAGTGTTTCATTCTACTATTTATTTATTACTACAGTGTACATTTAGAACTTTTTGTGACAATTCTACTTTAGGATTATTGTGTCAGTGGTATAAATTTGTTATAATATTATTATTTTGCATCTATATCTTCTTCAGCATATCCTACTTCAACATTTGCTATCAGTTTTTATGCAGAAAGGAGATTTTGTTGTTTGTGGAGAAAATGATGGTACTGATACTGCTCCATACTGAAACTGAAGCCTTTGAGATTTCCTAATTGTGCCCATTTAAATTGTGACAGGCCTATGTGTTTGTATACATTGTTTGGCCACATAAATACTCAGACTGCATCCTGTGATAGTGTATTCAAAAACTGCACAGGAGATATACAGTTTTCTGAACTTTTACAGGTTTTTGAACTACATCCCTTTTACATCCCCTTTAACAGTACTTGGGCAGTTAGGAGCAGTGGTGACCGTAGTGCAGGGACAGATCTTGAATTAGGTTCACTAAATGTAGGCTCAAACTATTGTGAATCGACACAAGTAATGAATCACAAAGACTGCAGTTATTTAAATCCTTTGAAAACAACAACAAAAATACTGCTAACCCTGTAGGTTCGATCTTTCCAAACATGTGGAGAAATGCCTGGGATTCTTGTATTAGTTTGGTAGTTCATATTTCAGTCTTCTCCATAATTTAATGCTTCTTGACGTGTTTAAAACATGGACTTTCACCACAATCCAACTAATAAAATTATAAATTGCAAATCTAATCTTAGCCCTACTACAAGATATATATGTTTATGGTTTTGGGCCGAGTGGGATAAGGATCTTGTGAGTATTCAGGGCTGTATGCAAATAGGAGCATAGGGGCAGTTGTATTGGACCCACTCATCTCCATGTACTCAGGTGTGACACCCTCAAATGGCTCCAACGTGTAGTCCTTGTGGTACTGCTGCTTTGGCCTTTTGCCCTCCACCTCGTTTTCTTCCTCCTCTGCAGCTTTCCTCTCTCCCTTCTGCTCTTGGAAAGATCTGTACATCTTCTTCAGTTTGCTGCAAGTAAAACAAATCAGATTGTTAGTGACAGAGAAATATTGTGAGAAGACATTTTTGGGGTATTTAGTATTAAACAATAACATACATAGATTATGATTTTACATTTTGGTCATTGTAAACTGCAATATTGATCTAAAACAGCTTGAACATAGAATAGGTTCCTTAACTTCCTGTTCAAAACTGTATAACTCAGAAGCCCTGCGTTTTCATAGCGACACTGTAATAGGCAGCAGATTTTCAATGTGGTTTTTGCGTGAGGAGATAGGGGGTAGATGAAAACAGACATTCTGAGCACTTAAGCCTCAGATGTAGAACAATACTGGGTTACTCAAAGATGCAGAAATCAATCAAAATCCAACTTTAAGTAAGATAATGATGAGGGAACACCATAATAACATGGTTATAGGCTAATAAAAGGTAATGTTACACAATTATTCCTCTTTAAGGATGAAACATAAATATGCAATATTGGGGTATTGCAAAAAATTACAATTACAAAGGTGGAGTTTCCAGGATACAAATGGGAAAACAAGTCTATTAGCAGCAAGGTAACTTCTTTCATTGTAATTTAAAACTATAAATAAGTGTTATTATTTACAGTGGTGATATATTGGTGTGAAAAATAAACTTACGGTACAAGGATCTCAAAGACATTGTTTTGGATGAGCTGTTTCCCGAGCATGATCATACTGAGCTGGATACACAGCTCAATCAGACAGCCTGGAGGGGCACACTAAGGTACATGACATGGGTTCAGTCACAAGTCCACAATCAGAGGTATAGACAGAAGTGGGTAGTGCTCAGTTACATTCACTTTTACTCATACTAAATATTGTACAGTACAACAGTAGTCTTACCAGAGTAATATATTGTATAGTGTAATAGTACTCTTACTTGAGTAAAGGTTTTGGTTACTCTTCCCACTTTGAGTAAGTAACAAAAGCTTTATGTTAACAATATGAGATGATTTTGAACATTTGTGTTTCTTGCACTGCTCCTTCAGACATGATTTAGTTTGGGGTTTTTTCAGATTTTGAGTATTATTTAATGTTTTGTCCTTCCAGTTACCTTAACCTCAAATCATAAAGGGTGTTCCCAATTGAGTAATTTTTTTTACTTTTGACTTTGGGTAGGCAAAATTGTACTCAAATAAGAGTAAAACAGGACTTAGGAAATATTAAGGAAAACTTCAACTCAACTAATAATTGTTAGAGTACCCGCCTAATTTACAGTTAGTTGCCAGTTTATGAACAAACATAAAATAATGCACATTCTAGCATTTCAAAAGAACAGACCACAATAAATGTCAGAACACTACTCTTATAAGTACAGGTTCTTCAATAAAGTAATTCAGATAAATATAACCGAGTATTGCCCACTTGTTAACAACAAAAAGCAATATGAATCCAGCTCACCTCCTCCATGCGATAATCGCCAAAAACGTAAACATAGTCACCAGGGCGCCCAGAAAATCTGTTTGATAAAAAAGATTATTCAAAATACACAATACTGCTACCACATCTGTCCACCATGGGGAGACACAGACCTGCCCTTGAAGAAGGCCACGTAGAATATGGGTGCAAATGCGTTCATGGATTTGAGGAAGAAAGACTTAAAGATGAGGCGCTCTTCAAACTCTTCCTTTGTCCTGGGGATTTCTGTGAGAACATGAACACAACAAGCCTGTTTACTCTACAGTCCACTCTCACCTGTTCACAGAGTAAACATGCATTAAAGAGAACTTATCACAGGCTTTCAATGGGCAGAGATATGACAAATGCACTACTAACAGTAAAAACTTTAGGAAGAAATGACTACTGTGTATTACTTTGTGTGTGACAAGTAAGCAAAATCAATAACATGAATGAACAAAATGGTATTACAATTAGACAATCTAAAAAGTAAGGACACTTGTCTTCAAGCCATAATTGTTCCTATTATTCCTGTATAATTTGTTGTGGTATTGTGATTTTCTTAAGAGCTGTGTAACAATTTCTATTTGATCTAGACTAATTTACATTTATTCTAAAGTATTTTTACGATATCTACGATAACTAACTAAAACCCGTCTACTTCTGAAAATTGTCACTTCACTGTAATTGGTTAAATCCACCTCATTCATTGACTCAGAGCCTTTCTGAAGGCTGACCAACAAGAAAAGTGGGTTAGGAAAAGAGTCTGAACTGAACTGTACAATTGAAACAGCTGTACAGTTGAAATCGCAATTCAAGTTTTTTCCAATTATCAAATCGCAAAGGCACCAGTTATTTAGATCACAGATTTGTTGATATTTCAACCTTCTCTCAAGTATGAACGCTTCTACAACTGTTTAGAAAGTGCACAGAGACAGAATCGTACTTTTAAAGCATACATACATCTAATCTAATGTCAATCCTACAGTGTGGCAGTACCTAGCTCTGTAAGCCAGACTGCGATGGCTCCGTACACCTCCTCCAGCACCAGGACCACCAGCATGTTGAGCACGATCCCAGTGGTGGTGACCGTCATACGGACACTGGCTTTGGCCTCAGGATCTGGGCTCATGGACCACACACTCAGCATGCAAATCCTGTACATAGCCACGCCCACTACCGCAGAGAAGGTCACCAGCATCTGAGCAACAGCAACATTTAACAAGTCACATCAGAACATTGTAGAATCAGTCATTTTAAACTGAGCTGGAGAACAGGCCACTATTCTGTGGTGTAATTTGCTGTTTAATTGTCAGATTGCATATTCGTTTACCTGATTTATGACTAATATCACTGCAATTACTGAGCCTATCCACATCAGCGTAAATAAACAAAATCATTTTTTCACAATAGCTTCAGATAGTGTTGCCATTATGCATTTCTGTTAAAAACAGGCTGAAGTATGTCTGTATTTTGTTTTTGTTTGTTTGGGCGCTTCACAAACCACAATACTGCCTGTGATTGGTTTGTACCACTGGGTAATCACGATAGTGGGAACAGTTGCAAAATGGATACTCTGGAGTTTGTGAACTCATGAGAATCATGAGAATTCATCTTGCTCTATAAGGTGAACACAACCTGTTGTGGACATGCATAGCTTACACTGAACACTGCTACTTTCTACATGTTCGGGCAGTGATGATAATATTCCATACCAAAAATATGAATGTTGACACGTTGATGAGGTATCCACACATGTGATCTTCAATGTTCAGGGACTCAATCTCTTGCTGTAGAAAAAAGTCAAATGTTATCTATGTTACGTGAGGACTGGAGGTTTGGCACCATTGGCTGGAGTGAAGCTCCACACTGTCACTTCCAGTGTCCAAAAACCGTAATTATTTTTCAAAAGGTTGCAACAATTTATTAATTTGCGATAGTTCCATGGCTAAATTAAGTTAGGGTTCAGGTTAGGGTTTGGGTTAGGGGTCGATAACAGACTCTTTTATCAAATCAAATGTACATGACTGGAGCTTCACTCATCATGACGCTCCACAATCACTGCAGCGAGAGCCTTCTCAACATGCTAGTTATAATAAGCATTAGCATTATAGCAAAAAAATGCTCCGGCCTCATAAAGTTGTGAAATGTGATAATAAACTCATTATGGTGAATAATAAGGATGCTAGGAATGCGTTAGGAAACTGTAGAATAACCATTGCAAACTGTTATAGATTAACTAGTTCTGGTTTTCAAATGTTAAGACTTCAATGTTTAATGTTCCACAATATGGAATTTAACTTAATTATCTCCATGGAGAGCATTGGTGCCACTAGACCAAGGTACAGGTCAGATCTGTAGAAAAGCTCCCAATAGGAATGCATGTTTTTCAAGGTATTTTTCAGCAATAAAAGCACCTGTAAATGAATAAATGCAAAAAAAGACCATCTGGGAGTGGGGCTCAGGTGCTTCTGTTGTGTACAAACATGCACTTAATCCAGTTAAACCTTACATGTTTGTCAGCCCACCCATAAATATGGTTGCGTCATACTTTATGTCAATACAGAGAAGTGCAATCCCCCGTTCCTCCCCCTTCATCCTTCTCTTCCTCCTCTTCTCTCTATCCATCTGTAACCAGGGCTAATCTCACCAGGTAAGCTGCTTTGGACTGTAGGAGCAGGGGTTTCACTACATGTGCTCACAAACAACGGTACGGTGAGCACAAACAGTGTTTAGAAACATTACAATGGTCTTAAAAAAAACATGCACTTTTACTGTGAACGGGGTCGCCTCTCCACAGATCTGACCTGTAGCTTAGTCCGATGGTGCTATCTGCTTTCTGCATTCTGGAGTAAAACCATAAAAGCTCTCCTCTAGATAGTTACATGATGACCTTTATTAAATGTTTATTTTGAGAGCTGGTTTTGGCGCTTGTTCACAGTGTCCAGCATCTAGTATGGATGATGTGAGTGGACCCTGGTCTATTTGAGGACACACTTTCCTGACCGTCACAGTGCCATACCTGAGAGAACAGCATCCGGTCAGTCTCTCCCTCGGCCTCCTCTGCACTTTTCACCTTCAACAGATGGAACAAAACAATTCAAATCTGTCATATTCAATGTAACAATTCAAATCTGTCATATTCATGTAACAATTCAAATCTGTCATATTCATGTAACAATTCAAATCTGTCATATTCAAATAGCTGGGGCGGCAGAGGCGGTACCTGATGGCCGCTGGACTGTAAATGGGAAGCAGTGATGTTCGCGGGTCAATCTTTTGCCGTCTATGTCCCACCTATGCTGCACGGGCATTTAAATCCATTTGACAGATTTACACACTGTCCATCGTTTTTTACAGAGGTAATGACTTTTAATATGTCTATTAAATATCAAATGTTTAGCCGTTTCAAACACAGAATAAAATTTGCTTTTCTTGCCGCTAATGTTGACAGAAATGGTCACACAATGGATATTCCTACAACTTCAGCAATAGTAGTTAAGTATCAGTCTATTTTTTGCATTACAAAGAAATCATAATGATAAAAATTATGATTAAAATATGTAACTACAGCTATTTAATCAAATATCTGGTACTGACGCTAGTGATTTTATTTTATTTTTCATCTTGCACATCGGCTGTGGAGGATCTGCAGGTTGCTGCTCTTCAAAGGTGAAAAAATAAATAAATAAATAAACATGAAAAAAGCCAAACTTATGACCTCTGTAGTGCATTTGGCTCTGTGCACCAGAACAAGGCTGTAGCAGTCCGGTCAGAGGGGAGGCCGAGTGAATAAATGCTTTTTTTCTTTTAGTTGTCAATTAACAATTTAAGTGTGTTCTATATAATTTAATACCTGTGTAGAGGAGAGAGGACACAGGAGAAGGCATGTGATGAGGATTTGTTAGACACACTGGTGCACCGAAGGAAAATTGTTAGTCGCACCAAACAAAATTTTAGGCGCATCTGTACCCAAACTGGTCGCACTCTGGAGCCCTGAAGGGTTGGCATTGCATGATGAACGGCCCCTCGCCAGTAGACCATAGCTCCTCATCAATACAAAGTCACTCCACACATGAGCATGTTTACAATATACCACCTGACAACTGGGCAGACAAAGAGGGACAGAGCAGAGCTGAGACCCATTCAGCCATGATGCCAGTTTTTATATGCCATTGTTAATGCCACCTCAGACCACTGCATCAGCAACATGATGCCACTGTTACCACTTACTGATCCTGCTCAGACACAAGACATAGCACAAAAATGCAAGTACACAAAGAACAGTTACCTCCAACAGATGCACCAAGTGTGGAGAGCCCTGCAGCACAGACATGAGCCACAGCCAGTTTAAAGGCAGAATTTACTGTATGTGTATGTGTATCCCCAACCAGGATACACGCCCAAGGAGCAGTGACTTAGAATGATACAGCATGTAACATAATTATTTTATTAATTTTTTCTGGGTAAAGGATTACTGTATGTAGAGGTACACAAGTCTTTCGTAAATATATTTGGAATTTGTGGTAAATAGAATAGTTTTGTGGGTAAACTTGTTGTGCATGTAGTTATACAATGTAAATATTTTTAGAGGAATACAAATTCCCAAATTTCTCAAATTTTCTTTTGATTGGTTGATTGCTGATAAATATAGTAAATAAAGTCAAACTAAATAATTATAGATTATATTATAGGTATAGTTACTATATTCTGTGATCTAATATTACTGAGTTAAAGCTGGGGTCACCATCCTTAGTGGACTGACTGGGCAGATCATAAAACCTAAGACAAAGAGTTAATCCAGTGTGCAAACAACTTTGAGTGAAAACTTGACCCAAACTTGGCCCCAGATTTACAGCTCCCCATAACATCTGCTTAACTTGCTTGATTATAGTGATCATGCATTATGGATAATAAGTCTATAGGGGTCCTATTTAAGTATGGTTATTAAAATTGCATATAAATAAATTTAATACATAGTGGTCAACTGAGTCGTTACCATGTTTAGTCCATTATTTTACAATAAATGTCTATTACTAGTATTGCTACTAATATTGCAGAAAACATTTGACAAATTAAAATGAATAACCATGTTGGCAATGTACAATTCAAGTCATAGACCACTGTGTTGAAAGCAACCACAGAGGGACTTGGTAGAAGTAGGGAATCAAACACGGCTCTCCCTGTGAAGATGTGTAAATGGGTGGTTCCTTGATTTAAGTTCCTTGAAAGTAGAAATGTGTTATATAAATAGGACTATTTACTATTTAGCTAGAGATCATTTAAAATACTACATCCACAGAATGTTCAAAATTAGGGAATGGAGGCAAATGGAGGCAAAATGAAATAAACCTTAACAATTTTTCTGTAATCATTGGTATTGTCCTGTAAAACCTAAAAGTGTATAATAAATAAGTGTGTATAATAATTGTGCATTCGCAAAAACAAAATCATGTAAAACACATTTGTAAATGCCTTTGATATCACATAGGTATCCAAGATACTATCATACGTCAAAACTGCCTTGATTTATTATATTTTACAATATTGAGCCTTATCCCAATTTCCACTTTTAAATTATTCCCTGCATTCCAAAATTACAATGTATTTGTTTACAAACTTCAAAAGGATCCATATAATCACTAATAACTCACCTTCTTTTTGGTCTGAGCTTTCATCTTGTCTCTTTTCTCCTGCAGAGCCGACTCATACTCCGGCCTCAGTTCCTCCTAAAACATCACACACAAATATGTTTTTATTCTTGATAACCATTAGTATTTTCACAGGTAGTCCACTGCAGCAGTACATGTGTATGGAAGTAGCTTGTAACAAAAAGATGTTATGATGACATACATGTTCTGTGGTGGACAAATCATCAGTTTGGTAAAGTTTTATGGATTTAACAAACATTAGGCCTGATGCATGGAGTGTTTGTACAAGCAAATTTGTACTTAAGGTCTTCTTACCAACATTTTTTGCATTCACAAAACTTTTTCATAAAATAAAAATGTTTTATCTGGAAGAAGAAATCCTCCAAACAGCAGATAGAGCATGTAGCAGTATGTAGTCTGTTTGGTCTAACAGACTTTATACAGTCTGTTAGCTCATATTTGTCATAATGCCAAGCCCAAATTTAGAGAGCATTTCTTAGTAAATGCATATTAATTTTCATGTAAATTAATTGTAAATGAGTGACATGGCGTTCCTAGCTGGATGTTGGATGAATTAAGCACAGTTCTCATTTAAGAAGACATTTGACTGCTCAAGAACACATTGTGAATTTGGTGCAAACTTCTCTCTATGAATTAAAAAAAAACAAACATTCATGAATGTGGCCCAATGACTTTGGACTATTTATGTTAATATAAATGTTTGCTAGAACCAAAAGTTCATATGATGTGTTGTGAGTTGGGGCTGAACAAAATAAATGGAACTGAACAAATTGAACAGCAAAATACATTATTTAAGCATTTTCATGTGAATGAACTACTGTTTTAGTTAAATATTAAAAGATGGTTAAATTTGCATGGATTTGCAAACCACTTTACAATAATTACACCTTAATTTGCCTTAGTAAAGCATGAACAAAGACTTAATTCATAATGAATAAAGAGTTTATTAAGAATGATTCTGGCTTAGTAACTACTTAAAGTCACAGCATGTAATTTTTCAGCAAAAAATAGACCCCAGAAAGAATAGTCTTTGCTTTTGTAAAGACTAATGAGGACCCAATAAATAAATAAATAAATACACTGCACTGAAAAAAGTCCTTAATGTGAATGGGCTTGCATCTCCACATACCTGACTCTGATTTGGCTTGGAGGAGGGCCTCCTCCTGCTTGTTTCCATGGAAATATTGTCGTTGTTCCTTTGGCTATAATCTAACACAGTATGACATAAAACGTATCGATCTCGATGGAAAAAAAAAAATAAAAAAATAAAATATATATATATATATATATATATATATATATATATATATATATATATTTAATAATATATATTTTATCTTTCTATTTCAGTGGAATCATACATGTGACGTGCAACCTCAAGAAAGTTACAGACTGTACATTTAATTAAATGTACCTTTAATTAAAGGGTTAGAGCTAGAAGTAAAGAGATTAATTAAGTAGTAACTAATCAAATCCTTCTTTATAAACTATTTGTCAATTATGAATTAAGTCTTTGTTCATGGTTTCATAATTTTATTAAAAGTGTACATTATTATTATTATTATTATTATTATTATTATACAGAACCGGATAGAAAATACGTACCTGCACACGCTCCTGCAGGCCACAGCATAGACAGAAACATGCAAAGAGAGAGAGGGGTTCATTAGCTGACTGCTGCTGTAGATCCTCCTCCCGCCCAGTGTTTTCAGAATAGGCCTATCCCATTAAAGGCCCAGGCGCATAAGTCTGAGGCTGCACTATTTGAGTGTTTGTGTTTGCCTATATCAGGCGCAGGGGGCTAAGACATGGGTGATAATCTCCAGTGCAATCTAAAGAAGCCCTGCGTGGTCAACCCCAGAGCAGGTCAAAAGGTTGCCTCGCCTTGACCCCACATGACCACAAATATGTATATATATATATATATATATATATATATATATATATATATATATATATATATATATATATATATATATATATATATATATATATATATATATATATATATATATATATATATATATATATATATTCCCAGAAGGAACTCCCAGAAGGAACAATAGAACAGTTAAAAGTACCTCGGTATCCCACAAGCAAATGGCAACTTTGAAGAGGAAACAAGGAAAGCAGCCACAGCCAAATACCTCCGACAAGTAAGGCAAGTCCTAAAGAGTCAGCTCAATGGCAAGAACAAGACCCAGGCAATAAACAGCTACGCCCTGCCAGTAATCAGCAGGAATCTTAACCTGGCCAAAGAAGGAGATACAGACCACAGATGTTAAGACCCGAAAGATCCTGACCATGCATGGTTCCATCCCAAATCCAGCACCCTCAGACTGTTCATGAGCTGTAAGGAAAGAGGCCAAGGACTACTGAGTGTGAGAGCCACAGTCCCGGATGAAACATCCAAGATTCATAAGTACATCAAGGACAAGGCTGCAACAGATGACGTGCTCAGAGAAAGTCTCAGACAGTGGAGCGCAGAGGAAGAGGTGCTGAAGGAACCATCATGGGTGGACAAGCCCCTGCATGGGATGTACCACGGAACATAACTGAAGTGGCTGATATTAAGAAACCCTACCAATGGCTGGAGAGAGCTGGACTGCACAGAGACACTCATCCTGGCTGCACAGGAGCAGGCCTTAAGCACCAGAGAAATAGAGGCCCAGATCTACCACACCAGACAAGACCCTCTTCAGCCCCTCAATCCAGCACACAACTACAGGGTGGCAGTAAAAGCATACATGGAGCAGCATAACCAAAAAGGAACATGAGAAACTAGAAAAATATCAGGGGCTCAAAGAAGAGCTGGAAAAGGCCTGGAAGGTGAAGGCATCAGTGGTGCCAGTGGTCATCGGAGCACTCGGGGCAGTGATCCCCAAACTGAAGGAGTGGCTACAGCAGATCCCAGGAAAAACATCAGACATCTCAGTCCAGAAAAGTGCAGTACTAGGAACAGCAAAGATACTGCGCAATGATACTGCACTCGAGCTTCCAGGCCGCTGGTAGAGGACCCGAGCGGAGGATGAGATTTATATAAAATAATCTATTTCATCTGAGAATATATATATATATATATATATATATATATATATATATATATGTATATATATATATATATATATATATATAAAAACCATGCAGTGTACAATCAACAATGTTAGCTTTAGCTGGCTCACCTCCTCGTCCTGCATACTGGTCAGGTCCCAGGCATGTTTCAGGTACATCTGACGCCTTTTCCAGTGCTCCAGGAAGCACGCAGCTGCAAGGAAAATAATATCGATGTGGTCAAATACTTCCCCTTTTAATGTAGCAGATCAAAACAATCAAACAAACAAATGCTTGGCCATCATTTTTATCATCACAGATGTAGAATAAGTATACCTATAAACATATGTCTAATATCATCCTGGCTGTTTCTTGTCCCATGAGGTTGAATACCTGTCCTAGTATGATCGGACTGCTCTGTTACATACTGCAGTGCTCCGAGTATAATCAGGTGCGTTTATGCCATTGGGGAAAATCACAACCTCCCCAATTATGTTCACATACATTTTAGAAAGTCTGTTCACAAAACTAGGCCAGAGATTTGGTTTTCCCGGCATGCATGTAAACATGCAAACGTAAATTGTACAAATGTTTAGCGGTGAAAAGGCTAAATATTATTTAAGATTTTTGGCTCACATATTTATTTCATGTTGACTATTTTTAAACTTGCTGATTCAGAGTACAACCTGGTGTAGAATAAGTCACATAAACGTATTCTTAAGTGCTTGAGTCTGCTATATAGTTATAATCTATGACCTGTGCATCATTATATTTTAATTTGGACATTTTAAATCGCAATATTGATCTAAAATGACTGCAGTGCCCAGTGGGAGCTGACGTCACCGTAAACATCATGACAACAAAGAGCTGCATGCTGTCGAGACGTCTCATGGCTAGCTGTAGATCACGCTAGCGAGCAGCAGATTTTATTTTTCATTTGACTTTATCACGTTGCCGAATCCTATTTGTATCACCAATTAGAGAAATACAATTGGAGAACAAAGTAAGTATAGAGCAGAGGGTGTGTACTTGTGGTGGTAAAAATGGGAGTTGATCAGTGATATTAACATAAGTGATTAAAAATGCTGAAGAAATTGCTGAAATATGCATGAATCACTCCAAAATACAACTATGAGTGATGAGAGGAAACTATAACATAGTTAAAAGCTCTAAAAAGTAAATTTTGCATAATAGGCTTGCTTTAAAATGTCAGGCCGATTGCATTGCATTATATTCACAATAATCTTAATTGCATATGTGCATTTACTGGCATTTTTTTTGCTAGACAAGCCTCTCAACAGCCTCTCTCTGCATTAGCCCTTTATTTATTGTTTCTCCACACTTGGTGGACAATGCACTCTGTGACCATCTCTGTTTCGCTCTAATACTGAGGGGTACTCCGGCTAAGGGACCAGCTGAACAGAGGGCAGTTTAAAACAATGCCTACCCCACAAAGACATGAAGATGGCAAAGAGGACGGTGGCTCCGTTGTCAAACAGGTATGTGACTCTGGCCAAAGAGCACACAGAGCTGAGCTGCCAGTAGTCACACACTCCATCACACAGAGGACACATGGTGATGTTCAGCCTGTCGTTACAGGTCTCATCACTGTCAGAGCAGAGAGCAGAGCCATTGCTGAATGATTGATTATTTGCATAGCACCTTTCATACATGTAAACAAGCAAATCAAAGTAGTTCCCATGATCAAGAAGTAGACACAAACAAACAGTATACATTAAAATAGTGCAAATTGTAAGAATAAACAGTGCAAATATAAATACAGTGATGGCGGTATAAAACATGACTTATTGTTCAATATATGAAAGCTGGAACAAAACACTTTGGGGGTCAATATTCATCGTGCTTTTTGTGAAACCACCGGCTAATAATTGTTAAATTCAGCTATTTATTTATTGCCACTCGTTATAATTCTCTGTAGTGATACATCGTATATCAAAATTTGGGTGTGGGTGGGGTGTGCCAAGAATTGTCCGACAGGAATGCCCTAAAATGAGTCTTTAATGTATTTTTGTTCCATATATTGTAATATAGGTACTATATGTGCCATATATTGCTGCATATAACGCGTTTGGTGCCGCTACAGTAGAGATGGGAGGAGGAGGGTTGGAGGCATTTATGTGACCACCATAAAAATCAAAGGCAGCAGAGGTAGCAGAAGCCACAGAGGCTGTGACAGACACACAGGGGGATTGAGGTGGGACTGACCTGGGGATGTTGGAGTCGACAGTGAAGATGCCATAGAGGAACACGATGATGCCAAGCAGAGAGGGAGGGATGAGAAGCTGAGTATAAACTCCCAGCCACGCAAAGTACAGGCCAATCTGCTCTCCAAAGTATTTTCTGTCACATACACATATACAATAGTGTTTTTCAAAGTCCTTAGTCGTGGCAGTTCCAGTTTTGACTTGTTGTTAAGTACCTGATCAGATCCACGGGCTGGTATTTGTGCATGACTCCGTAGTTGGCCCATTCTTCGTGGAGAATCTGAGAGACAATAACATTGAGTACCTTGAGTAATTAGTACTTTGTCAGATTTGTTTACTGAATTTTTCAACATAACAAAAACGAAACAGTGTCTGTGTTCCAAGTTATATCACTTTTTTGCAATAACTAGTCTATATACAAGTGTGCGTCATTCAGGAGATCAAGCATAGAAGAGGAGACATGTTAAATACTAGCCTACATCAGACAAAAGGTGGGTAGATTATTGAAAAAGAGATAATACTGTGAATGTGGTTTGCAGACGAGTAAAATCTTAATATTTAATCTATTATTATATCTATGTTAAGGGTGTAAGGTAATATTTCTTAATTTTTGTAGGTACATTAATTTCACATATTTAAATGTCAGCTAATATATTTATAGACAATCCAACACACTTCTATTGGACTGACATAATGTTATCTGAAAATCATTATCGGAATATACTATTTTTGTCAGTATGGCCGACCTCATTACATTACATTAACAGTTTGGTGAGCTCACCTGTCTGTCATTGCGCTGGTCTCTCCGTCCTCTCCTAGTGAATGATCCCTGTATAAAACAGTACAGTGAATGAGCCCTGTATAAAATATTGCACAGTGAGCTAAAAGCTTTTCTCATCTACAAACAGAGTCTAGTTTATACATACGTCATGTAGCGGGAAGGCAGATTCATACACTCCTCGAGCCAGTAATGACTGGATACCTGAGAAAAAAGGCCAAAACATGTAATTATAAATGAGATATTATAAATTATTTAGCAGAGACTTATCTGTTCTTACCAGTGGTTTGACAAGTTTGTGTACAGGTAATACGTGAAATGATCTCAGCCACCTTAAAAAGAGGAGGAACAAAGTCTTTGGTTAACTAACTAAATGTGTGAATAAGGGGAAAAGTGCTTGTACATACTATTCTGCTGCGCGTGCCATTGTCAAAGAGTGTCTCTGTAGATTTTATGTCATACCTGCACCAGAGGACACAGGACAAGTCAATAACAGTGTGCAATGAGTAAACACACCTCGCACAGAGTTCAAATCATTCAATTCTAAATATTCTTCTTGATTTGAGTTTAGAGTCATTTAGTTTATAGGTCTAGATTTTTGGATTTGTTTCATGGTCTTTCTAACTGGTTTCAGTACATATTTGTTTTTTAAGTTGGTTCCTTTGAAAGATTTTTTTTTCTCTTTAAATTTTCTGGTAGAGGATCTGCTACCTCCTTGTCTCTGGATACTATTCCTTTGCCTGAAATATTCTACAGTATGATTTTTTGCATATTCAGCTACATAAAAATACTAAATACCTTGTAAAAAGCATTCTTAGTGTGAGCGCGGTCACCTCTCCTCAGATCTGACCTGTAACTCACTTCCATGAAAATAATTTCCATACTATAGAACAACAAAAGAACATCTCCGTGTAGACAAGCAGATGGTGCTTCTCTCACCAGAAAAGCTACATAGTGCGCCTTTACAAGAACTTATTGAATGAATGTTGTGATGAATACTTTGACATAAAAATAATCTAAATACTAAACTTATTAGAGCTAATCTAGTCAAAGTTACTAAAACCTACATTACTATTCTGAATCCAGGGTATATTAAGCTATTCACATATTAATTGCTGTGTTAAAGATACTGTATGTAGTCTGCACTCTCACTGTTATAAAAAGTACTACAATCACAACCTGGGTTGCTTTAACCTGCAGACAGAGGACAAGTTTTTTTCTCATTATATGGAAAGGCTGCACCAGCACTGACTTATGATTGCCTACAAGTGCTGCGGTTTAGTGAGGATTCAAATCAGAGACAGAGTCCTTTTAGGTTTAAACCAGCTGGATTTCAGCAATAAAAATGGCAACCCAAATGAGAGACATGAGAACCAAAAAGCCAAATAATAACATAAATAAAATAAACAAGCTCCTCCACACTCACAGATGGAGCTTGTCCCTGATGAAGGCATGTTTGAGGGTCTTAAAGCGGATGCGGGTCTGGGGGTCCCTCTGGATCTCCAGGTCAGGGATGTCCGGTTGGAACGGAGTAGTCATTTTGGCCATAACCTTATCCCACATGCCCGCAATGCCTGTGCGCTTACGCAAGTCACACTTCTACTCATAAGGAAAACAAACAGAAACAGCTGAATTACTGATTTAGGACTAGTGGTGCCCAGAATATTCTGTTTATGTATTATAGTAGAAAATCAGGAATTCTTGATGCTTTGATTTAATAATATCTTTCTTACAAAAAAAAATAATTGTATTTTGTTTTAGAGTCTATATAGTCTAGATTACAAAAAAATATCTAAATATCTGCCTATTATTTTTGTAGTCACCTAGTCACAATTAATCATTTAATTGTTGCAGTCCAATCTATCAGACAATCTGAGGGTGAATGAACAATGTCACTGCTGTTTGTTAATGTGTCAATAATCGTGAATAGCTATAAAATCCTGATGTTTCTTGTTACAATCAAATATTTGTAACAGAAGATGCTGTATCAGGACAAATAACCACATGAAGGAAATATATATACAGAGAAAAGCATGTATTTATTTTTCCTAGATTCTGTGAAAAGTTAAGCTGATTATGGTCACTTTAAGTAGGTCCTGACCTTTTTGACGGCAACTTTAATCTTCTGGAGTTCTGCCTCGCGGCTGAGGATGGGCCAGGGGATGTGCAGGCGCAGGAACCTGATGCCATGTCCCCTCTACAACAACACACAACACCATAGAGTGCAGAGGTTACAGGTACAGGGGCAGAGTGTACAAGAATGTCACTCTGTATTAGGGATAGGCTGACATGGATTTTTTGAGCCGATACCAACATCTAGTATTTTGCGCGCTGCTGTGACTGATAGCAGGTATTTACCAATACCGATATTTAGCTTTTAAAAACTATAGCAAGGCCCACAAATTTATCTTAAGTTAACATAAACATCACCAATGACAAAATAATGTGTTACATGACTATGTAAACATACAGGCATATAATTCTCTTCTATTTCCATTTTTACACGAGTATGTTCAAAAAGACAAATCTGATGCACTGACTATGTAGGAATGAAACGTGGGCACACAGAGACTGGGGCAAAACACATACATGAAACGATATATCCCCCATCCCTACTGTGTATACCAGTACTGAGGTGGGACCAGACACAAGTCCCAGAAGACGAGACCCAAGATCAAGTCCAATCAAATGAGACAGGATTTCCATATAATATATGATAAATAAATTGTACTGTGAAGTTCACAAGTTTGGATATGTTTTGTTTTAACATTTTTTGAAAAAAAAATCTGAAAAATCACAATTCAATATTTTTCCCAAAATCATGCAGCCCTAACCAGTATGTAAATTGTCACTTTGCCCAATGAGCGCTTGACCTGAGTTGCTCCTCTAAAGCTGTAAGTATGCACTTATATAGTAGGAGCTCAATCCTATTATTTCAAAACCAGGCAGCAGCACCAAAAGAAGCCCAAAGGACCACACATGACACATACACAACAGATACTACCCTTGTGCCATGCAGTCTGGGTGTGCAGAGCTCTGTGCTAGTCAAAAAAAACTCTTTATTTAGACATGAAATCATAGTAATTTATTTTATATTACCATGTGGCCTTAAATCTGTGCAATCCCTCAGACATCCAGTTAGATTCCATAGTAGCCCATGAGTGTATACTCGTCTATTTGGTCTTATACTTGTTCAACTCACGATCACTCTATAGCTATTCAGAAAATGTTCATATCTGTCCTGTGGATGTGACTATTTTAGTATCAATACCTGCTCAAATGAGTCTCTAGTCTCAATACAAGTTTTACTGTCAATTGATTTTCGATACTTTTGACAAGCCAATGTTGCAGTATGAAGTTCGATTATTAGCTGGTGGCACACACTGGGCTATCGCATGCTACCACCGTGCAAATAATGAATATGACTGACTTGTCTTATCACACTGCAATACAGGCATTTATTTAATCAAAGTTTTCGTCCAAAGTTGGGAGAAAACGTAAATGGAAAACATTAAACATCAAATGTGTTTCATCATTTCAGCAGTATGATGTAAATATACTGGCATACTGAATTTAGCAACAACAAAAAAAATAAAGAATCAAGCAAACAGTTCTCAAACTACAACTTCAAATAAGATAGTAGTAGCAGTAGTACAGTGTTTATACTACAGCTTTGTGAGGGTTCTATAATCTGGTCTAGCTTCACACAATCTTAATCCTGAACCAAAACAGAGTGATTTAACCAGCCACACACATGCACAGGGCACTGCTCACTCCATTCATTAAACACTGCTCTATCTATGCGACCACGCACTAAATGACTGGGGAAAATATCTAATGGCGATTTTATTTGACAAGCATTGCGATTAGATTTGCTATTTATGTTTTTAAATTAGGATCCTGTTCAAAGTTCACATTTTAAACATGTCTAGAAGAATTGACAAAAAGACTGAAATATGAATTGACAAACTAATGCAAGAATTACATTTCAGAATGTGTTTGTACAGATCTAAACTACAGGGTTAGCAGTTTTTATAGACACTAGATTTTGTTCTTTGCAGAGGATATGATGGTACTTCAAAAATCGCAGCCTTTACGATTTGCTAATTGTGCCCTTTCAAATTGTGATTTAGATTCAGTTGCGATTAATCTTGTGGTGATACTAGTCAATGCTGAAACCTAGATACTCAATTAAGCATGTATCAGTACTAAAAAAGTTACATTCACAGGACAGAAATTATCCTTTGGCTAAACAGTTTTTGAATGATCTTGGTCTGTATCAGAACAAGTGTAAGACCACATAGATTAGTATACACCCATGGACCACTATGGAACCTACCTGGACGACTGAGGGATTACACGGATATAAGGCCATGTGGTAATATAAAATAAAGTACTAAGATTTTATGTTCAAGATCACTTTCTATTTTCTAGAGAAAGAGTCTTTTATTGTCATCGCGGTATCGGAATCTGTATTGAGTATCGAGGCCATTCCTTAGTACAAAAAGTCCAGTTTGAAATTTTAGTATTGTGACAACACTACATGCAGCCCTACTTAGAACACTGTCTGGTCTATAGACTATACAGACTACAGCGCACTTATGGCTCTCACCTCCTTGTCCCTCTCCAGGTGCAGCCCGGCCTCCAAAAGCTGAGCCTCAAACTCCTCCCTCATCAGCACCTTCTCCTCCTCCGTCAGCTTCTGCTCCTCTGGGTCAACTGTGGTGGGACACTCTCCGGACTCTCCGTCATCAAACCTGGCGCCCGGGAAGGGGAAGGGGAAGGACATGCTGCCATTGGATGCAATGGACAGACGCGACTTGGATGCTCGTCTCTTCTTGCACTTGAAGGAAAGGACGTAATCCACCTTACGCTTCCCATCAGCAAAATAGAGCCCCGGGCCCAGCTCAATGCCTGTCACCTGTCAACACATACATGTACTTAGAGTTATTCTTTGGTTGGTTTGGTTTACTGTCTTTTTGGTATTGTACTTTATCCACTGTCCTGATTTTCCCTTTATGATGAGAAACAATCTAGATTTTTTTTGTTTTAGTAAAAGGAGTATGCATCACAAAATAACTATGCGGTCTATAAACTGTATTATTGACATAATTTAATAATTCACAGCTTCTCAAACTGTGGTGTGTGCATACTTTCAAGAGTTTTCTGTCCATGGATTTGGTCTTATTCTAGTTGCACAAGATGTTAGCTCATCTGCACTTGACCACTGTCATATCAATCCTTGTTCACACACACCCCAAAGCCTCCAGAGTGTGATAGGAGCCACTTGGAGAGCGCTTGAAACAGGTGGTCTCGGAGTGGTAGGCCTGTCACAATAACACATTTTGAAGTGTGATATATTGCTAAAGAAAATATAGACAATAAACGATAATACTGAAAATTATGCCACTGACACAATAATCCTAAAACCTGATAAACCCAGTAAACACTTTTTCTAAATATACAGTATTGTTAAAAAGCATAAGCTGCAATAAATAAAATCAGAATGTATTTATAATGAGTCATAGTTAATAAGTAGTTAATTAAGTTATTTATCCGACTCTCTGCAGCTAAACTATAATCATAGTACAGAAAAATAACAAAAAGTTCCCCACTAGGGCAAAGAAACAGTACCCAAAACAAACCACATTACACCGAGCCCCCCAAAATATTGTTCCATTCTATCATATATTAAAGGATAAGTCAATATAGTAATTACTGCGACAGCTGTGGTGTTCACACGGGCCCAAAGTCACTCTCAGATCTTTTACTTCAACTCCCTTAAACCCACATAGTGTTTACCGGAGGAGGGGAATTGTTCGGGCCCGGAGCTGTGAGGGGCCCTCCATTAGTGAGGTCAATCCCGATCCCAGACAGAGAGCGGGCCAGAGACACCAGCGTGGATGAGGAGAGGGGAGGCTCACTCATGGCTGACACAGGATAATGCTCTTTTACGTTTCATCCCTCTGTGAACATACACAAACATCATGTCAAATACTGTCCAAAGAGCAGTACAACATAAGCCTGAAAGAAGAATACTTTGTACCTTTAACCAAAACACTGTGGCAAGTTCATAATAATGTCTATTTTGAAAGCATATTTACATATTAACATGGTCATGCTTAGTTAATATTATATAAATCTCAACAAAAACAAGGGACTTCTTCAATTGACCAATTATCAGAGCATAAGAAGTAGCCAAAGTGAATCTGTATACTAGGAGACTATTCCTTCCTGGTTGACTACATTAGTTGAGGCATACATAATGACCAAAAAGAATCTAATCACAGCCCCAGATGTACCAATCTCTGCACAAAGAATTCCAGCATGTGAGACTGAGTATTAAGTGAGGATATCATAACTTCCATCATATTACACATTTTTACCAAGATAAATATGGGAAATTTTTGCTGCCTAGTCAAATTTAGTCTTCATTCCAGAGAACAATGTAAAAGCTCTCTGATGTTATAATAAAATAAAAATTAAATGTTCAATAAAACAAATGCAGTGAAACAGTGCAGTGAAACAGCAGTGTCTTTACATTTGATGTAACTCTCGTTGAGACTCAAACACACCTTAAGCCTGCACCCACATGGCTTGTCAGGGCGCCAACATGGAAATCCCGAAAATGTGTCCAACAGTTAAAAAGGTCAGTCACAATGTACTCCTGTCCTGTACCCAATGATCCCAGTCTAATCAAGGCCAGAGCTCCACAAAAACTGCAGTACAGATCTACTTTACATGTTTCTAATGAGAAGGTTTAGAAGATTACCTACAAGTGGGTCTAGGCAAAAATGTACTAAGTAAGAGTATTGTTACACACTTTGAGTAAGAGTATAAAAGTATTTGGGGAAGAATATAATTGCAAGAGTAACTGACTGAATATTAAATCAGATTTATAATTTGAAGTTAGTTTAAATGGAAGGACATTACATTAAGTCATAATCTGGTATTTTCAAAAGAAAGGAACACAAAAATCTTCAAATCATTTCATATTGTCAACTTTTGTCACTCAAAGAATTACTCACAGTGGAAAGAGGACACTTACACTCAAACAAGAGTACTATTGCATTGTCAAACGTCATGACTGTGTCCAGTAGGAGTAAAAGTATGCTGTCTGAAAAGTACAGTACTTGAGTACTTGCAACCGAGTACTATCTCCTTCTGTCTGTCGAATACAGCACTTGCACTCTTACTGTCAGCAGGTTTGCCTATTCACAGATCTGACTGTAACATATCCTGGTGGTGTCAGCAGGTAGATAACTTGCCATATGCCATACTGTGGAGCATCTCCAAAATGTTTGTGTAGCTTTAATGCATCAAGAAATGAAATGCATAGAGCAGTCAATTGATTACTTATTTGTAAACCTTATTTTAAAAAACGTCCACTCTGTGCCCAGTTTTCTGTCCAGTCACCCTGGGTTAGTTGAAATTGGCAAAATAAAATGAATGAATGAATACTAGAGTGACAGAGAACAAGTCTAGTCCTATTACACTTCTACACTGCTCTCTGCAAAAGGTCTAATTGACCAAACTGACCCTGTTGCTCTTGAACTTCCTTAGCAGTAGATCTACCTGTCCCTGTCTCTGTACCTGAACATGTCTGCTGCTTGTTTGTGAGGGGGGCAGTAAACAGGCAGGGCTACAGTGCAGTGTCTTTGTGGAGCTTAGTATTGTTTAAGCCAGCTAACAGCCAGGGTCAGGAGTACCCTCACAGCGGGCAGAGGGCAACAAGGGAGAAGATTATACACCGCTAATTATAACTACAGCTGCTTTTACTCCATGCTTCACAGGAATACTGTCAATGTAAAGGCTACTAAAAGAACTACTTACAGTTCTGGCACCATGAGAAGGAACTGTCCATATCCATCAGGGTAAAAAAGAGGGAGTAGCTCAGGGTAAACATGTGTAGTGGTCCTTTCTTATCACCTTTTATTGATGTAATTTTCAGGCAGGGTAGGAAAAAACATATTTCACCATTTTTTCTGTATTTAAACTTAAGAAAATAACTTTATATTCCACCCTTTACTGTTGGCGGGTATCAAATTGGTCAACAGTAGTGACAGTTGGGACATTTCTTGTACAGAACTGGAACAAATCAGTGGCTTTGGATAAATCTACAAGTTAAATCTGGTATTCCCACTTTATTGCTATCCATGTGGACTCATTAATCCCAGACAGGTGTCATCTAGAACGGCTTAGCCCACTGTACAAACTCTACTCAATGAAATACACCGGAGCGCAGATGGTGAGGATGTGGAAAGTGTCTGAGTCTAATCGTCCCAGCAGATCTGGGGAAACAACCCTCTTACTTAAACTTAGCCCACGGTTGCGCCTTTACGCTCGGTCATCCTCATCGTTAGTTACAGTAAAAGTGAAGAATGTACTCACCAGAGCTCTGGAGTAGTCGGTTGGGGCTGTGCAGGAGCATGGATCACGGACGTACAATGGACGGACAGGCGCGCAAACGAGAGGACGGTAAACGGGAGGACGGTAAACGGGAGGACGGTAACGAGCTGAGCAATGATCCGAGCGCGTGCCCATGAGAAGAGGGATTAGTGCGCGCGACACGGAGACATGGCTAATTCCCCCCCTCCACCTCCTGAGTCCTGACCACAGCACCGTCCACACCATGGATCTGGTATATGTAGGAAGATCATTTTTCTCAAGCCATTACAGTGGGAAAGCGTGTAATTTTGCTATATTTTTCATTTTTATATTTTTTCTTTTTGAACATGTGCTCTCTGTGTGGACTGTGGCTGCTGCAAACAAGTGGGCCAGACCAAGCTCGAGTGTTGGCCTCTGGCATCTGGCGCCTTTATGCCAGGCCTGGCTGTGGCATAAAGCTGGCACACCCGCTCAAACTGGCATGTCAGCAAGCACCTCTGAGTGGGATCATGCAGTTGATATGAATAATCTGAGAGAGACCTAGAGTACAAGACGTGAGCAGGGCTTTACTACTCTTACTGAAAAACTACTGGAGGAGCACATGATAAAAGCTGAGCTACAACTGTACTGCAGGAGGAGGACACATGGAGAAGAGTAAACCATTCGGCTCTTTCATCAGCTCATTAGCAATGGTGCAACAAGTACTCCGTGTTTTTAATTAAGTAAAAGTATCACATGAAAAAAATCTACTTCGGTAAACGCATTGAAAAATATACTTATGAGTAAAAGGAAGGGCGTTCCTTTCTAGGGTTGTACAATCACGCCCTCTAGTGGCATGATATAGTCCTCATCTGCTGCATACGTAACCCTTTTTTTATTTCGATCTTTCTCTTACACTATACTGAGAAAATACATTAAACATAATGAATAAGTACATTAAATGTGAAACTGGTGTCTTTATTTACACTTTAAACATTTTATTTACACTTTAAACAAATTATTATTATCAGTAGTAATAGTAGTACTAGTAGTAGTAGTAGTAGTAGTAGTAGCAGTAGTAGGCCTATTAGTATTATTTAACTTTTATTATTATTATTATTATTATTATTATTATTATTATTATTATTATTATTTAACTTATTTAGTTTTTTCCTTCTTTTTTAAATTATTTTTTACCGCCTCACCAGTCACGTGCTTTATTTGGTGTGATTGGCCCACGTGGGTTGTCATAGTAACACGTCCACACCACGCTGCTGCTGTCCTGACGAGCACACAACACATTCACAACAGTTTGATTTCAAAATTGTGAAACTATTTATCTCACCGTGGTTTTCACTGCTGAAAATATGGCTCGGTTCAGGACACGCCGTGCGAAGGTCGGGAACTGGTACGAGGACCTGTGTCTGGAGGAGGTTTGGAACCACACTATCAAATAGTTAGGCCTATCCATGAGTTTAAGAGGGATGAAACATTAGGACCTTTGTTATAGCAACTTGGTTTGACTTACTTTGGGGACATAGTACCTGCGGTAAATATTTATCAGAGTTTTACATTAGTTAATTTCAGTTGAGCTCTAAAACAAAATCACTCTACACGTGTCATCAACTATCATCAATTACTGTGTGTTTGTTCCACTGAAGCTTCTCTTCTACTGTGTCCAGCTACTCTGCACACAGAAACTGGCTGTGGGGACATGGGATATCACCTCACTGGGGGGTGGGGCGTTGAGTGTATATCTAATAGTCGGCCTCACCTCCACGCACAGCTTGGGCTCTGGAACCCAACTCCTTGAGAGAGACTGGACTGGACTGGCTGGTGTGGGCTTGCTTATTGTCCCACAACTCAGTTTATCCCAGTGAACGAGAGGGTAACCCTGTGCCTTTGGGTCAGGGACAGGTCTCTCACTTTGGTGTCAGCCTACAGGCCAAACAGCAGTGTACAGCACCTGGCCTTTTTGGAGTCCCTGGGAGGGGTACTAAACTGGACTACAACACGCACTCCCCAAAGGTAAAAAGTTCGGGTTGGGAGGAGTTCAGGGAGGTCATGGAGCCTCAAAGAAATTTTGGCAAACCGTCCAGTTCTTCAGGAGTGCTTCACCAACTGTCGACCTTGACTGGGGTGGAAGGAATACTTAAAGGATGTTCTCAAGGAAGTTTCAGAGACTGAAGACTCAGAGGTGGACTCATTCATTATCCTGGCTGAAGTCACTGAGGTGGTTGGCTCCCTGTGGTGGTGAGGGTGGATGAGATCCGACCTGAGTATCTTAAATGTCTGGATGTTGTGGGGCTGTCTTGCCTCTGTAACATCGTGTGGCCCTCGGGAACAGCATCTCTGGACTGGCAGACCGGTGTGGTGGCCCTTTGTTTAAGAAGAGGGACCGGAGAGTGTGTTCCAACTATAGGGGAATCACACTTCTCAGCTTCTCCGGTAAGACCTATTCTAGGATACTGGAGAGGAGAATCTGACCAAACCTCAGATTCAGGAGGAGGAGTGCGGTTTTCATCATGATCATGGGACACTGGACCAGCTCTACACTCTCCATCGGGTGCTCGAGAGCTCATGAGAGTTTGCCCAATTAGTCCACATGTGCTATGGAGAAGGCATTCCTTCATGTCCCTTGTGGTGTCCTGTGGGGGATGCTTTAGGAATATGGGGTCCACGGATGTTTGCTCAGGGCTGTCCGGTCTCTGTATGACTGGGATGAAAATTAGCATGTCCCACCAGGAAGAAGCTCTAGGGAAGACTCTATGCCTTCCCTGGAGCCTCTTCCCCGAAGCACTATGTCTCTCGGCTGGCCTGGGAACACCTTGGGGTCCACCGGACAAGCTCTAGGAAGGGTCTGGGGTAAAGGAAGTTTGTGAGTCCCTGCTTAGACTGCGGCCCACGCAACCTGCCTCCGGATAAACAGAGGAAAATGGATGGATTGATAAAAGACCTACTACTACTAGCTAACTAGCCTACTACTATAACTACTAGGCTTATACTTCCATGCATACCAGAACAGTTAGATACTCTAGAGCACCTTTCAGAAAGTAGAGACAAACAGCTGTTGCAGACTACAGGCTGTCATATGAAAGAAAGACACAGATATTCATGTATTATATAAATTTGAGTTTGAATTCAGTTGTAACACATTTTTATACTTCCACAGGATACTTTGAAAGAGTTTGTAGAGAAAAAGGAGCGGGGAGAGCTAGCTGTGCAGAAAACCCAACTACTAAAGGAACACATTCTCAAACCGGTATACGTCACTTTGCCTCCAAAATGTCTTATAGCGTGCACCAGACCTGACACATGTCCCTCTGTCCTGTCTCTCTGTCTCTCTGTCCCCCTGTCTCTCTGTCTCCTGTCCTTCTATCTCTCTGTACCCCTGTTTCTCTGTTCCTTTGTCCTTCTATCCCCCGTTCCTTCTGTCTCTCTATCTCCCTATCTTTCTGTCCCCCTGTCCATGTGGCCCTCTGTCTGTTCCCCTGTTCTGTCCTCCTGTCTGTGTCTCTGTTGTCCTGCTCCCCTATCTCCACTGTCCCTGTCCACCTGTCCCTCTGTCCTCCTACCTTCTTATTAAGTCTATCCTTCTGTCCCTCTGTTTTTCTCTCTCTCTGTCTTGCTCTGTCTGTCCCCTTATCCCTTGCCCTCTGTCCTCCTGTCTCTTTGTCCCCCTATCCCCCTGTAGGTGTCTCTGTCTGTGTCCAGAGATGGCGGGGTGCACTTCGGGGACACGGTGATGCTGGTGAACATTGGCAGTGCAGAGAGACAGTGCAGTGCAGTGAGTCTAAACGCAGAGGTGTCCCGGCTGACCCAAAAGCCCACCCCAGGTCTGCTGCCCCCCTGTGAGGTCAGCGCAGGCCCAGCACTACAGCCCTGCATACGCACTGCTTTTGTCATAACCAGGTCAGTCCAGAAGAATGTGTAAGCTTTTATTGTATTTACAGTTACTATCATCTTTAAGTTGAACTAAACACTACATCCATTTTTTTCACTGTGTATATGTATTATATTTAGTCCTACACAAGAAACCAGCAGGTGTCATCAAACTGTACAAGTCACTGGTCAATTATTTGTATGACAAACTTAAGTCTTCTCTGAGTTCTGATGGGCGGGGTATTGGACCTGGATGCAGACGACTGGGTTACAGGCTGCTCAGAGCGTGCTGTTGAGGTTGTTGCATGGTGTTCTTCAGCTGACTTGACTTCGGCACTTTGAAATCTTCACTGTTCACAGGCACTCACACTTGTACTGTGCCAAGTTCATGAGTGCTAGGGTTTTGGTTGTAATCATATCAGTATGTAGGTATATTTACATTTGGTTTTAGTTGTACGGTCTGGTAAGCTAAAAAAAAGGAGCTCATTCTACTCTTTTATTGGGTTACACACTTACAAAATGGAAAGACAACAACTTGGCCATCATGTGCAGTGTTTTTGTAATTAAGAAAATGCCAGTAAAAGCAGTATTTGATTTGAACCTGTTTACCTGTTTGTTTACCTCATATCTAGGGACACAGATAGGTCATGTTATGTACCATTTAAGGTAAGCTGGGTAATTATTTATTGATAACTTTTACCTGCAGTGTGGATGGAAGTTCTGATGGCACAAATCTTCACTATGAGCAAAGCTTTGCCCTGAGAACCACCAGCGGTTTTGCAGGAGGAGTAAGTAACAGCACATTTCTTGATTCTCCTCTGTGAATCTTTTGTACATTTTCTCATCACAAATAATGTGATAAATAATATGTCTTTTTCTGCTCTTTGTTTTGCTCTTGAGTTTTTTCTAACCAGTGACATCTGCACTTTTCAAAAGGTACTTGTACTTGTCTTAATAACTTGATATTGTAACAGCTGGATTGACCTGTGTATAACCACATTTCTTGATGGGCCGTAGTGTGCAAAGAAGTCTCGCCTTCAGGAGGTGAGCCTGGAGATGCAGGGGTCGTTTCTGTCGTGGTGGAAGGTTGTACACTTTGACCCTCAGGAGCGGCTGGAGCATGAGGGCTTGCCTGTCCCTGTGAGTCTACTGACAGTACACTAGACTTCTTCTGTCTTCTTCTTTCTGTGCATTATTTAATATTTTGTTAACTTCAAATTATGAATCAGAAATTACTCTTCCTTGAGTAGTACTTTTGCCAAATAGCTTTTTTACTTTTTTGTGAGTAATTTCTTGGACCACTACTTTGTACTTCTATTTGAGTAATACTATTTTGAAGTAATGTTACTCTTACTTGAGTACATTTTTGTCTACTCTTCCCACCTCTGGATATGACATAGTTAGAGGCATAGGTAGAATTTCATAACTGTTACCTGGCAACTACAATGTTAACAAGGGCCAAAACAGAACACAAAATGTATTTCTGTGTTGTTAAAATGCCTAATTAAAATTCTTTTCCTTTTGCCATTACCTGTTAGCTTGGTTCTATCGTGTATTATATTATTTTCCATTTGGTCTCTTCCAGGCGAACGCTAAGGTGTTAATCGTCCACTGTAAGACAAACCGGGCACTGGCAGTTCTGGGAGACCATGTGCTTTGGTAAACCACACATGCTACTCTGTAGACAGTGAGACCTCTTCCTAATCTCTGTACATAAGATTGGCATTTGACCCACCATCTCCCCCTGTCCTTGCCTCCTCACAGGACCATGTATGGGACAGAGTTTGAGCTGACAGCACACACTTTCCTTGACTCTCACAAAGCTGAAGCGGACAACAACCACTGGTGGATCTGTACCTCTGACCCGGGACAGGAAGGGCTGGTGCTGTTCAACCACCCCAGTGATCAACAACCACCCGGACAACCTGCTCTGAACGACCAACAACCTGCCCCAAGTGAGGGAGGGCTCCAGTAGAAAAACAGCGGGTCTGAACAAGGCACATGGCAGTAAAATCATACTGACTGATAAAATGAGCACATTGGAAAAAATATGAAAAAACTGTTACACACACACACACACACACACACACACACAACACACACACACACACATTATTTTATTATAAGCACCACCAGTCAAAAGTTTGAACACACTTTTTCATTCATTTTTCTTCTTCATTTCTATTATTGTTTACATTGTAGATTCTCACTGGAGACATCAAGACATTATAATAATGACACATGTGGAATGTAGTAAAGAAAAAATAAACTCACAATAACTTAAAAGCAAAAAGCACAGCTATGAAGTGAAAATCATTCCCTGTGACTTCATCATTGAGAGAAGGCCAAGGGTTTGCAACGCTGTCAACAAAGCAAAGGGTGGCTACTTTGAGGATTTGAATATAAAATATGAAATGTATTTAGTTGAGTTATTTCACTTTTTCCTTTGCTGCATAATTCCACATATCTGGCAGCATATATTTGATGTCTTCTACATGAATATAAAATGTATAAAGTAGTAAGAAAAAACATTGAATCAGGGGACAACCCCTGATTCAATGTTTTTTCTTACTACCATTGACTGATGTGTATGATTATATATTGTATTGCATTATAAAATGTGTATATGGTTATATAGATATGTAAATGTAATGTAAACAGTTCCATCTGATGTGAATAATCTGATTTCTCTCAGACTGTAGATTGGAGTCATTTGACAAGGAAAAAAAGTATTTGTGACAAAGCCAAAAATAAAAGTGTTTTTAAAGATTGAAAGAGCTGTTTTGTCTTACAAATATAGTGTTGGGAAGCAACTAAACACAATACGTGTACTGAAAATACATATTCTAAATACTAGTTTTGAGTAACTCCAATACAGTTGTGGTGAGTCCATTTGAAAATGTTCCTTCTCTAATTAAACATAGATGAATGCATAACAGTGTAACAAAAATAAACCTGTTTGTCATTTTAGTTTTGGCTTTAGCTCACTGTAATATAATGCAACTCAGTGTAAAACTATTCTAAGTATTCAGAGTACACCAACAATCTGACCAGAACTGAAGAAGCAGATGAGCAGCGAAACATCTTCACTCCTACAACATTTGGTCCAGTTGACAGTTTTAACTTTGGCTTTTACTATATTCAGAGTGCAGTACCCTGATTGGACCGTGTATCAAAATATGTTACAAAATACATTTTAATTCATCAATTCACTCTTCTGTCACTAAATGCATTTTCAAAGTACTCTTCCCATACCTACTGAAATACAACAGTTACTCTAAAATCCACCGATTCACTGACATTCACTGGGTATTTTTGATGCTGTAAACACACACCAAAGATCAGATCTTACTCTAGTTATCTGACTTCTATTGACCATGTAAGTGTACCCACCGTTGGAAAAAGAAAATTTAAACAGTGCTATAATAAATAATGTAAGAAATTACATGTTTAAAAATGGATATGCACAATTAAGCTTTATTGAATCTAAATCACAATTTGAGTTGACGCAATCATCAAATCGCAAAGGCTGCAATTATTTAGACAACTGAACATACTCTGCAAAAAATAAATTATTGATGTTTTAATAGAAAAATCTGGTTGTACGTGTAGTTTAGACCTCTACAAACATGATCTGAAATGTCCCTGTGTGTCAGATGGCCTCCCTGTGTCTCAAGGGGTCTTACTCTGTTTAAAAGCTGTAGTTTAGGCATCTACAAACATGTTCTGAAATGCATGGGATTCTTGTAATAGTTTACCAGTTCATATTTCAGTCTTCTCTCAAATGTTGATGTTGTTTACAATGTGCACTCTGAACAGAATCCAACTTTTTCAATTACAAATGTAATCACAAGCTAAACACTTGTCAGAAAAGTTGCATAAACGCTCATCTCAGCACTGATTAACAGGTTTGCAAAAATTGTAAAATAGGATATGTAGTTCTCCTTGTTTAACTTTAGAGGGCGCCAGATACAAATGGATGCAAAATGAACTCACGTGACCCTGCTGAAATTGCACTGGTTACAATTTTAACTATAGACATGCAGCTCTACATTAACTACACTTTTTTAATTAATATTGAAAAATAAATAAATAAATAAAAAGGTAGCTAAATAAATAAGTCAAATACTTAAGGCCAACCGTAAAAAAAACAAAACAAAAAACAAAAAACAAAAAACAACTAGCGTAGGATTCAGATAAAGGGTGATTATCGACAATATTTTATATAAGTAACAATAATTCTATTACTATTCTAAGTATGTTTTAGTCCATCTAGGCGTATTACAGGAGAGAGATGCAAAACAGTAAAACAGATTCAGTGGGGGACAGAAACCAAGTGTAAAAGTAAAAAGACTGTAGACTGTGTATATATATATATATATATATATATATATATATATATATATATATATATATATATATATATATATATATATATATATATATATATATATATATATATATATATATATATATATATATATATATATATATATATATATATATATAATTCACTATATTTTTATCTCTTAAACTCCACCTTTCATTTAAACCTGTACATTTGTTTGCTTCTATTTTACTTAAGTAAAATGAGTCCATCTTCCCCTTTCTCTTGACACTTTTTACTCTCTGGTAGTTAATTCGATGATTTTACTTGTATCTATAATAGCCTCCTCTCCCCTCCCTGCTGTCGGCTGCAGTGCGGTACACGGGATGAATGAGGCTCAGTCCTGCCCCGTCGAGCCTGTCCCGGCTCCTGATCCACCTCAGGTTTTCCTCCGGCCCAGTGCCTATGTGTGAGTAGAGCGTCTGCCACAGCCAGACACACACAGACACACACAGAGACACACAGACACACAGACACACACAGACACACTGCTCAGGCTTCCCACGCAGTAGCAACGGCTCAAGTCTGTTTACTCTCTGTGATTCTTTAAGGCTTATTTATAACCTTAACGTTTCGGGGAATAGTACAAAAGAAATACATGAACTTTATATTTACCTTAAAATAAATTATTAACTCTATTCATAAACGAGTTCATTATATTTTGCTATTTAGTGTTTTAAAATAAGGCCTACGCAGTATCAATATTTCTTCTATTAATGTCCAAAATCCTTGTGCATATTTTCATTAACAACTTCTAATTTCCAAATAAAGAGTTTGGCTTTAAAAGATACAGTATGCAACTTTCTCGAACCATACTTTAGAACATTCTCCATAGAAAGAAGTTTTATGCCATACTGTGGAACATTATCGCCAAAGGAACAACATTTCCATGGAAACAAGCAGGTGGAAGCCCTTCTAGAGGCTAAATAACAGTCAGGTTTGTGGAGTTGCAAGCCCGCTCAGTGCTTCTTTCAGTTTTTCAAAAGAATAAACACAACCAAAATGAAGCAAACAAACAAACTAAAACACTGGATTTTGTTTATTTGTTTATTTTTGTTAAAAAGTTACATACTGTGGCTTTAAGGAGCCTATATTATGCAAAATCAACTTTTTTGACCTATTTTGAGTTTGAGTTGTGTTAATTGATTTCTGTTTCATCCGTGTATTTAATCAACAAAGTAATTTAAAAGCGCGTTGCTCATTTGCATATCGCACATATATGTTTAGTTTGAAGTCGTGATCGTAACTTCAGTTAAAAACAAAACTGTAAAAGATATAAAATGGTAATAAACACTTTCGTAATTAGGTTTAAAGATGCACTATGTAACTGAGACACCGACTGAGATGCTGATGCTGGGAATGTTCCACAGTAGAGCATTAAAATTATCTTTAATTTAGTACATTCCATTATTTTGTATTTTATTGCTAAAATACCTTTAAAACATGCAGTCTTATTGCGCGCTCACCTGTCCACAGATCTGACTTGTAACTTGGCCTGGTGGTGTCTCCATGCAGTTTGAGACTTTAAGGAATTATATTCAGGATTAAACCCAGACTAAAGCAGATCCACGGTCTATATCAGGATCAGGACTGAGGTCTAAACTAGGATTAATTCAGGACTGAACCAGAAAAGTAAAAAAAAAAAAAAAAGTTAAAAAATGTTGTAATATTTGTTTAAAAATTGAAATAGTTGTGGTGATTTTTGTTTGTAGAAAGCAGTGACCTACTTTGGCTGCTTACAGCAGTGGAACATGTGGATGTTTTGAAAAGAATGTGTTAAACTTTGACAGACTGTACAATGGTGAAGTGGCTCTCCAACTGTCTCATGTCATGTACAAACCAAGCACTCAGCCTGGTCTTATATGTTTGAAAAACACCTGGACAATGTGGGTCAAGTGTCCTGCTCAATGGCACAACATTAAGTGGTAATGTGGGAATCAAATCAGTTATCCTCTGCTTCTTGGATGTATGCTTACCCACTACCCCCAAATAAATATGTTTTGGAAGTAGTTAAAGGACCTGTATGTAGTCTGTGCCGAGTTTATAAAAAACTACAGTTAGAGCTGGACCTGGGTAACCAGTGACTTAACCTGCAGATAGAGGACACATACATGTTTTTCTCAGTATATGGAAAGGCTCCACTACCTCTGATTAATGATTGGCTGCAGGTGCTGGGGTTAAGGGAGTGACGGTTGAGGTCAGAGAGAGTCCTTTTAGGTTTAAGCCAACTGGATTTCAGCATTCAACCCAACTGGCAACACAAATGAAAGACTCGTGTGAGGCTCATTCTGCTTTTTGATTGGATAATTCTCAGAATCAATACACCAAATTATAACATAAACAACTTGGCCATCATATCCAATGTTTTGTAATTAATCCCTGCTCGGAGAGCATCGGAGATGCTACCAACTTTTTGCACAATAGACTTTCTACACCAAATATGGCAGAAGACATTCTAGAGGAAACGCTTTAGGGGAAGGTCCCATCTCACCACTGACCGAACCAACAGAGCAGACAAAGAGTGAGGCTTAGGAGAGGCTTTGTTGTTTTGCCTCCAGAGTTCACCTGGCTCCCCCTGGACACTGCTGTGATGCTACAGGACTCAGAGGACACAGAGGGGGAACACTTTTGTCCCGAGGGCTGTTCCTCCCCTCAAACTGCCCTAACACTGGGTTTGATGACCCTACCTGTTGAGCTGCACTGAGACTTTTGTTTGAGTTTTTATATTATCATTGTATTTTACTGCTCAGTGTGCTTAAATTACCCCTCAGGGACAAATAAAGTGAGTTTGGTTGATTGGTTGAATATCAGTAAAAGCTATGTTTGATTTGAACATATCTGTTTCATGTCTGGGGCAGTTAGGTCATGGAGTTTTAAATGAAAATCTTCCATACAGTTCCACAATGGAGAAATTACAATGTTGCAACACATGGGTAAATATAAAAATAATTCTGCCTCCATGACCCGGCCCTGGATAAAACAGAAGAGAATGGATGGTGGGTGGATGGATAACCCAAACATACAAAACAATAAGTACAAAAGAGAATTATTTTTAGGATTTAGTTGCACAGGCCAAACAATTCTCATTGTAAACCTACCTCCCTACAAACCTAACAAATGTTTGGGAACCTGGAACAATAAGATTGAAAATAAGTCAAAACAGCTAACAATATATTATTTTTGATTATGATTTTTTTTTTTTTTTTTTTTTTTTTTTTTTTTTTTTTTTACATCATGCTGGATTGTAATTTATAGAATACAATATACATATCCAATGTCTAATGTCTAATGTTTAATTTCTAGTTGGATGTGTCTCCATGACAATGTTTGCCTGGAATGTTTGCAATACAAGACAAGTTTAATGCACTACACTGGAATATTCCTCATGCAAAGCAATCACATGTCCATGGAGACAAGCAAGTTGTGTACTTCTGATTAAAGAGGTTACATAGTGCATAGAGTCAGGTTTATGGAGACGTCTTCTCACAGTAAGAACACAACAACAACAACAACAACAACAACATGCTTTTATTTTAGTGTATTTTTGGCTAAATAATAAGATATAATAAGATATATCCTGCTTTAGAGTTGATTCAAATTCAAATCAGTCACCATCTTAAAGCACTAAACTGTTAATACATTTGAATCTATTTTATTTTTACGCACAGTATAACTAAAAACAGCGCTTATGACTGAACAACGACAGTCAGTGAACCAATCAGTGTGCGTAATTCGCGCGTAATCAAGCCTCTCCGCTTTTGTTCCAGCCCGGGTTTTCCTTTCCTCTGCCCGCCACCTTATCCGGACCCTGCGCGTTTGAGTGAGCGAAGCCGACTCTGTTTACGGCACAGATTCCACGGAGGAGCGGACAACGACCGAGGGCGAGCCACCGTCGGATCTCAGCCTCGGAAGTACGGGCTAGAGCGGGCTTTGTTTTTCTACTTTTTACGCGGAAAAAACAGCAGACGTGACGGCGGATGATTGTGTTTGCCTTTCGGACTAGCACACGTCTCCTCTCCCTCCCGGCTTCGGTTTTAGCTGGAGAGACCCATTCCATTGCGTGGCAGAAGTCTGGTGTTGTTTTTCGGCACGGCACGGAGCAGCCCGGCCTGGTCCGGATCACTTATTACGCGTTTATCCGCTCACGACTGGGCATTTTGGATTTAAAGCGTGTAGCCTGGTGCTTTTATCATTCATTTTGAGGTTCGCAGCCACCACCCCTGTGTAGCTGGCTTTCCTCGCCCCCACCTCCCCCTTTTCCCCAACACAGGCTCACATGTATGTGGCTCCTCGCTGGCTATTAACCTTTTAGGAAGTTGTCCCAAAAAGGCCAGGTCATAGTGCTGTTATTTGGAATTACGAGATGGAGACGGACGACGCGGATTATCACTATTTGTCCAGAAAAATAGGCTCGTGTGGCACAGCAGCCCGAGCATGCAACGATTGGCAAAAATAGCAGACTGTTTTTGGTTTTTTATATCTCTTATTTTTCTCAGTTTTTGGTCACAATTATTCATAGATTTATTTACAGAGCCTGTTTGAGGGGGAATTCTCTCACGCGATTTCGGAGGCCACACGCAGAGTCACCGTGTTTACGCATTGGATCTTTATTTTTTAATCTTAAATCGCTACCTGGATTTCTACATTTGTATAATTTTATACACTTTACGTGGGAGTTACGCAAAGGAACATGAAA
Source organism: Periophthalmus magnuspinnatus (assembly GCF_009829125.3). Classification (NCBI taxonomy): domain Eukaryota; kingdom Metazoa; phylum Chordata; class Actinopteri; order Gobiiformes; family Gobiidae; genus Periophthalmus; species Periophthalmus magnuspinnatus. The sequence goes on along the minus strand of NC_047131.1, from coordinate 13,116,952 downwards.
GCTGGCGCACCGGTGTACACCCAGACGGTGTTTTGGGGCTTCCTCCTCTCCATCTCCAGCTTGTGCGTCCTGACATCACATGGCGAGAGTAAGTCACTATTTTAAGATCAGTTTATAGCGTGTAAGGTACAGTTGATCAGAAAATCTTGGTATATTTCTTAAAATAAGGCTGCCCTGGTTGTTGACGGGTAGAGCGTGGATTGGACGTACTCTGGGATGCTACAGGACCATGTGGCGGAGGTGGACACGGTCCTTCTAAACTAGGTCTAGAACATTCAGTCTCGTTCTTTAAACGTAAATGCCGGTGCTGGACATTTTAATACACGTATATATTTGTCAAATGTTTTTTTCGTGTGTGTAATGTTTGTAATGGAGAGCTGCGGAGGGATCGGGAGATCACAGATGAAGGTTACTACGACCATGTGGCCATTTTGCATTCGGGAGTGAGTCTCAGCAGTGTTCGCACGCACAGGACAGCGATACTGAGAACGACACACTCCTCTGAGTTTGGGGTTTTATCCTGTTAAACTAGCCTAATGCGCTGTAATGAACCAGTAACAGGGAAAAAAAGGTTGCTCTATATTTTTTTATGTAGTCTACCTATTTTCTTGCATTCTATTGCGCTTTAAAAATGTGCATATCTATTCAGTCCTCCACGAATATTTTAATGCCAAGTAAACTTGTACAGAATAGTGTCCAAGTTAAACATAAAATTATAGGCTGGCTTTGCTCATGAGTCTATATGAAAATCAGAACAAAAAATACCATAACGAATTTATAAAGTACTCATGGTTAAAAATACTCCTTTTGTTCGTTTTATAGGCCACTTTTGCCTAGTACTTATTGGCAGACACTTGCCATTTGAAGAAAATGTTTTTAAAGGTTTTTGGACTATTATCCAAGCAAAATAAACTGTACGCCTATTGTATAATAATATATACCCTATTGTAGTTATTATGTTTTGATGTTGATGTAATCTAGCAGACAAAACATAAAATCATATATAAGTAATACATAAATAAATATATACATAAAGACACATACATTACAAATAAATAATATATACATAATATAATAAATAAATATAGAGACATACATTGCAAATATAAAAATGATAAATACATTTTTACATTGCCTTTTGGTGCATTTTATTCTGAGTAAAATTCAACTAATCCATAATAACTACTTTGGACTATGAGACCTGTAATCTCTCATTTGTCCAGGTTCAGTGTAGAGATGATTTAATCCGTGGTCATCTCAACAGTGTTTTTGCAAAGACGTTTCGGCCACTTTCAATTTGATGGTACTGGGAATTTATTCTAACCTGTTGTAACAATTGATTTCTTTTGAAAACTCTTTTCTATTAGCTGTCAGTTAGACCTTCCATATTGGCAAAGTTATCTTACATAACCCCTTTTAAAAGTTGATTAAAGTCCTGATTATTCCAAGGAACATGCCTTGACACTGGCTATGTTTAGACACACATCAAAAATCTGACTGTTATCCGATTTATGCAGTGATCAGGTTATTGAAATATAATGTTCCGTTTGGTGTGAGTAATTTGATTTCTGTCTGATTGTTCACACCTGTGTGGGTTTTGACAAGAAAAATGCAAAAAGACAAACAGTCACTTTCATTGGATGGAAATGAGCCTTTCCTGAGTAGTTTAAGAATGATCTTAAACTGTATCAGGAGTACAAGAGCACATAGACATACATAGAGTACACATCCTTGGACTGCTACGGGATCTACCTGGACAACGGAGGAATTATGCAGATACGAGACCACATGGGAATACAATTTAATGTTGAACATCACATTCTATTGTCTAAATAAATCATGTTATCATAATCGGCATTGAGTATCGAGTCTATTCCTTAGTATCGAATTCGAGTTTGAAATTTTAGCATCGCGACAACACCATAACTGACACATGTCACCAGGTGTTTTTGATGATCAGATTTCTCTTATGCTGTGAACATACTCCAGAAATCAGATCTGATTATTGGGTTATGTGATAACTCTAGTGATCTGACTTCTGCTGGTCAGATAAATGTCCCCAGTGCCTTCCTCCTGCAGTCTACAGTTGTATATAGTCGTTATAGCTCTCAGAACAGTGGAACAGTAACACTGTAGAATGGTAGAAAGTGGTCGGTTGATCAGTTGGGTGTCAAAATCACTATTATGATACATGAATATAGAGCCTGTTCTTTAGTATTGAAATGAAGTTTAAAATTTTAGTATCATGACAGAGTGAGATACTCAGATTCTCATAGTCAACACAGCACATGGATCTCCAGTCTCAGACAGCTTCCTCTGACTGAGTGACAGACTGTGACTGCTGCCCTCACAGGAGCAGGGGCCAGACACCCTTTAGGGGCCAGGAAAGGTGCACAGGGACAGTCCACTTCTTTCCTACATAAAAGCATTGTACCAAGTTATTTTAGTTGAGCAAAATGTTGCTTTCAGCTCTTGAGGTCAAAATAAGTCAGCTGCGTGCTGTCTGCATCTAATTACAAAGCGTTTCATTGTCCAATAATCAGGAAGTGAGCTATTAGCATGCTAGTTGTTTGCTTTACTGTAACGGCAAAACTGCTGGTCTGAGTGTTGTGAAAAGTACTTAACCAAACCACTTAACATATTAAAATGAACTAGTTCTATTTTTCACCTTTTTTAAGACACTAAAAATCAGGTACAACACCTTTAAGACTTTATAACCTGGTTTGTTTCAACACTGAGACCTGTTGCAGTCCTGGTTTAGTCCCGGTTGAATTCACATTGGCCTCAGTTGATTCCTGTTTAGCTGTCCACAAAACCAACCTAAACCTGGACTAGCCTAATGTATTATCTTAGAACTGCTCACATGTGTTAGGACTTGTGCTTATCCATGGGTTTCAGATTGATGAAAAATGAGAATCATTGCCATAGTGATTGATGATTCAACTTCTTGATTATTGGACAATACAATGCTTTATAATTAGATGTAGATGGTACACAGCAGACTTATTTTTTTATCTTATACAATATATCTGTTCTGAGGCAAGACGCAGCTGTAAAAATCAGTTAGATCTTCACAAGATTGTGTTGAGAGTGCACATTTTAAACACATTCAGGAATATTTGAGAAAAGACTGAAATCTTAACTGTTATTCCAAAACTGATACAAGAATCCCATGCATTTCAGATTATGTTTCTAGGTCTAAACTACAGCAGCTTTATACAGAATAAGACCCCATGGAGACACAGGAAGGGCATCTGACACACATGACATATTTTCCACATTTTAACCACTGTCCAATCAGCAGCGTACTCTCTGCAGTAGTGAATGGAATCCGCGGAATGCGCCCACACTTTTTGAACCGGCACATCGCGGTGAGAATAGCTTCTTCTAAAATAAACCATGTGGGAATCCAACTGTTTGTTGATAGAGAGATAAGAGTTTTATATAGACTCCGTCACTCAGCATTCGTATTATTTCATTGGTTAAAAATAGTCACATGACTATTATCGAGTGAGTTGGAAGAACGGGTCATACGGGTACACTGCTCCATTCTGGGTCTATGAATGGGAGGACAGCTTTGGGATAGTTGAATGGTAGAGTGGATCAAATGCCATCATAAGCCCACCGTGTAACCTGCGGGCCCTGGGGTAGGCTGTCACTGCAGAGGGAGATGGCCAGTCGTCCTGTGTGGTGACCACAAGAGCTATACATTATTTAAAATGTGCTTATGAAATTTTTCACTTTATAACTTTTACTCACTTTAATAACTTAAAAGACAAGTTGTTAAAGCAAATTAAAAACTTTAAAAAGTGATTAAAACATTTTACTAAATTACAAGTTTTAAATGGGCTTTTTGAACCTCAGTCAACCGTGTTAAGGTTATTAGTTAACACAGAGCTGGTTAGCGTCGCCAATGCCTTTGAAATCTTCCCAGAACCAGAGTGGACTATAACAGCTATTGTTTTTTACCTTGTTTGAACTGCCTGTCTCTGCCTGTTGTTTTGAGTTCTGGAGAACATATTTAGGCCATTTCCTAAATATGAAGGACAACATTATTACATGCAGCTGTATTTTCTGTCATTCAAATATGTTCTAAGTGTATTAGTTGGCTACCACAACTACTACTTATTAGGCTACTTCTACAGGCGTACTTTTGAGATGACTCCTACATCCCTCCTTCTACTCATTTTGAACCCATATGAATCGCATTCATTTTTCATCTCTGTCCCTTCTTTCTCCATCACACCACCTCCGTCCTTTCTCCATCCGCCCCATCTCCATTCCCTCATCTTCGTCCTTCTCTTCTATCTCGTGCCTCCATCTCCGTCCCTCCTCCTTCCTTCTCCGTCCCTCATGGGTGCTACGCTGTCCTGTACATCAGCACACATCAGGCTGAGTCAGAGAAGAAACTGTGTCAGTGGGCTACAGACTGAACCATCTCTATCCCTCCATCTCCATTCCTCCATCTTCATCTCTCCATCTCTATCCAATTCTCCACCCTTACATGTGTGTCAGTGGGCTATAGACCGAACCATCTCCATCTGAGTGTCTCCAGTCCAGCTTCATCAGGCCCAAGTTACAAGCAGAATGTAAATACAAGGGCCATTCAGTGCTCCTCTGTTTAAAAAGTTCACTGTGCGGAGTGTCCAGCGGCGCACAATGATTTAAAGATGGGGTATTATGCAAAATCTACTTTTTGGAGGGAAGACTCAAGAGTGTCAAAAACGAAAATTAAACTTAAAGAACTTGTTAATATATTCGAAACAATAAAGGGTAACATGGCAGGCTAAATTAGCCATATATTAGCAGTTAATAACCCGTAGAAATACCCCCTCTTTTATACTGCAGCTGTTTTCTGCAACTTAAACTGTTTGTTTAAGATGTGGCATAACTCGTTTTATTGAACGGGTTTAATTTTACACACAGGCTTATTCTCAGTTTACTGAAGATATGAAACTTGTGTTAACTCAGCAGAGTCAGGTCAGGTGAATTTTAAGCGGGCATTTTACTGGGCGGACACACACAAATGAATGCAGTGGAAACACTGTCCTTTACACATTTTTGTCATATTGTTTAGCACAGATGTAAATAAAGTGCAGCGCTTATCTGAGTAAACGTTCTAATGTTCTGCTCTGTTTGCTCTGGAATCGGGCCGCACTGGCATTCTCTGAGAGGCTAGAGTTTATCAGTCATCAATATGAGAGAGGGTGGGAGGGAGGGCATCAGGTATCCAACTCTGTTTACTCTGCATAGGAGAGGAGAGAGAAGGAGAAAGGGAAGGGAAAATAGATAGAAAGAAAGGGGTAGATCGAATGAGGAGAAGATAAAGGGAGAGAGATAAAGTTGACAACAAGGAGGGGGGGGATTAAGGGATTAGGGAGAGAGAAAAAGAGCGAGATACAGGGGTGGAGAGAAAGGGGGAGAGAAGGAGTGGGAGGGGTGAAGAGAGAAAGGAGGAGGAGGGAGGGAGAAACAGAAAGTGAGAGATATTGGGCAGAAAGAGAACCATATATTAGCTGGGCTTCCTCATGAGTACTTAAAATGAGGGATTTTTCCTGGAGGAAACCACCTGTACACAGAGAGAACATGCAAACTCCACACAAAATGCCACAGTTCTACTTGGTACAATACGTTCACCGTATATATCTCATGGTACAATATTTACTGCGCCATTTTGCTGGAGGCTTACAAATTGTGAATATGCCACTTTTTCCTTACAAGCCTTTGGATTTATCATAATCCAACAAATTAAGATTTAAAAGTGCTTAATAACAGTTATTTCTTCATGTAATCTGAGCAAAGGATCATAGTCTATGTACCGGTAGTCCCCTCTGCTTTTTAGCTATTGCTGAACCATAACAATGAACTTAAGCAAAGAGACATGTAATTCGATATATTATGATGGTCCATGATGTTATTGTGAGACTTTTAACAATACGATATTATGATATTTTGGTTAATGTTACATCTCCAGCTGTGAGGCATCAGGTATTGTTTGTTATATTTACTAAGCAGTGGAATTTTTAGTTCCTGCCATTGGCGGTTTCATTAGAGCAGTGTAAGTGTATCAGTCTATTTACTTGGCAAGTCCAGACTCATATCTCTCTGTATTATTTTTATACAGAGGGATATCAGCGTGGTCAAAGCAGCTCAGTTGTCAGCCATTATTTTGAACAGGACTGCACAATATATCGCAAAATATCGCAATATTGGCTGACATAAAGTTCTCAGTTTGACAGAAATGTTGTGTTTTTGGAAAATAAAATGGACAAAAGGCAAATTTTATTCATGACTTTTCTTGTTAAGATCAACATTAGACTTTGGTTGGTCTTGGTTTAGTCTCTTGATTAAGTTTGACTAGTTAATGAAGGCATGTGTAATTTTAGCTTTAATTTAACTGAATTTATTGTGCTGTAAAGTATATTAAAATATGTCAATACTGTGCAATAGAAAACACAGTTATTGAATTTTGCATCTTTTTCTCATATTGTGCAGCCCTGATGTTTTTATAAAATGCCATTTCTCTCATCTCAGAAAAACAGAGTTTAATGCTTCACTCACTGATTCTGCAGAAATCTGCCATGTTTTTCAGTCTCCTGTGATATATTTTTCCTTTCTTTTTCTCCCTTAAGCAGCCATATTTGTTTTGATGTGTGTCCCTGAGTGGCTTATGTCAATCACACCCATCTGAACTCGAGAAGATTCACCGGTCACCAGACTCACATCTTCATAAAGTATTGAAGTGTGTATTCTAGAGCCCAGGTAATTAGTCAGTTGTATAAATGTAACATGTTTAGTAGTTTAGTGTGTGGTTTGATTGGCCTTAAACATCACAAAGTTAATTTTAGCTGAACATTATTTTGTTAACCAAACTGCTTCAGGTTAGTTGTATGTATATCCAGGGATTCAGAATACACACTTCTTCAATACTTTACAAAGGTGTAAGTCTGGTCAATGGAGAATCTTCCTGAGTTCAGACTGACATGTGGATTAGCCAATCAGGGACAAGCACGGTCTGTTCATATCAAAACAAATATGGCTGCTTAATTGGAAAAAAATAAAAATAAAAATCACAGGACTAAAAATGTGGTGGATTTCTGCAGAATCAATGAGCTCCTACGTTTGACATTTGTCACAGAAATAAACTAATATGATTGGACAGTCATGTTTGGTTCTGACTTGAGACGCGACGAAAGGACTGCAAAAAAATAAAAAATACAGAGAGATACCAGTCTGGATTATAGGCCAATTAGAGGCAATAAATGTGTTGTCTTGCTTTATTTTGATGTGAAAACCTTGATAGAAATATAAACATAAGAATACAATTTATTTGTAGTTGTCATACTAAAAGAAATTCCCAGCACATTCAAAAGTTTAGTACAAGTTTGTATGTAATCCAATACACTCGTCTACATGTCGTCTCGCTCTCTCTCTCTCTCTTTCTCTCTCTCCTTCTCTCTTTCTCCCAGGCCTCTTCACGCCCCCATCAGGAAGTGCGTCCTAGGATTTCTCTTTTTACCAACACACAAATTACTCTTTGTTTACCCCCCTCCCCTCTCTCCTCTCCCTCTCTCTCTTCCCCTCCCCCTCCCCTCCCCCTGTCTGTGGAGTAGAAATTTGTGAATGAAACAAAGGCAGTAGCAGACCAATGACTCGCTAGGGACCCTGAGGCCACCCCAAACAGTACACAGGGCCGACTGATAGTTTCCGTTCTAAATCTGGAGCAGGGAAGAGCCAAACGTGACGATTCAGAGCCAGTCCAGCACTAAAACAATACAACTATGGCCAGGCTATTTTTAGAGTGACAATTTCAACCAGGGGCGGGGCTACAGTTTGAGAGAGTAAACCAATGCATTCAAAATGGAGGTCAAACTGTGCCGAAAGTGAAAGGTGCATTATGTGACCAAGGAGATGTTCTTGTATTGTTTGAAATGTTCCACAGTATCACTCTACCTGATTTTCAGTGTCTTAAAACGTGAAAAACAGAACTAGTTCATTTTAAAGCTTTTGCTTTGGTCCAAAGTTATTAGTCATGTACTTTATGTAATCAGACTCAGAGCATCCTAATTATTCACCATGATGAGTTTATAAGCTTTTTCCAAATACAAATACATGGGAAAACATGCACCTCACCTCTCCACAGTTCTGGCCTGTAACTTGGCTTGGTGACGTCAACTGCTTGTGTCCATAGAGATTTTATGTAGGTAATTTAATGATATACTGTGGAATAGGGATTCTTCTCAGTTTTATTTACACAATTTAGGCTATACCTTTATAAATATTTAAGTGTTCCAAGGTGAATTTAGTCTCAGTTGAATAAGACTATTACCAGATATAAAAAGCCTACTTAAAAATAGCTTACTAATTTGTTATAATACTATAAAATAAAGTCTTAAACTCGTCCACAGTATAGCAGTTTAAAAACAGGTATAGAGACATTAGATGATGTTTTAGCATCTGGCAGTGTTCTTTTCACTATATTTATGCTTGAGGCCTGTAAAAAGAGGAGAAGTCTCCCTGAAGCACATGACTGTTTAACATATGTAAACAAGGAACGGCTCTCTGCACTGCTCCTCTCGGGTTTGTCCAAAATGTCATTTTCACTCTTAAGGCTCCATGAAGACATTGCAGAGGTAAAACAAATACGATCTCTGTTATTAATAATGTTTTTAGCGGCTTTAGCCTCCTTAGTCTGTGTTTAAGCTGCTCTGGGTATTAGCTGCAGCTTTAACAGCAACAGCTGCGTGCGAAGAACACTATTTACTGTATCAACCTGATCTATTCACCAAATCCAAGCCGATACTCTAAAGATGCCCCTGCGGCCAATAGCAATACCTTTATAAGATTGGGACATAGTTACATAGTGGATCTTTAAATTTTTGCATTGCCTTGACCTCTATTTTGAGTGACTTTAATATATGTGGCAGTTTTTTGGTTTTTATTTTACGTTTTAGACCAGGACGTGTTTTTGTTTGTTAGTAAGTTGTATCTCACTGTGAATGCTTAGTTGTCTGTTACCCCCTGCTTGTAACTGTGGAGTCAAGCGTTTAGAAAAGACAAAATAGCAGCATGGCATTTGTCACTGAGGCTAACACAGGTTTTGTAGTGAATCAAGAGTGTAGGGAAGATGTAAAGCTTTTGAAACTCCTGAAGAACTCTTTCATAAGTTCTTTACTTTCTAAATACTAACAATTTTCACACTAGCAAATCAGAAAGTTCAGAATAAACTAATTAAGTACATAAATATACCACTGTTAAAATCTCAAATGTTTAAAGCAAATAATCCATTTTAAGAGCTAATAAACATTATTATTATTTTAGGTCTGCAATGATTACTCAGAATAACATAGAGACAGTGTAATAATTGTTAATTGCAGCCCTACTTTTTTCAGCAAAATACTAGTGTAATAGTCTTTCATGGACTTCCACGTCTTTCCACGTTCCACTTCCAAGTCTACCACTGTGTACAATAAACTAGGGTTGTCAAAAGTATTGAATATCATGCACGGTTCAATACGAAAACTAGTACAGGTACAAGTGTAGGTTTACTTTGTCTCACTTATCCAAGGACAAAAACACAGCAAACTCAAAAGCGACACTGGCATTTGCACATGGACCCTCTGAGTGAGTGTGAGATGGCCACCAGGGCTTGTTAGTAAACACACTCCATATTTGGTGCTTCCTGCTGCAGGCGTAGCTCCATCTGCACATCGGTATTGGAGCTGTGTAAACGGCGTATACTTGAGCCTTGTTTTGGTCTTGGTTTAGTTGTGGTTACGTTTTTATTTTGACACCGTTTGACTTACCATTTTGCCATTATCTATTAAAGGTGTACTGTGTAATTTTTCTTGACACCTGCAAGATGTTATTGTTTTGTCTGAAATGTTCCACAGCATGGCATTTAACTTGTCTATCTTGCTTTTAGTTTGTTACAGGTGTTTTTTTCTTTTTTTTTTTTTTTTAAATACCTTGAAAACATGCTGTGAGCAGGGTTGCCTTTTCACAGATCTGACCAGTAACTAGTGGTTTCATCTGTTTTGTCTCCATGATAGATAAGTTCAGTTCTGTGGAATATTTCAGGCAAAGTAATCTCCTACCAGAAAAGTTCCACAGTGCACCTTTGAATGTTCCTTTTTCTGCCCTAGATGTAACCACATGTCCATTATAATTTTAGACCCTGTAGTTCTCTCCTGTGCACAGGTCGGTTGATCAGTTCGTGTTGCGGTGAGCAGCTAAGCCTGTGTAAGCACTTAACAGGTTTAACCAAGGAGCTCATATGCCACTGGCTTTTGGTCAACACAGTTTTAAATCAGGCATTTTGTAATTGAGTGTGTCTTTTTAAACACATTTGCGTTGGTAATTCACATGTTCTCGCTTGGAATCAAGTTAAGGTAGACATTGAAACAACTTTTTAGAGCTTTATAGAGCGTTATAGTTATAGTCCTTCTCATTTACTGTCTGAGAAGTTGTATTTAGAGTGAATGCATGTTTGAGTAATTTTCATACTCCTGTATTCAAGACGTCAGTTGCTCCAATCTACCCCCATTTTCACCGCCACTGGTACATGCCCACTCCTCTGCACTTACAATATTCTCAAATTTCATATTCAGAATCGGCCATACACGTAGGATTCAGCAGCATTGCATAGTCATTTTCGCCAGTGTGATGTGCAGCTACCCATAGGAGGGGCCAAGAGCATGCAGCTTCCTGTTGTGATGCCCCCATTTGCCACTGCAGTTTTCTGTCATGGAAGTTTTAGATCAATATAGTGATTTAAAATGTCCAAACTATAACATATTCATCCACGGGTGTCATGCGTTATAACTACAGAGAGACACAGGCACAATAGGTCCTCTATCAAGCATTCGTTTTCACAGAGAACACTTTGAATAGGGCACGCTCGTTTCTTGTAACCTCGGGTGACAGAGAATCTGTGCTATAATGGTTTGGCGGTTTGAATTCCAATTGTTGTGTCCCTGGGCAATGCACTTCACAAGCATAAGTAAGAGTGTTTGGGTGAATGATTGGTGATGTTTGCAAAATGTCAGCCACGTGATTGATTGACAATGATTCATGCCTGTCTTGTTTATGTCTATGAAATCAATTAGGGCTGAACAATTTGGGGGAAATATTGAGTTGAGATTCATTTGGCAAACATTGCGATTTATGTTTCAATAATAGCGTTCTGTTCAAAATTGTCCAGAAGAATTGACAAAAACACTGAAATATGAACTGACAAACTAATACAAGAATCACATTTGAGAACATGTTGTAAAAATCTCAAGTACAGGTTTACAGTTTTTAATCAGAATAAGATGGATTTTGTTGTTTGTGGAGGAGATTATATATGTAAAAAAATGCAGTTTTGTGATTTGCTAATTGTGTTCATACAAAGATTTTGGTTTGACTGTGATTAATCTTGCAGAGCTAAAATCACCGAGCCATTATATTTTTAGTTTTTGGAAAGAAAAAAATAAAATCAAATTGAAAATCAAGCTCAATCAATACGTGATTTAATTTTTAGAGATCCATTCCTCCTTCTGGATGCTTTCTACAGTCAGGTGAAACTACTATGCACTGATGTTTACCTTGGGATTGTTTGTACAGTGATAATAGCCAAACACGATGTGAATCTGCTGCTCCCTCAAGTGCTCTCCACTTAATTAGAATTAATAATACATGTCTTTTATTGGAGTGCAGGGACGCGCCGGTGCTGTGGTTTCGAGTGTGCGTTCAAATGCTCGGGTTATCTAAGGTGATCACAATACAATTTCACAAAAGGAAAATATTATGTAAAATGGAATAACATATGCCTCTGGTGTAATGTCAAATACTTACACCTCCTCTGACCCTGAGCAAAGATATTCTCTTGATAAATCTAGGCACTCCAGTGCACAATGTTATTTTAAAGTGTAACTCCAAAGCCACTAGTTATTTTTATCATTGTGTTGCTTTTTGAGTGTATCAAAGAGGTAGTCGCCAAATGCCATAGTAAAATCGCAGCTAACAGGATTAAATAGTGCAAAGGAGATTAGTATAATGGAAATCTTTACATACTAATCTTTAGGAAGGTGGTAGTACAAACACGACTATCCAGAGGCCTGAATACTGTTTGAAATTAAAATGCAATTATATGGTATGTCAATCTTAGCTTTCATTTCACCACAGAGCAATATATTCATCTGGGAATTATTGTAAAAATGTAAAAAAATCAAAACATAAATAATCCCAAATAATCATCATAAAATTAATATTAAAACAGAAGAGTGCAGAATAAAAACCTTTCAGTTATAATGCTTATTTATTTCTAATTAATAAAACAAAATATCTAATCAGACAGCAGAAAGACACCAGTTTCAGTGGTGGAATCTGATTGTTTTAAACCTAAAAGGACTCTCTCTGACCTGTTACTACCTTAAACCCAGCTCCTGCAGTCAACATGACTCAGTGCTAGTGCAGCCTCTGAAGCTCAGTGAGTGAATTCTGGAGGTTCTGAGCTTTCACATGAGACCTGTCCATATACTGAGAGTAAGAAAAACTTGCACGTGTCCTCTGTCTGCAGGTTAAGGCTCTGGCAGCCCAGGTTCAGTTGTCATTGTAGTACCTTTTTTAAAACTGTAAGAGCTCAGACTACAAACACTTCGTTAAATAATTCACAAAATCTAGCATTTTCAAAAGGTAAACACTATGAGCTGAAGGAGCGATGCAACAAACACAAATGTTCAGATCATTTCACATTGTCACCTTAAAGCTTTTGTCAGTTGTAGACTTACTCACAGTGGGAAGAGTAACCAATAGTTTTGCTCAAATAAGAGCACTTCGACACTGTCAAAATGATTTCAAGTAGGAGTAAAACTATGGTGCCTGAAAAAAGACAATTCTATTAAAAAGTGGCTTGAGTAAAAGCTGTACCACCTCTGCCTCACTTCCCCTAACCCTTCTCCTCTCCTGTTTCCAGTCTGTGCTCCGAGCATCGACATCCGGAACGACCTCACTGACATGCACCGCCTGGAGAACTGCACTGTGGTGGAGGGCTACCTACAGATCCTCCTCATCTCCAACACCTACCAGGAGGAGCTGCGATCCCTCAGTTTCCCCAAACTCACCATCATCACGGACTACCTCCTCCTGTTCCGCGTGTCGGGCCTGAGCACCCTGAGCACCCTGTTCCCCAACCTCACCGTCATCCGCGGGCGCAACCTCTTCTACAACTACGCCCTAGTGATCTATGAGATGACCAGCCTGAAGGACATTGGCCTGTATAACCTGAGGAACATCACCCGAGGAGCCATCCGCGTGGAGAAGAACAACGAGCTGTGCTACCTGGACTCGCTGGACTGGTCTCAGATCATGGAGGAGGAGAGCAACAACATCATCAACGGGAATAAGGACTCCGAAGAGTGCGACAACATGTGCCTGGGTGTCATGGAGGACAGCCCCATCTGCAAGAGGAGCGGTTTGAACAACAACTTTAACTACCGCTGCTGGACTTCCAACCACTGTCAGAAAGGTAAGAGGATGTGCAGTGGTCAGCCAATTTGGTTGGCTTTTTCAATGGGAAGATAAAGTCAGGAATTAAATATATTGATTTTAAATTTGAGTGGGCAAAATGCACAATGCCAGGCAGATATTGTATATGCCTAATTATGATGCTTTTGTCTGCTTTGGCTTTTTCATCATTTATCTTTTAATGAAACTGTATGTGAGATTTAGATTTTAAATTCCATAAACATGACCATAGTAAGTGTCCTCAAATACAAGATAAACATATTCAAATTAGATGTCACTTTTACTGATAACAACTGTAATGCTGATTTATTCTCAGTTACAAAAACACTGAAGATGGTGGTCAAGTTGTTTGTTAAATATGTAATTTTGTTTTGGTTGTCAAGACGATAATCCAGTCAGAAAGCAGAATGAGTCTCACATGAGTCTCTCATTTGAGTTGCCAGTTTCAATGCTGAAATTCAGTTGGTTTAAACCTAAAAAGACTCTCTGATCTGAATCATCACTATGTAAAGCCCAGCTCCTGCAGCCAATCATCAAGCATTAATAGTGCAGCCGCTGCAGCTCAGTGAGTAAATTCTGGAGGTTCTGAGCTTTCACATGAGACATGGACTGTCCATATACTAAGAATGAGAAAAACTTGTATGTATTTATTTAATTATACATCCTCTATCTGCAAGTTAAGGCACTGGCAACCCAGGTTCAGTTGTGAAAGTAATATTTTTTTAAAGAGCGTAGGCTACATACAGTCCCTTTAAGTTATGTTCTCCTAATACCGTGTGAGGATTTTGTGTATAAGTTGAATATTTTATCATAATTGTACGAGGAAAAAATATCTGATTTTGCTGCACAATTTCTTGTGATTTCCTCATGAGAAATCACAAATTGTCCAGTAACATTTGAAATGTGTTGGTAAGTAGCTGAGAAATCAGTCAGTTAGATCACAGCCTATTTCTGAATGCAAATATAGGCTACTGTGTCATTATTCTGAACATAACATTTGGTATAGTTGTGATTAAAAATGCCTATTGATATTTTTAAAATGGCTGACCAGACCAGTGTTTTTAAGCTGGTTTGGTGTGAGATTTTGTGAATTTTGCATATTTTAGTTCTTGCTGGAAAGTTGCAAACATAACTTCATTATGTATTTTGGCATTGAATGGCTGGGGTTTATTCCATTTGGCTCCAACTAGGAAGACACCAATACCACTTTTTCCAAATACATTTTAAGTACTTGCAGATATCGAGAACCGATACCAGACATAATTTTGTTCAGGTGTTCTACCACTTTAGCATAATAATGAGTGTTTTCTTACTTTGACCAATATGGACCTGCTGTGCTCTTTTGAACCTGCTATATTCAGTTATTAAATTTCTTTGCCAATTATTGTAAGTCACAGTGCAAAAGTAAAGAAACACCAGAACCACTTAGCCACAAGAACTGCACTGATATCCTTTGTGAGCTATAAAAATCTTAAATAGTCTTAAATATTTCCATAGCTTGTGTGACAGTCACTTATGATTAAAGCTGAGCTTAATGTGCAGAACAGTTAACGTTCACTCTCCATGATCGTCTCCTCTCTGCTTAAGATGCAGTGTGGCCATGGTGGTATCGGCTCTTGATATCGGCAGTACATCGGACTGATACCCGATACTGGTGTCTCTATTGGCGCATCCCTAGTTCCAACCTGTTGAGAAGAAATTGTATTATCTTTCAAGCTGGTTACTGCTTGTTGTGCTGTGTACCTTGTTGTGAGTCTGTATTAGGAGATATAGTTTCCATTTGTCTGGTTTAAAAACTATGGGCTATCGAGTCCTGCTTATATATGTGCTGTTAAGCAAAAAAACAAGAAAATGTGTAAGACTAAACCCAGACTACACCATAGACCCTGACTACATTAGTACTACTCATGGAGACAATGGCTCTTAACCTGCACAAACTCCAAATGAGGCTTAACATGTTTCATATTTATCATGTTACTATGGACATTATGTTGCTGAAGTTTCTTTCATGTGAATGGGTCAGGCTCCTCACATTTTCTTAAGCGCATCCCTCATGTGTATGTGCATACACTTACATAAACTAACATGGGAGTTTGTGGAGGACTGGCTCCCTGAACTCCTCAAAATCCACCAAAATTAGATGGATTTTTGAGGAGAAGCAGGAAATTACACCTCTTTTCTACAACATCTCTTGGGTGAGGACCCACAAACCCACCTACACTTTTGTATTTTACCTGCTTCTCATGATCTTGGTGTCACATATAGGCATCCTTTATTTTCTAGTACAGCAATGGTAACATTCAAATGAGGAGGATGGGTTAGGGTTAGGGTTAGGGTTAGGGATCGTCAATGCTTAAGCACTTGCGTGTTTAATGTAAGTCAGAATGATTGGGTTTAATGTTCTCAGTCTAATTTGAATTCCACTAGAAATTTTGTTAGTGATCTACATAACGAAGTGTAGTTAAGTGTAATAATTGTGGACTTTAGGTCTTAGACTGCATCTTTTTGTAGATGCCGTGATTACGAAAAATGTCCTAAAATATCCTGGAAAAGTCCTGGAAAATGATCACAAGCAAAGTGTGGGAACCCCGTTAGAGGCCCTATACCCGATTTTTTTCTCCATAGTTCCTGGTTCTGTGCACACATTCTATCTTTTGGCTTGGTTTCTTCAAAGACTAGTTGATCCTTCCTTTTCTTGTTTTCTCTGTTCCTCCGCTCCTTCTCTTCCTCTCTTTCTCCCGCTTTTTCCTCCCTCAATCTCATTCTTTTTTCTCCTCCCCTGATCTCTCCTCCTCTCTCTGCTCTCCTCCTCCTCTCTCCTGCTCTTGCTCTCACCTCCCTTCCTCTTGCTCCCCTCTCCCTTCTCTCTCTTACTCCCTCCCTCCTCCCCTCGCTGCATAATTGCCTTGTTTTCGTGCAGTACAGATGTTGGTGGAGGGGCGGGCGGGTGAGCAGCGGTTTTCTCTCTCTCTAATTACACCACAGTACATGTCTGTCTGCGCGCACTACTCACTGCTGCCTCTGGGGGCTTCCTGACTTCACAGGGCGACAACAAACAAACACCCCCCCCACCACCACCACCACCATCACCCCTCCCTAGCCTCCTAGTTCCTACATCCTAGTTCCTAACTCGTAGCTCCCCACCACAATCTCCTCACTTAGATTAGCTGGACACAAGTAGGTACATTAAGGAATCCACTTCACAGTATATTTTTATAGCTCATTTTGAAATGTATATTTTTAAATGTTTTCATATTGGGTCATACACATTGGAATGTTTTTTAAAAACATTTCAACAAAAATTCCCAAGCCAAAAATCCAATAAGTAATGCCAGTTGTCTTTGGCTGTAATTAAAGAGGAGGTATTTTACTTCTATGGGGTATTAATAGCTAATGCATAACATGTTTAGATAACTGTGCTACAATATATTACTTTGAAAATGCAAATTTGCTGAAAATAAGGTATTAACATGCTTAATAAGATTCACTTTTATTTTTAACCCTCTTAGGTCCCCCTTCCTTTTCTCTCCATATTAAGTCACTCTCCTTTCATAGTGTTATCACAACACAATGAGCGTGCATCCCGTAATGAAACTACAGCACATTTCATCAGGTTTGTCAAGCTGTTGTGTAGAGTTTTGTCCTGCTTTTGTATATTCATGGAAAATGGGCATGTGGGAGCATGCGGGACGTAGGCTTGTGGGGTGAGCGTTGGACAGAATCTTGCAACCGTAAGGAGAGTTTGACTTGAGAGAGATTGCAAGATTATTCAAACATTCATGGATGAAATCTAAAACATTTCAGGAATGTTTTTTTTCTTTTTTTTTTTATGATGGAACAACGTTATAACATGGTAGAAAGCTCCAAAAAAAAAAAAAAATTGCAAAATACCCCCTCTTTAATTAAAATAGCTAATTAATAAAAAACATATAATAATAAACTGGTTAAATAAATACAACAAATGCAATAACAGAAACAGTAAAGAAAAACAAAACAAAATCTGATGAAAAATGTACGAGGAAGAATATAAATGTTTAAGTGTGTGTGGGCCGCCCAGTGATGAATGGAGAAGGGGGAGGGGCTAAAGGGGAAGGGGCGGGGCTGGAAAGAGGAAGGGGGTGGAACTGTAAGGAGAAATGTCACCCGAATGTCATGTACACCAACTACACCGTAAACAGTGGTTGACCCCAACACAAGACACCCTCCTCTCCTCCTCCTTTTCTTTTCCTCCTCCTCTTTCTCATTCTCCTCCACATCTTCTCCTCCTTCTCCTCCTCCTCTCTCTCCTTCTCCTCCTCCTCTCCTTCTCCTCCTCTTCTCCTTATCCTCTTCTGTGCTGTCCTGCCGGTTCTGCCTCCTCTGCTCTCCTGGTGTAGTTTCAATCCCATGAGTTTTAAAACGTTTACTAATCTTTAAATCGTTCCATGTGAATATTTAAGATCGTTCTGATAGCACACGGCTTCTCGATGTTCAAGTCAAATCAGTGAGACCAAGTGCATGAGTCTAAGTACAAGAGGCCATAGCCGTGCCTCTAAAAAGTACCACAGACTCTTTCAGCTACACTAATCAATCATGCACATGTCTAATATTAGCCAACGAAACATATCTGAATGTCACCGCACATTTAAGCTCTGGGTCAGCATCTGTCATCATCCTGGCATTAACTCTACTAATAACTCACTATCAGTTAGGGTTGTCAAATATATCGAAAATCAGATATTAATCAATACTAAAACTAGCATCAAAACTAGATACTCATTGGAGGAAGTATCAATATGAAAAAAGTCACACTCATAGGACAGACCTTGTAATAAGAACACTATATTGGACATAGAAAGACAGTTTGAAGTTTTGGGTAATGAACTATTAATTATCGTCTGCGCTTGTTAAAAAAGGAGCACTCTGATTGGCTGCACGCTTCTTTCACAAACTCTGAAATGGCTACTACTTCTTTAGATGTACTTTTCACAGGGAGGGAGGGGCTGCAGGTGTGTCTAACCTGAGGACACATTAACTGGAGGAATGTGACCGCAGACTCACCGGCTGGGTCTCTGTTTACTGCACTACTCCCCCCCCCTTCCCCTCCTCCTCCTCCCCTCTCACCCAGTTCCCCCTCCTTCCTTTCGCTCTTTCTCTCTCTCTGGAGCATTCTTCCAAATAAGAAGTGAGCATGGGTGCGCTTCCGGCTCCATCGACTCTGGCTCCAGTTCACTTTCTATTGAAAAACTGTCACCCATCTCTCTGTGACTGATGCTGTCAGGCTCGTCATTTTGGTCTTAAAATGTTTGTGTTAACCCGCTCTACGTGATCCTGGTGTTTAACACCAACAGACAAACCAGGTGCTAAACCAGTGGTGCAAGCGGGAAGGGGGGTTACTTTCAACAGCCTCACTCTGGATTAACTCTTTGGCTTCTATGATACTCAGAAATCCAAATATACTCCTATAACTGCGAGCCTCGATGAGCTTCATTTGACCGGAGCCTGAACGATATGGGCGACGTCACACTCCATTGGTTCACTTCTTTACACAGTCTATGATCTGGAGTATTCTAAGGAGTGGGGGCATTTCAAAAACTGAATATATGCCTGCTGTATTATATTAACATGAAAATATTTGCCAGATTTCTAAAATAAGATGCAATTCTGGCAAATGTTTTCATATTACTTATTGGTATAATTTCAGCCAATATAAGAAAGTCCTTCAAAACTTCAAAATCTGTGGTGTTTGTTTTTTTTGTTTTTTTTTTCTTTTTCTTTTTTGTGTACATTTGAATTTTGATCCTAAGACTAAAATTTTAAAATGCTCACCTCTGCACATGCGTAGAATCCTGTGGTGCAGTTCAACTTTATGTAAAAATTCATCAGGAGATTGGAAGGTACCAAAGGAACAATAAATAAGTCAGGTTGGAGGAGATGCAAGGTCACTGTAAGGACACATGTTTTTCAGTGCGATAAATATAACCAAAATGAAAAAAAATGCCAGGTGTCTCTATACACTGTAAACCTGAATTATTTCAGTTAAGTTAATTTGATCATTATGAATTGAAGTCTTGCTTTATTAAGGCACAGTTATTATAAAGTGTTACCAATGTTCCTATTTATTCATTAACTTTGCAGACATTGGCATTTATCTTTTGTTGGGAAGACTTGCTTTACTGTTTTTGCATTATAACCTTTTAGAAATCCATCCTTACTTTTGCTTATAGGTTGTCGATGGCAAATGTAAACTACGAAATACAATTGAATCTGGTGGCAGAGCATGAATACCCCCCTCTCTTCTCCTCCTCCTTCCTCCTCCTCCCTCCATGTACTGTACACAATTTTCCTGTCACCGGGCGGTCATAGAAAATGGCGTCTGCAGACTGTTTGTGATTTGCGTACTCACTTAAAGGGGCGTGTGCGGGCTGTGCGTGGGAGCGTGCACGTGCGAGCAGTGGAATGCGCCTGCCCCTTTAAGTATAGAAGGTACAAATTCCTGCGAGCTTACTCAGAGCAGGGGTGAGGGATAAAGAGGGGAACTGCAGGCCAAGCTATAGGCTACATACGCACACACATACAGTAGTTACAGCACAAGAGGCCAGTGTCGCTAATGCGGTTAGCCTAACGTTTGAGCTCATCTCTTCCTTATTTACTTTGGGATTTCAACACTAAATGTTTGATATACAAAAACTACATATTTAGGTTGTGAAATTTTGTGTGAAATTGTAATTTTCACGGTAACAGTCAATGCAGCGTTAATACTGCAAGAGACATTTATAGTCAAGATCCTCCATAATACTCCATAAAAATCTGCAATAAATGTTAATTAAAGGCAGTGTACCTGATTCTTAAAGTCTTAAAAACATGAAAAATGGTTTGCAGAGGTCCAAAGTTATTCCTCACTTACCTCATATTAAGAACATCCTAATTATTCACCACGATGAGTTTCACGCTCATCGTTACACAGCTTTCAGAGACCAGAGCAGAGTTTGTTGTCACGGTAAAGCTAACAACAACTACCATGCTAACAACACACTTCCTGATTATCAGACAATAAAGAGCTTTATAATTAGACACAGACAGAACACAGCAGATGTAAGAGTTTGTGAAATTTTTGTTAGCTGATTTATTAATTCATAGTCTACGTTTGATGAGTAAACCTACAGCTTTTATTGTTTTAAGTTTTGATTATATAACTTCTGATGGATATGCTCATTTACACGGGAATCAATTTTTCAATTTTATTCACACACTGAGAGATCAACAGGTACTGGCAGTCATGGAGATCTACCTGTCAATTTTATCTTTATAGCTATTGCAGTTCTCCATAGTTCATAACTCAACAACCTTTTAAGGGACTGTATGTAAGATTTTGATTTTAAATTCCATAAACATGATCTCTGTAATGCTGCTTTATTCTTAATTACAAAAACATTGGACATGATGATTTATGTTTTGGTTCTCAAGATGATTATCCAATCAGACAGCTCAGCTCAGTGACTAAAGTCTAGAGGTTCTGAGCTTTCACATGACACATAACCTGTCCATATACTGAGAATGAGAATAACTCCTATGTGTTCTCTATCTGCAGGTTATGGCACAGACAACCCAGGTTCAGTCGTGATTTTAGTACCTTTTTAAACACTGTAATATTGCAGGCTACATACAGTTCCTGAGACATGGCTCTATTCAACTGATTTTCCAAATCAGCCATTCAGTCTTTAGAGTCTATATGCATGTTGAAGTTCTTGGTTCCTCTTACAAATGGCTCCACTATTTGGTGTTTCTCATGGCCCGTGCTCACAGGCCAGTCGGAAGCTCTTAAATGCTAACAGCTCATATCCCCGCCTGTGGGGACAGGAAGCAGGCTCTGTGGCCAGTGATTCTCCGCTCACATCCGCCCCCCCCCCTCCCGTCCTCCTACTTCCAGCCCTCCCCCCTTCCCTCCCCCCTCTGTCCCCCTTCTCCCCCTTTAGCCCCCAATTCCACACACAGGCTCACAGGCACCGGGCCAGGATGGTTCATTCATGCCCTTGTCCCAGCAGAGGAGTGCCAAACGCGGGCTCATCATCAGTGCGGGAGGGGGGTGTGGGAAAAGAGGAAGAGGAAGAGGAGCGGAGTATCACCAATGAAGTACAAACAAAGCATTTACTGTTTATTGACTAGATGAGTACATGAGGTCATATAGAGAGGACACACTGGAGCATGGCTGTAGTGATGAATAGTTAGCTGTGTTTCAAGGTGTTCAATGGAGTTATGTGGAATGCATAAAATGTCACTAAAATGTCTTGTAATTTTTACATTATTACTTTCTGTTGAGTGAAAAATATAACCCCCACAAATGACCTCTTCCTCACTACGTTTTTGTTTGCCCTTGTGTTAAACTATTGTGAAGCATCCTTGAGTTACTGTGAAAAGCGGTATATATAACCAATGTAATATTATTATTATTATTAGTATTAGTATTAGTATTATTATTATCTGTTGTAGTAGTAGTAGTAGTATTAATTATTCCATTGGTCTAAGTGTGGACTCATCGGGATTGGACCTAATACCAATATCTGTCAACTTTTTTGCGATCAATCATTTATCACCAGTCTCAGAATCAGGATCAGGATCGGCTTTATTGTCAGGATTCAAAACAGGAACTTTCTTTGGCGTTATGGTGCAACATTAAACAAAGAATAATGATACAAACTATGATCAAATAAAAATAAGTTTATGCATTAAAATAGGTAAAAGTAGACTTTGATATACAAGTACAAAACATACAATATGGGCTGCGTGTAATGGTGCAAAAAGTACATTAACAAAACACATTTTTTGACATGTCTTCAAGAATTATGACTTATGTTGGCATCATCTAGGAAACTGAACATTTTACTTGGTGAAGTAGTAGTTCAAACAATTCCAGACTAGTATTTACAGTATGTACTTAATCAAGTATTACTTTAAGGGCCTGTTTCTCTCCCCGCTTTCCACTTATGAAATGGACTTCTTAGATACTCATATGCCGTTTTCTTGATGTTTGAAGTGGATGTCTCCTTAAACTGAGTCACCCACCAAACGAACAAGTGATTGACCTTTGTACACTCCCCTCCTTCTGCCCTCTGCTGCATTCCTCCCTTGGGTCACTCACTTAGGCCACACTACGGAACTGTACTTAGCACTGATATGAATAGGTACAGAACACCCTGGTCCTTCTAGAGGACCTACAATTAAAAAAATACGATTTACTGTTGAAAATCACATTATAATTCTCAAGAAAAAGTGCTTTTTATTATCATCATGCCATCTGAATTGGTATTGAGAATCGAGTCTATTACTTAGTATCAAAATCGAGTTTGAAATTTTAGGATCATGACAACACTGGTAAGTATAGAGAGGAGCAGAGAAAGGAGTGAGACAGTCATGCTTTGGGGTCTTTGGGACTTGTGCTGTACTTGGTAACTAGTATGATTTTAAATGCAACTAATGACTATACAAATTAAAAAATTTTACTCAGATACAAGCACAGGTTTAAAAACCTACAATTACCCTAATCTACAATTATGAAAAAGTACAATAACCCAAAAATCTACTTATGTTTGTACTTGTAGTTATTTTCCACCCCTGACAATAGATTGTAATGAAAAGCTGCAGGCATGTGTGCAAAACTGAAGCTAGCAAGTCAAATTTTGTATCCAGTTCAGCAAGGACAGTATGGTAAATACATTTAGTTAATCTTATATTATTCTTATATTATGTGTATTAAGTCCAGCTTTGGTCTAGGTTTTGTAAGCGGAAGCAGTTTTGGTAGAATCCCAAATCCTGTGGTGATCCAGTTGCATCACCCCGTGTGCCTACGCCGCAGAAAACAGTGCCAAAGTGTAGCGGTCACCTCAGCTCACCCTGTTTGCCACTACTGCGCCCAATAATCTAATGTCCTGTGCGGGCAGAGCCAGTGCAGAAGCACAGCCAGGAGGAGTGGAGCTGATGTGAACCTGTACTTTTCACATTTTAAATACAGCTTGTTGGCCTCTTTGAACTTTTTTTTTAATTTAAACTTTATTTTGCCAGACAGAACATTAAGAACAAAAAATATTTACAACGTTGGCCTGGAAGTGCTAGAATGCAAGTGTCAATGAAACAGCAAATGAAGCCAGTCATCAATGGTCCTCCTAAACTAGTAGCAAAAAAAACAAATAAGTTATTTTCACCAAATGCTAATTAGCATAATGCAAAAATCCAACCATTTTTCTTCTTTTTATTTTGGGACGGGTCACGGAGGCAGCAGTCTATGCAGGGATGCCCAGACTACCCTTTCCACACACACTTCTTCCAGGTTATCCAGGGGGATCCGGAGGCATTCCCAAGCAAGCCGATAGTCCCTCCAGCATGCTCTGAGTCTTCCCCAGGGCTTCCTCCCAGTGTGACATCCCCAGGACACCTCTCCAGGGTGACATTCAGGAGGCATTTAGATGCCCGAGCCACCTCAGATAGCTCCTCTCCATGTGGAGGAGCTGCAGCTCTACTCCACACTCCTCCCATGTGATTGAGGTCCTTACCTGTCTGTAAGGGAGTGCCTAGCCACGCAGTGGAGGAAACACATTTCAATCCATTTGGAAAAAAAAACATCTTTGAGGTGCATTTTTCCCAACTGCCAAACAACTTTGCTTTAGTGCACTGCTAGCAAATGCTCACTTCTGACCATGTATTGTTTCACAAGGTTTTGGGTTAGGATTAGGGTCAGGTTTAAGGATTGGTATTTAGTTAAGGTTAGGGCTCTGGATCAGGTTAGAACATGGTCTTAACTGAGCTGCATTGAGGAAAATGAATACATAGCTTGAAAAAACTCATTTCTAAGTACAATACAATTGTAGACTTCTTAGAGGAGACGCTGTTGTGTTTTTGACGAGACTTGAAGGCAGAGCCATCTTTGTTTTCATGCATCAGATTTTTTTTGTAAGTTTATGAGAGCTGTGCTTTGATCTCGTCATTAAGCTAACACGTGCAAAGAGGAACAGACAGCTAACAGAGCCGACACGCTGAGACCTGCCGGATCCGTCTTCTGTGCATAATGTACACAAAGCACTAGCACCCACTCACTGCATCTGTCAACCATCTTCAAATCAACTGCAACGCTAGCTTTTCCATGCTTTAAAGGAGCAGTGTACGAAGTTTAGCGGAAGTCTACTGATAAACACGTTAGCAAATAGCTCTCCTTAGTTTACATTTGGTTGGTGCTTTCAAAATCACAACAAGGAGACATAACAGCAGAGTTTATATGACCCCAATGAACTTACTGCTACTCTGGCAGCACACTCTTTTTCTCACTCTTCTCACTTCTCCTTGTGTCCTTGCTCCCTTCCCTTCCTATGCAGCTCATTAAAGGAGGGTATACATAATTTATATTTTAAATTCCAGAAACATGACCTGTCTTTGTCCCCAGATAAAAGGTATATGTTCAAATCACATAGAGCTTTTATTGATAACCATCAGTTGATTTACTGTTAATAGTCGCTCATTTGGGTTGCAAGATTCTACAACTCTCAAATTTGAATTCTCACAGGCTTAACCCCAGCACCTGCAGCCAATCATGAATCAGTGCTAGTGCAGCCTCTGTAGCTCAGTGAGTGAATTCTGGAGCTTCTGAGCTTTTCACATGAGGTGCGGCCTGTCCATATATTGAGGATGGTTCAGCTGTGATTGTAGTGCCATGTATTTAAACCGGTAAGAGCTGCATATTGTTCCTATAATTCATAGCCATCTTTTGTTGTGGTAGCTGTCAATATTTAACAGTGCAACTTTTCAAGTGAATCCGCCTTCTGCTTGTCTCCATGGAGACGTTGTAGAGTTCATGAAAGAATGTCAAAAAACGTCCGTTATCATGAAAATCCACCATGTTTGTGGTAGTAGTGCATAACTCACTTAGAAATATATTAGCCAAAATGTTAAAAAGTAAAAGAAAGCGTTAAACTGCTGGGTCACTTCTGGTTAATACATCTGTCACTTTAAAGTGTCACAATACTTTTGAATGCTAAGGCTAGTATTTAGCATCATAAAATCTCTATTGGATTAACATTAGGCTCATTTTGTGAGGTGTGACGTCACAATCCCAAGGTTTATTGCTTTGTCTGAATGTTAAAATGCATTAAATATATCTATCTTGTATTTATTTAGTTTCATTTGTTGTATTGGACAAGAAGTCTTAGTCTTAAACTGATTAATGCCTTCATTTAAACAACGTTGCCTCGGGATTTAGATTTCACTGACAAACCAATTAAAGTGAGCAAACACACTGTTAGTCATAGAGGCTCATTGTGACATCTGCCAATATAAACAGTGGAATGCTAAGCTAGGGTAGGTCAAGAGTTCCAGGATCCACATACACGTTAATCGAACTGCAGCTCATTGGATATGGAGGGTCTTTGAAGAGTGAGACAGTGTGAATCAGCCTTAAACCGGTCTCAACTGTGTAGTCGGAATGTTTAATTAAGTTATAGTTACACAATAATTCAAGTTATGCTTTGAGTAATCTGTTTGGTTGTGCAAAATGCAATCAAAGTATTATTTTTAGTTAGCCAGACCATGAACTTTCCTCTTGAAGCTCATTGTAATCTCAACCAGACTGATTTGATCCCTTACAGGCGCGGTACCTGATTTTTACTGTGTAAAAAGGTGAAAAACATAACTATTTTAATTTTAAACAATTTGTAGTGGTCCGAAGTTATTCCTCACTTACCTTATGCATTCCGAGCATCCTAATTATTCAGCGCGATGAGTTTATGAGTGCTTTTCACAACTTTCAAAGACCAGTGCGGATTTTTGTCGTGACAGTAAACTTAACAGCACATAGCATGCTAACACGCATTCCCAGATCCTCAGACAATAAAATGCACCATAATTAAATGGAGACAGTACACAATGGACTTATTTGACTTGATGTGCTATATCTGCACAGGGGCAAGATAAATTTGCCCTTTAAAATAAGCCTAACATATTACTCAGTTTTACCATTATCTAGACAACAACCAACTGGATTAATGTAAAAAGAAAATATCAAATATATAAGAGGGGCACACTTTAAAGCAAATTTGAAAGCAATATGTGTGCTGGGCTGGCATAAAGAGTCTGGTGAAGGTGTATGGACCTTAAAAACATGGAGGGGCTTCTCATGGAAAAGCAGGGCTAAGACTACATGATATAAACCAGTTGATCAGTGCATTATCTGCCTCAGCATGCAGCATTACTCACACATGAATGAATCAAAACACCACTCTGCTCTGCTTTTGATAAGGGAGCAGCAGTTGTATGGAACATCTAAACCCATAAAATGTGAAATACAGACAGAGAGGTACACAGGAGTACAGTTAAGATTAGTGCAATTTGAATGAACACCATTAGCAAATTACTAAGGCTGCAGTTTTTGAAGTACCATAATTCCCTCCACAAACAACAAAATATCTTCTCTCATTCTGTATAACTAGGAATCCAGGTTTTTCAGTTCTAACACTGATTCTTTTACTATGGCTTTAAGCATCTGCCAATACCTGATATCAAACGATACTAGTGCAGAGACTGAAAACAGCATTTATTTCATTTAAACAAGAATAAAATAAGACAAAACTGATCTAAATGTGTTATGTAGGGACTATTTATCCCACAAATAACTACTGAACAGCTTTTTGTAAATAAAATTCAAACATGATGAGGCTTTCTGGCCCAACTATAATCAGTAAACCAGGATATCGGCAGAAATCTGATCCAGCACATTTTTCAGGATCAGCACCGACATCGGATACCGGTGCATCCCTACTGCTAACCCTGTAGTTTAGATCTGCACAAACATGTTCTGAAATGTGATTCTGGTATTTGTTTGTCAGTTTGAATTTCAGTTGTTTTTGTCAATTCTTCTGAGCGAGTTTAAAATGTGAACTTTGAACAGAATCCTATTATTATCAAATCTAATCACATTCACAATGCTTGTCGGAAAGATTAACAATCATATATTATACAAATATTTTCCCCAAATCTCCCAGCCCTACCCAGAAGTATTCCCAAATGCCCTCTATTGTCTCCATCCCCACAGGTAAACACGTCTTTGTCCCGTGTCCTGTAGCGTGTCCTGGTGCAGGCGTGTAGTTGCTTGTGCTTGGGCCTGTTGTGCATTCCACTCACCTACTGTGTAATATCTGCTATTATGTGCTTCCTGTGTGTGTGTGTGTGTGTGTGTATGGGTGTGTGTGGGGGTGTGCGTGCATGTGTGTGTGTGGGGCCGGGGGGGATGCGTTCAGGAAAACCCCGGGAATCTGACGCATGCCTCCTGTTTACGCAGACAGACACTACAGCAGCCTCCTCAGGTCAGACTGAAGTTAATGTAATGCAATGCCCATATTATGCAATTTGTTTCCTCATCAAAAACATACCTGGAGTTGTGTTTTATTTCATTCACACATATTTAACACAGAAACCATGCATATTTAGGCTGTGTTCTTCTCTCAAACTAAAGGCACTCTGTTCCAACTTTTTCTGGCAAATTAAACCTTGAAGGAGTTCATTTGTTTTTATTAGTTTAATCATAACTATTGTGCAACTTGTGCAGATTTGGCCATTGTTAACATTATGGTTGCTAGGTAACAGTTATGAAATTATCTCTACAAATATCATATCTGCTGACCATGTCCAACCATAGTTAAATTATGGACTTCACAAAATTTAAAAGCTAGGCAAGATTTTTTTTTTTTAGCAAAATCTGAAATATAATGTTGTAAAATGGGTGGTCTAAGTTTCCATATGCACTTTACACTGTTGTCTTTGCTGCAATGGATCAGTAACTAAATTGCAGAATGAAAGACTTTCGTAAGGAGTCATAGAATGTTATTATTGAAAATAACAAAAAGTTCTCTCTAGAAAAAGTAGCCATGATAAATATTGACCCACAAAAATGATTGCTCTGTCTGTTTTTTATAGAACGATAATTCAGTATAGTAATTATTGTGACAAGCCTGGCCTTGACAATTTTAAAATGGTAAAAAAAAGTTGGTCTAAATTAGTCTAACAAAATATAACTTGTAGTCAACTCAAACAGGCCTATCTGTTTTGGTTTGGCACTTTCATTTTGCTATGCTGGGTAGTACATGATCATAAAAAAAAAAAACATTTGTGAATTCAGATCAAATGTGATATAAACTCCACATTGTGCGGTGTATTTTGCTCCTTGCACACTGCTGTTTCCTCATGTGTGTGCACAGTCTGATTGGATAAAACTCTCGCTCATTGCACACACACTGGCTTTTCTATGGAGCCAGTTGAGTGGTATTGCAATGAGTAGCTTGTGTGTACTGACCTACTTCAATCATATGGAAGTATTTCTCCTCTGTCTGATATATAATATGCATAATGGACCTATTTCACGGTTCCAGTTGCCCAAAATATAGGTGAATCTCCAATCGTCTTAGTCCTATAGTGCTGGTCGGATTTAGCCTCTGGTTTAGTCCCAGTTTAGCCCCTGGTTTAGTCCTAGTTTAGCCCCTGGTTTAGTCCTAGTTTAGCTCCTGGTTTAGTCCTGGTTTAGTCCTAGTTTAGTACCTGGTTTAGTCCTAGTTTAGCTCCTGGTTTAGTCCTAGTTTAGTCCCAGAGTTTGTCCTAGTTTAACCCCTGGTTTAGTCCTAGTTTAGCCTCTGGTTTAGTCCTAGTTTAGTCTCAGGTTTAGTCCTAGTTAAGTCCAAATGGGAAGGATGTTTCAGAACTGATTTAAACTGATGCTCCACAAAAATAAAATATGCCACCAACTTCACATTTTAGACAAAGTCGAAGCTTCCTACACATAAAAATGTACCCCATTATATCCTGGTGTCTGTTTTCTAGTAAATATCTCAATTTTAGAGGTGATTTTTGCACTACATGTGAAATTCAAGTTTTCAAATAGGCACCTAAAGCGTTAAATAAACATAGATTTTAAAAAAATCTATGATTATTTTACAGCTGTTTTTGTAAGTGGATATGTACCGTATGTCCTTAAGGTCCTACGTGTGACTTTTTCTAAAGGGTAAACAGAGGGTTAATAATATTGGCCATTAATTTACTCTTTAAAAAATGCAGGAACCTAAAAAAGAATCATTCATCCACTGGTATCGAAAATCAAGTATTATTAAGTTACTGGTATCGGAAAAAATCAAATGGTACCCAGGCAGGCAGTTGCAGGAAAGGTTTACTGGAATGTGTTTCGGTGTTATTCCTGTGTTATGGCAGCAGGCAAGACACCAAACCAGGACTGTGACTCTTCAGCGCTCATCCTTCCTTTTGTGGTATTCCCCGGCACTGTCCCGCTCACCTCCCTGTAGTCTCACACATCAATGGTATCGAGCTGTTTGTGCTGTGTTGTGGCCAGGTTACAAACACTGCCAACATTTCTAGCCTCGGCGGTGACTTAAGCTAACTGTCTCTACTGCTGCTAATTGGATGTTAGCGTATGTCAAACTCTGTGACCCAAATCTTGACTCACTTCGCCGTACTGATCCAGGAGCGTGCTAAATTGGCAGGTTGTTTTGAAAAGTAATG
Source organism: Periophthalmus magnuspinnatus (assembly GCF_009829125.3). NCBI lineage: Eukaryota > Metazoa > Chordata > Actinopteri > Gobiiformes > Gobiidae > Periophthalmus > Periophthalmus magnuspinnatus. Next base: position 13,086,922 of record NC_047131.1, on the reverse strand, counting down.
CCACAACACCACCTTTAAACCTTGCCAAACAAAACAAAGTGTTTACAAAGCTATCTACTCTTATCTGTAGTAGTATTGGCAGCCGTATCTAACAAGTGATTGTCAAAAACATTGCAAGGCTGGCTGAAGAACGTTTGGAGATTATGCAATTTTTCATTTCACTGTGTAAATAAAATTGCGCTGATATCAATACTGGTATCAAGTATCAGCTCTGATGGTATTGGTTTCAAAATATCAGTTAAGAGAGAGTGTTTTTTGGCACTTTCATTGCTGTATTCATTCAGTTGTACTTGTAGGTAAGCCACATCTGTCCTGGTGTGTGACTGCCCCTCCAAACACCTGCGCACATACACACCACATTCACAGAGTAACTGGCTTGAGTGTCTTGCCAAAGGACACAGTGGCACTATGAAGAGGTGGGTAGAATAGCCAAAAATTGCACTCAAATAATGTTACTTCAAAATAATATTACTCAAGTAGAAGTACAAAGTAGTGTTCCAAGAAATTACTCATTGCAGAATAAAAAAGTATTTGTGGAAACTACTACTCAAGTGTAACTGTCAGTCAATGTAATCAGACACAACATCTGTGTTTTCAAATCTGGAATTTTCAAAGGATAAAAACAAAAATGAGACAAACTAAATCTTATCTGAAGGAGCGGTGCAAGAAAGAGAAATATTATCAATATATCAACATAAAGCATGTACACTCATTCAGGGAGGGTAGCAGGACCGGGGGACAGCCTGTGACCAATATGAGCGTTCATGGTCCTATTTAGGTGTTTGATTATCAACAAAAAGGTGAGTGACTAACTGAAAAAACCTGATGGCTGATACTAGCTAGGTTGTGACTGTAATATTATTTGAGAGGGACTCGTTTAACACTATAAAATCATCTCACCTGTTGTAGTTTCAGCTAAGTCAGTTCTTTATTGTCAGATTGTGTTAAAACAAATCTCTGAATCTGAACAAAGCTACATTGTGAAAGGAGGATAGAGGGGAGAACAGGACAGTGGGACAGGAGGACAAACTAGGGGATAGAATTATTGGGGGACATTAGGACAGGGACATGTGAAGGAGACACAATCCAGATCAAAAGAGTCTTAGACCTCTCCTCACAGAGACAGGCTTCTTCCACTAATGACCTCCAGACCCTCCAGACCCTCCAGACCCTCCAGACCCAGCATCTGTATCAGGAGGACAGGAGCTCTGGAGTCAGGGTTTAAGAGTCCTATATTATGCAAAATTGACTCTTGTGATCTTTAAACCATGTTATAATCTTACGTGGAGTTGTGTTTTGTTTCATTCACACACGTTTGAGTAATCCTTTATTAGTCTGTCTACATCTCCAAAGCTCAAAATGCTGTTCCACCTTGTGATGTCATGAAGCCGTAGTTTTCAAGTTAATGGTTACCTTTTACTGTTTGTTTAGTAGAGATTGGCAGGGCTGAAATGATCCAAATGATCCTAGTGAAGGAAAAAATTGAAATAAAATAGCGTGATATGGGCCCATTAAGTTCAGTGTTACAGCTACGGATGTAAAGCAGAGAATACACTTTTCCTTCTAAATGTACTTTTCAATACTGTAACACTGCTTTCTCATTAGGAAAAAAATATCTGGGGTATGTTTGTTTGACAATCCACTATTTTCTATTCTATTTAGTCCATTTGGCTTTTCAAGACTGGAAAGAGAACAGGAGGGACAGGAGGACAGTGGGACGTGAAGGACATTGGGGACATAAGGACAGTGAGACAGGAGGTGATGTCTTGCCCCAATACAGATACATTTTAAAAGCAGCTCTTAGGGTCAAAATAAATCAGCTGTGTGTTGTCTGCATCAAATTTGAATCTAATGTATCTAATCATCTATGAAACAGGAAGTGTTGCTGGTGCACCTTTAGCATGCTAGCATCACCAGGCAAAACTCCACTCTGGTCTCTAAAAGTTGTAAAAAGCATTTATAAAATCATCGCAGCAAATTATTAGGATGTTTGGAATACTTTTTGAAAAACTTAGGACCACTGCAACAAGTTCTATTTTTCACATTTTTCACACCGTAAAAATCAGGTATAGGGCGCTTAATGCTATACTGTGTAACATTCAAGGCATTGTTTACCAGCTGCGTCCCTGTTTAGCTCGGCTCCTGGCTCCCCTTGTTACAATGGGCTCCTTTGTCCCTGCTCTCCATCTGAACCCACCGACATTTGGGGAGAAGTTTCCAGTTTATAAAAACGCTTCCAGATTTTGGGAGCAGGAGGTTTACGGTGGATGGCTCCTGATTAGGTTTGCTCTGGGCATCTCCTCACAGACGGCCTCAAACACTGTACACACACTTTCCATACATTACACTGCAACGTGAGACCAGTGGTGATTCTGGGGCAAGTTCTCATGAGCGGTGGTAAGTTATAGCCACAGCTGCCACAGGGCAGACTGACTGCTACCCCTGATTCTGGGTTATTAGATTCTTGATACTATGTGTTAATCAAACATTTAACTGAACTGATTTGGCATATGCCGCTCTTCCACTGAGTGTTTCTCGGTTCAGTCCTTTGACTAGGGTTGCCACATTCCAGTATTTGGCTAATTTAGATTTGCCCCTATTTCAGTTAGAGGCTGAATGAAGAATGATTGTCCAACCTGCTAGATAACGAGCCACTGACCAGATGAAAGCCACGAGAGACTGATTTAAATTTCAGTTTTTTTGTAAAATACAAAACTATTGTGCAAACTCTGCTGTATATGTGATTGTTTTGAGCAGGCACTTGTAGGACACCTATGTCCCAGTGCGGGGGTCCTGCTTCATGCACAGTAAACACAATAGCTCTGATGGACAGCGGTACTTTAAAAGCATTAAGCCTCTTTTCCATTGGCACAGTTTGATGCATGTTAGAGGTATTATGCACTGGAAATATCAGTTTACGCGAGTGCAGTCCATCGATAAACAGGAAACAGCTGTTGCAAATGTGCTATCTTTGTTTTGTGAAGCATATCGGCTCAACATACAAGCTAAAATACGGTGGTTTATCATAAGATCAAATCTTATATTTGGGGAGAAATTATTATTTTATGTTTACATCTGCTTTTTGTTGTGAGTCAGAGTCATTGAGTCATTCTCTCTCCCTATCATCTCGTTTCTTGTGTAGCCATGTCTTAGCTTACCCGTCTGCTCCAAAGTGAACCAATGGAAACAAAGCCATAACGAGTTATAACAATTCTTGAGTAGACTTCATTAGACAGAGGAGGAGACAGATAGAGCCGTGCTGAGGAGGAAGAGGAGAGGAGGAGGAGAGGGAGTGGAAGAGAAAGAGGAGGGGCAGGAGGGCAATGGTAGACTGTATTGGCTGCCGAGTCTCATTTACTGTCTCACTGTGGCTATTCTCTCTGGTGATGTCACGTCTGCTTTTCTAACCGTTGTTTTAAACACTGCATTTAAAGGGCTTATATTACGCTATTTTCTTATCTATGTTAAAATGTTATATCCTCACCAAAAACATACCTGGAGTTGTGTTTTGTTTCATTTACACACAAACCTGTTCTCTGAACTCTTTTCCACCTTGTGATGTCATGTGGTAATACAGGAAATGCTCCACTGTGTTTTTAGACTCCATACACCTTCTCTAGAACACGTTTCATAATTGCAGCCCTGGAATTGCCTATTTCTACTGTACTAAAGTTTAAAGCTAGCTGTTAACTTGAAAACTATCACTACATGACATCACAAGGTGGAGCAGAGCATTTTGAGCTTTGGAGATGTAGACAGACTAATAATAAAGTATTAGACAAACATGTGTGAATGAAACACAACAAAACACAAAGAATCCACTTTGTGTAATACAGGACGTGAGACCTGCTGTTTAATATAAGACATGTTGCTTCGTTATTTCGGTGTGCTTTGTTAAAAGTGAAAGTAAAAACTACTCAATGTGTTTATTTGTGCTGCAGAGAGCAAATAACTTGTGAGTGACGCAGTTCCTAGCATGTCTGCAAAGTGTTAGTGCTAATCCTAAATTACTAGCAGCCCCTGAACGCCTCTTATCCCCCTGTTTGCACCTATTTGCTTCTTTGGCCTGCTGTGGACCGGTACAAAGCAAAGACAAGTTAAATTTGGTAGTTTAGTGCACTCGTATTTCTCTGTGCAGGCAAACGTAGTGAGTGAGGAGGGGTGGTTAATTTTGAATGGGGATTAGACAAGAGGAGACTGTGACGTACTTCATTCTCCAATTTTATTTTCTTAATCTGTGATAGAAGTAGGAATCGGCAGCGTTGCATAGTTACTTTAGTACAAAATCAAATGTGCAAATTATGACATAATGATCCACGTGTGTCATATAGCAGACATAGGCACAATAGGTTAAGGTAATATGAGCAGAATAATGAAAAAAAAAAGAAAAAAAAGGTTAATATACATCTCATCACGTTTTCTAAATTCCTTAAATAGTAGCGCAGCAGTACCACTAATTTCAGGCAGAATTTATGGCTATGAAATGCCAGGGGGATGATCTTGTGGGGAATGTGTGTTTTGCCTCAGAGCCTAATCACATTCCTGTGAGTCCTATAAAGGGTTAAGTGGATTGACCAATGACGAGTGCAATAACACATTCTGTAGGTGTTTGACCAATTGCACAGGCTGGAGAACTCTGCATAGAACACGCACAGACCACTATTCCAATGACCATCTCAAAAGAACCGTATACAAATTTAGCTGCAACTGATGTATTCTTTATTACAAAAACATGATGGTCAAGTTATATATGTTATAATTTAGTGTTCTGGTTCTCAAGATAATTATCCAATCAAAACCACTACCTGCTTGTCTCCATGGATAGGTTATTGCTTTGCCTGGAAGTTTCCACGGTATGGCATTAAACTTTGCCTTTATTGAGTTACAGTTGTTTTATTGCCCCAAATACTATAGAAAACATACATTCTAACTGTGAGTAGGGTCGCCTCTCCACAGATCTGATGACCAAGTTCATACCCTCAGATTATGTCCTGATTTAGCCTTTCCAGTTGGTTGCTTGTTGTTGGATTACAGTTGGCAGTTGGTGGGATGTTGGTGCAGTGGGTGACCCTCTGTTTTGGGGTGTCCCGTGTGTGCGTGCGTGTGTATGTTTGTACTGGTTGGACACAAACAGCTGCTTAAACAGACATAGAGCTGTGGGAAGTCTCATCCATCTTAAGCCCATTAGGCCTCCTCCTTTCTGACTGACCCATACCTCAAATTCAAAACTACTGTCAACGTAACGAGTTGATAAAGACTAAATCAGTTGAGTTAGTTTAAAGGCACTGTACCTGATTTTTACTGCCTTAAAAACGTGAAAAAAACAACCCAGAACTAGTTAATATGTAGAGAACCAAAGTTATTCCTCACTTACCTTATACATTCTGAGCATCCTAATTATTCACAGCGATGAGTTTGTAAGTGCTTTTCACAACTCGGAGTCAGAGTTTTGCTGTCACAAAGCTAACAACAACTAGCATGCTAAAAGGCAATTCCTGATTACTGGACAATAAAACGCTTTATAATTAGATGCAAACAGTACACAGCGGACTTATTGTGATTCTAAGAGCTGCTTATACAATATTTGTTCACAGACAAGACACATTTTGTTCAGGTACATAGGGAAAATTGCCCTTTTAAAGCTTACATACTTTTACAGTAACATCACGTACTCTGTATCTGACTAACATAGAGTACCATGTTTTGACTGTATTCGGGATGAGAGCTCTGTCCCTGTGCACGTAGGCCTGTAGAATGATTCTTCCCCTCTCCCTCTCTCTCCTGCCCCGCCTCCTGGTGAGCAGCCAATCGGAAAGGAGAACATGGATCTTTATCAAACACAATGACACGTTTTATTTCACACCTCTGCTGGGAATTCAACCGACAACCTGCCACCTCAGTGCTACACCCCTGTGAGCCTGTGTGCAGACGATAGCATTGCACTATATTTCTATGTAATTTATGTTTATAACTGGAAGTAACTACTAACTAGTTGGCAATACCAATGCCAATATGAATGGTAATATGATCAAGTACAAGTAAAAATGTAAAATAAAAAAGATGGAGAGTGGGTAGGGGCTAAAGGGGGCTGAGGGATGATGTGTAATGTACTTGTCCTGTATATTGCTGGATTTCAGATGACATTACACATAGCAGCCATGCCAAAAGACTGCCAGAGTCTACTGTTTCCTGGTCACTGTTTCTGTAAGGTTATAAAAGTTACAGTTCTTACATCAAAGGCAAGTCCAAACCCTTAACAGATTTGTGCTTAGTCTTTATACCGTATGCTCTTAACCAGAAACAGGGCCTACGGCAACACATTAACGGGCAGACTACATCTAATATGCCTATGGTATAGTGCCCTTGCATATGAAGGCCTATGTTGACAGTTAAATATCTGTTTTTGTTTGGGTTTTAAGCTGCTAATTTCCCTACAGAAGCAGAGTAGAGCAGAGACACAAAGCTAGTTAATTTCAAACTAAAAATGAAATCTCTTGGTGATTAAATCTTTGAAGTACTTCGCTAGAAACAATTTGAAATTAGTTTTAAAAAGTGTAATTAAATTGTTAATGATGTAAACTAAACTAAAAATGATGACAGACATGTGGGTTCAGGTTCATCCTGGTGGAGGTCTGCAGCAGGGACGTCACTAATAATAATGGCTTACACTTGTAATTTTTCAAAGCGCTACACTATAGTTATTATTCATTCATTTCCACACTTGGTGATGGTAAGCTACTACTGTAGCCACAGCTGCAGACTGACGGAAGCGAGGCTGCCAATCTGTGCCATCGGCCCCCCCGACCACCACCTATCATTCACGCACACACCACTTTCATACTAGGCAATGCGCCTGAAGTGTCTTGCCTAAGGACACAACGACAGAACTTGGTCCAAGCAGGACTCGATCCTCCGACCTTCGGGTTGGGGGACTAACACTCTAACCACTGAGCCACTGTCGCCCCACTAGACCCTTTTTACTGGGGCAGGTGCCCCAGTATAAATCAGCTGTGCCCCAGTATGGAAAGACCCAGTCCATGCAGTGTGCAGGAGGCAGAGAGCACATAATGACACGAGAAGCGCCCTGCCCCTGTGTGCAGCTCAAAGTATAAGCTCCACTGTACAGCGGTACAGATTATAGGTCACAGTTCTGTGATGCTGTCGACCATAAGCAGCTGGTCAGACACAGCAGGTGCTGGTGGTTCAGATCCTACTGATCCTCCCCTTTATTGTGACAAGTCAGCACAATAAGTGTCACCTGAAGCTTTGGAGCCAATCTATGTGAACTTTCTTTAAGTGCATTTTAGTAAAACAAAAGTCACCACACCATAAAAACTAAATATTTAGCTGTTTTAGCCATTATTGCTGCAGATAACACTATTCACATATTGATCATGGGACTCGCTCCCATTGGCAAGAAGACAGTAGAGACAACGCCAGGGAAAGTCCAATTTGGATTTGGGAAAGTGAGTGCGAACGAATGACAATAACAGAACACTTTGTAACTTCTTAGTCTGGAACTTGGTGTTCTTCAGGTGTGAATCAGCCCTAAATAACATATGATTGAGTTGGCCTTCATTAATCATGTATTTGAATGACTGTTGCTACATAAACACTTCTGAATACTTTTCTTTTGCAGAGGATTGCATTGATTTTTATTAAAACTGAGTGTTATCACATTTGAGCTGGTCACATGACACCGTGCAGCCTGTTCCATATGCACTACAGACGCTGTGAGTAGGACTCTTTAAGATGTTCCTCAAAGCCCATTAGCCAAAGCTTTTAGTTCCTTTTTTCATTTTTTTAAAGTCTGCCTCATATTGTTGTAGTTCGATGCATAAACAACTAAGATAGGATAGCTGTGTGGATTGAATGGCGGCAAGAACTGCGGCAAAGTTTCTCACTAGATTTCAGCAGCATTAAAAGCAGCATAAAACATAAGGTCAGGTGTCCTAACAGATGTTTGAACCTTTAGTTGTGTCAAGACTCTGGAGTGACTCAGGGGGCGCTCAGTGTGCTGTGTGTGCTGGAGTGAAGGGGCGGAGCACAGAGAGGCAGCTGAAGGCTGGGGGTCCACTACTGGCACAGGAGTTCAACACAAATGATCAGCAGCTTGTGCAAGACACATGTTAAGCTTAATAAGAGTAGGCCTACCTATATTTGTACTAATAATAAAATAGGTAAAAGCCTCTTGGGAAATAATGCTCAGTTAGGCTGCTACATGCATTTATTCATCTAAAATACACCAGATTGAAGGAAATTACTTCCGTTTTGTGCAGAATGTCCTAATGAGAATGTCCCAGACTCCCCTGCTTGAAAGAGGTGCACTGCATCAGACTTTTGAGAAAAATGTAGGTATAAATGTAGGATAACAAAAAATGTCACATTCACAGGACTGAAATGAACGTTTCCTGAATAGCTTTAGAATAATGTTGAGCTGTAACAGAACAAGTATAAGACCACAGTTTTGAAATTTTAGTATCATGACACTAGACTAGTCTGTCCTGCAGTAAAGACATGCTCCTGGTGTGTACGTGTCCAGTGCATATATGTGTGTGTGTGTGTATAGAGGAATGCAGGTCTGGAACGGACAGTACAAGAGGCTGATGTTCAGTACAAGTGTGCAGTCTCTAAAAGAGTGTCTCACATCAGCTTTGACGCAGAGGCTCAGTCACACTCTGCCTGTCAGAAGCTCGGGAGAAGATACTATTGTTACTCATTTTGTACTAAACCTTTATGTCATTTTAAGGCGGTAATAATTACATTGCAGTATCCTATTTTTTATTTTATTTTATTCTTAAATAAATACATGTCTTATTTATATTTGGAAACTAAAGGAAATTCTTTATCTTTCCATCTCACTGCTAAATCAATGACCGTATTTGTTTGTAGTCTTATGCACTTAGCATTGGACAGGATCTTACAGCTAACTGCAACAAGGGTTCGAAGAGCCCAGGAGAGATCACTACATTACTCAAACATGCATGGATGACATATAAAACCTCTTCAAGCGTGTTTTTGATGAAGGAACGTTTTTTACAAGCTAGAAATCTCCAGAAAGTCAATTTTGCATAGTATAGCTTCTTTAAAATGGGTTATACATATTGTTTTGTTTTCATAGTGTGTAAAAAATTATATACTCTGTACTGTTAATGTACAATATGAGATACCAAAGTTACTGTGTCCTGAACTAGTGAAAACTAAGTAAACCTGAGCTGACGCTGAGAGGACAGAGTAAGGGCAGTGTATTTTGCTCTAATCTGATCTGTGCTGCATGACTAGAGTGAAGGCCCCCTGCTGGTGACCTGGCGCTCTCACGGCTTGGTGCGTCTGGTGAGGTCTAATGGTTCCACACACAAAAACACTGAGGAGCTCTCTGAATAAGACTGAAGATGCTTTTGTGTAATTATAATTAGAAACAGACAATGCCTTATAACTGTTATCATTTGGAATATAACAGGAATGACGACACTCAGTCAAAAGTATTGAAAATCAGATACTAATCGATACTAAAACTAGTATCAAAACTGGATACTCATTTGAACAAGTATCGATACTTAGAAAGTCACATTCAGAAGACAGAGATGAGCCTTTTCTGTATAGCTTGAGCTGTATCAGAACAAATATATGACCACATAGACTAGTATACACCCATGGACCACTATGGTGGATGACTGAGAGAGGACGCAGATATGAGGCCACATGAGAATATACATTCTTTTGTCTGAGGAGAGTGCTTTTAATTAGTATTGTGGTATCAGTATTTAGTATTGAGTATATCACTTAGAAGAGAAAGGGGGTGAGAACATGTTTCTGTGTCCCTCTAAGTATGTCTGTACACAGCTCTGGAGGGGACAGAGGGACATAGGGACATGTTTTGAGAGTGCGTCCCCAGCTCTGAGTGTACCACTGCTCTGTACAATGGGCCCTATTGTCTGTTATGGGCAGAGAGAGTGGGTGTTTAGTTTCGCTCGTCTTTGGAAGTCTCAAGTTTGACCCAGAGGGGGCTGAGTACTTCCTCTGCTCCTCTGTGGTCCTCTCTCAGGCGCTGGCATGTGTCCCCTGTGCCCTCACGCCACACAGCGGAGAGGTCTCAGGTTCAATTACCGGCCAGTGTCAGATCTTTGAGTGTGGAGTTTGCATATTCTCCTTGTGTTTGGGTGGGTTTTCTCTGGATGATTGTTCTCATGGTAGGTGCTTCATTTGATGTTGTGGATTCAAATGTTAGTTGTAACAGTGCAGTGTGGTGATTTTTACAGTAGGAATGTGCCAATTAGGAATGGGATGATATACGATAATATCTCTAATCGTTTGTGGCATTTTTTAATAATCGTGATTATCGTCCATGATTATAATCGCCTTTACGGCACCAGACTGCCTCATGTTCTGGTGTTTGCCCACAAAGGGGCCTCTATCATAACAATGAAACTTGTTAGCTTCTGTGTCTATGGCTCATGGCTAGTGGGCAGGCGGTGGATCTCATTTATATCCTCCACTCAAGAAGGTGAAGTCTCATGGCTTTGAAAAACAAGACCAACAAGGCGATGAACCACCAATCTAAAGAGCCTGCCGAAAAAAAGTTGCGGCTCCGAGGACAAACACGAGCAACTTACATGGACATTTGCGAGACAACCATCAAGCATTATTTGACAAACTTGAGCCAAAAATATCCATCATAAGTAACCATGTGACATAAACTATTGAATGTAGTTTGTGTTAGTTTGGATTTGTATGAATAATGGTGCATGTTTGCATCAACTTTGCTATTGCTAGGATAGCGGTAGCTGAATAGCGTTTTGCACAGTTGATGGCTGTGATGCAGCATATCCTTGATCATATCCTTTTTCTGAGGGCTTTCTCAGGTTGGTTCATGTGTTTTTTTTATAGTTAAGAATTGACACACTTATTATTCATTCGCTGTTTCACTTGCAGCAAAAAAAACAATACAGGTGATTGCTCAGACACCTGCAAATTGGATGTAACTGATGTTTTATCATGACAATGTTATTATTTTGGTCAAAATAATCGGGAGTCGAAATTTTAATATCGCCCCATCCCTAGTACCAATCCATTTGGTTTCATTTCATTAAACGGTATTGATCCTTTGGCTTTAAGTATCTGCCAATACACATCACTAGTTTACAGCTGGTGAGGCAAAGTGCAGAAGCATCTAAACAAGTGAGCTAAGCTCCATAATGTGATACAGTGACTTGGTTGGTTAGATAATCCTCCTGCACATAATTTGAATGTCAAGGCATATAGTTAATAAGGATTTATTTAGTTGTAAAAAGCCTTAGTTAAACCGTGCAATGAAACTTGACAGTGTTTTTTAAATTTATAGTCAATATTTCTGTAGTAAATGTGAGTCCGCAGACACACCCCAGTGCAGAGACAGAGGTAGAGCTCAAGATGCAAACCTCACCTCAACTCTGTTCAAGCATTTAATGTCAGATTAACTCACCAAATGTGCTCCCTCGTGTTGTCCTGACAACAAGAAAACAAGGCACTTGAAAAAGTGTATCTACAAAAATGTTCAATCTTCAAAAAAAAAAGCTGAGCGAGCAAGATGAATGAACATGTCCTGCAATTTGTGTATGTGGCCACACTGTGTGAGACAAGTCTCATCTCCTATCTGTTTATATTATATTGGCAACTACTGTGAGATTTTGTGATTTTAAACCTCAGAACTCATTACATTATATTGGCAAATATTGTGAGATTTTGTCATTTTAAACCTCAGGACTCACCACAATTCTTGGTTGAGTCAAGGCATGTCCTGCTGATCGATTAGTCGAATAAAAAGGGGCTGTCGCAAAAGCTTTCAAAACATATCTTTGTGTATCTGACCCAAACTGCACTCACAAGACTACACCTGCACAGGAGTGCATGCAAAAACAACTGTTTATACAGAAAAGTACTGTACTAAGACTTAAAACAACATCGACTGATTAATCAACTAAACAACTAAAGGACTATTACCCTAGTAAAATCTTCTTTCTTTCTTCTTTATCTTTATTTATACAGTGGGGCCAATGGAAAAAAAAAAAAAAAACACAAACAAAACAAACAAGTGCATATAAAACATTTAAAAACAGGAGCAGGTGTTTGTTTGTTACCAGATCACTAACGTATCTAGTTTAGCTTTTCCTTGGAGTGTATTCCATTTTTGTGAAGCAAAACAGCTAAAAGCCTCTTTCCCGTATTAATGATTAACTTGCAAAAAATCTGAAATCTAGTACATAAATGCAGAACTCTTACTTGTATATAGTCACTTATTGAATACTGCAAGATTATCAGATCTTTTTCAGCTGTTGTATTTGACTGTATAATTGATGTTTTCATTCAGCACACCTTCAAAGCAACACTTTTGACATGAACATCCATATATCAGTCATCTGTAACTCCAGACAATCATCTGTTATTTAAATGCTGTTTAAAAGCGAGTCTGCGTGGATTCTGTCTGTCGGACAGGAGTGTAGTGTAGTCTGTGTGTGTAATAAAGGCCTTCTTATCACTGTGTACACATTATACACACACACATGCTTATCTGCTGTTTGGAAATGTGCTGGAAAAGTGTGTTAACCCTACTCATTACTCTGTGCGGCTATTTCAGATGTCATTTGCTTACGAGTGTGTTGCACAATTCGTAGTGGACGTTGTAGTAGTAGTAGTAGCAATAGTAACGGTAGTAGTAGTAGTAGCTCATTAGCAGGAGTATTAATAGTAGTAGTAGCACTAGTAGTAGTAGCATTTGTATTAGTTCCCTGAATCCCAGATGCCGATGTTGTTGTTGACAGTTGTGGTGAGTTTTGCATGTGACTCTCGCTGTAATCCTGCTAATGCTAATGCTAATCTGTCTGTGTGTGTTGGGCGCCTTAACGACTGCCCCCCCCAGCCCCCCTCCCTCCACAAAGAGCAAACCCCACCCCTCTCATAACCTGCCCTCCTCACTGTACATTTGTTGTAAAAACCTTCTAGATGACATATTCATCCAATTCTTTACATCTTACAGTTGATGTTTCCATATGAATTGTGAATAGATGTAGCCCTATCCTGGTCGGGCTGTGTCCTGTCGGACTGTCTGCCTCATGTGGATGTCTCAGGTCCCGTACACTCAATAAGATACGCCACATGCCACACACAAGGTTTTTCTCGATCCCTCTGTCCATCTGTCCCTCTCTTTCTTTTTCTTTCTTTCTCCTTCAGTCATTTATATTGACTATTCATCCCTTAATTTATGCTCTGCTCTGTCCCTTTATATGCACTATTATGAGAAACATTTTCTTAACCTGATTAACTTTATTCCTCGTTAGATAATCAAGGTTACTAAATACTAAAATTTTGAACATGATTTTGAGAGTATGGGAAGGGCTTGGTCCTTGTCACTGATTTACCGGTAAATACCATTCATTTTTAAACAATATTATTCATTTATTTATTTATTTTTTAAATGTCTAATTTTGTGCTAAATTATATATTTTCAATATTGATAGTTCAAATTAGTATTTTTTTTTCAAAACCCTTTTTTACTTTAAGTTATTTATCAGAATATGCTCAAATGGATTTAGATTTTTTAATTTTTAATTAGCAAGCTTTATTATTTTAGCAATAGTGTCATAAATTGTTATAAATAAAATAGTCATGCTAATATGTTCATATCAACATTTTTTTTTCCATCTCTATATTGCAGTTCAAACTGTCAGGATAAGCTATAAGCCTATTTCCTCCCTCCATCTCTCCCCTTTTTCCCTACTTTCCCTCCTTCTCTTTTTTTCTTTAACAGAAATTGTACTTTTCTAGCAGGATACTTTTAGTTGGTTTGAACATTTGTGTTTCTTGCACCGCTCCTTCAGATATGATTTAGTTTGTCTCATTTTTGTGTCTATCCTTTGATTTTGTGCATTATTTCATGTTTTGTGCTTCCAGTTACATTTACATTAAATTATAAATCAGATGTTGCATCCTCTTACTTCAGAAGTATTTTTCCCAATACTTTTTTCTCTTACTTGAATAATTTAAACCTTTACTTTGTGTACTTCACCTTGAATAATATTATCTTGAAGTACCATTACTCTTATTTGAATACAGTTTTTGGCTTCTCTGCCCACCTCTGTGCCCTCCCTTCCTTTCCCCTCCCTGTACAACATGGCCGCGGTGTGTGTTGGAGCTCCGTAAAAGGTGCACAAAGACGCCGTGCACAGTGTTGTTGACTCTCTGAAGTAGAGAAGAAGCGGTGAACTCTCCGCCCTCGCTCTGGGGTTAAAGTCATGATGTCACCGTCAGCCAATCAGAGCGCAGGGCCGGGCGGTGTGTTAAAGGGGTGCGTTTAAGGGCCGTCAGCTGTCACGCTCCATTGCCCTGACCTCTGACCCCTGTTTCCACACCACACAGCGCAGACATGTAAAAGAGAGGGACGTGAGAGGGGCAGGCTAATTGCTAACCACTGGACGTTAGCATGAACTTACTTTTTTGGGTTTTTTTTAGGCATTTTTTGCAAATGTGTTGGATAAATATTTCATTGATTTTCTTTTTTGTGTGTTATTTAAACAGAAACATTACAAAGCTCCTTTATTTTCAATTGAGGAAGCTACGAAATGTTAGGAATGGACACAACAACAAAACATAAAACATTTGTTGCGATTAAAGGTGCACTACGTAACTTGATCTTCATGGAGATCCTATTGCTTCACAGTATGGCATTAAACATCATGCATTTATTTTTTTGCAGGTGTTTTCTTTCATATTGATTCCTTGAAAAACAGTCATACTTGCTGTGAGATCAGGCCTATGATTAGATTTCTTAAAAACAATAACCTTTTTAATTTATATTTGTGTATAATTTAGTAAAAATGCTACTGGAATGACTTAGAAGATTTCATACTGTTGCAACCAGCCACCACATCATTAAACTTCCACAGTAACACAGAAAAAGTATCCAACCCCTGTATTACCACTTTGAAAATGATCTGAAACCTGGTCAATAAAATCATGAAATTATCCCTGGCCTATACTCAATTACAAGTACAAGTACTGCTGCCATATTTGTTCTTAAGTAAATGTAAAAAGTAAGCTTTAAAAATACTACTAAAATTATAAGTTACTAGCTACTTTGTAACACAATTTTAGAAACATTTTAGATCTCTTTTTTTTTACAAAGCTTAATAAATTAAACTGCGTAAAACTACATTTCATCATTTTAAACCACGACCCACATATTCTTTGAGCTCAGACCAATGAGAGCAGGAGATGTGTGTTTGTAGATTTAGAGAGGAGCATTCAGTCGTGAATTAGGACAGTAGTACAAGTTTAAAAATCAACTCAAAAAGTATAATTACCCTAAATAGCTACTCATTTGTATTTAGACACATTTTTACAGCTCGTTTCGTCCTGTACAGTGGAGATGTTCCTCTGGTTTGTTGTAATCAGTACCAGGGCATCTGAGTGGAAAGTACCAAACGCACCCAGACTGTACCACTGTAGTGAAACAGGCCTGAGCATAACCGACTGCACTGCTCCCAGGTCCGGACCAAAATAGGAGCAGATTGTTTACTTTGAACGCACATACTTCTGCACAGTGTTATGAACAACACACATGCAGTCAGTTTGCTGCCTGGACTAAAGCAGGACTAAACCAGGTCTAAGAAAGATCTAAAGCAGCTCTAATGTCGGTATAGCTGGACTTCACCGGGTCTAAAGTGGGATCAAACCAGAGTTGCAAAAACAAACCAGGATGAACCAGCTTGCACCACAGACTAAATCAGGAGTAGGCCAGGACTAAACCAGGACTAGATTAGGACTAAAGCAAAACAAAAGCAGAAATAGATCAGGACTTGAACAAAACTAGACCAGGGCTAAACCAGGACTAGAACAAGACAAAAACAGGACTAGATCAGGACTAAACCAGGATTCAACCAGGATAAAACCAGGAATAGGAACTAGACTAGGACTAGACCAGGATTAGACAATGACTAGACAAAGACTAAAACATACCTTTGGACTCAACCAGGACTTAATTAGATATGACAAACTCATGCAGAACTCAACCATGTCTTAACCAGGACTTGAACTGGGAGCAGCAAAAAATTGACAAATGAGCAGGCTCCAAGTACGTCTAAACTGAGCCTAAACCGGGATCTGAAGTAGGGACTAAACCAGAACCAAACCAGGTCTAACCCAGCAGCACCGTGCAGTCCTCAGTGTTGGATCAGGACTTGAGCATGTTGTCACTAGCTCCAGCCAAAGACCAGAGACAGGCCGTGGTGCCAGAGAGTGCCAGGAAACATGCCGCGTTAATGAGGCAGATCTGGGAAGGACACTATTTTTAGACCGCCATACCTTTGCACAGAGGAAACTCCTGAAAATGTGAGGAGGAGAAAAAAATACAACCAAAACAAACCTGGAATCTGCAGAGCCTCCTGAAACCACCAGACTGTGCATGCTAATGTGGGCTCTGCAGTCCCACTAAGAACAATATGACAGTAGTAGTAGTAGTAGTAGTAGTAGTAGTAGTAGTAGTAGTAGTAGTAGTAGTAGTATTTGAATTTGAATTTGAATGTATTTTTTTGAGTAGTAGCAGTAGCAGTATTAGTAGTAGCAGTAGTAGCACGTTTTCATGGCTGAACAAAATGTCTATTTAGACTGAAATATTAACTGCACTGTACAGATCTAAACTACAAGGTTAGTTAGTTAGTATTTACGCAGAATAAGACAGGATATTTTGTTATTTGTGGAGGAAATTATGGTACAAATCATTAAATTACAAACTTAATGATTTGCTAATTACGCCTATTCAGATCGATTCTGTTTTGATTAATCTTGCAGCCTTATCTTGAATTATTCTCTGTAGCTTTTTTTCTCCAAAGTTTGAACCTCATGTATGACGTGTTATGACTATTGCGAGCCTAGAGAAATATTTCGTCCGCCACTAGAAGACCTCTGCCCCACTTGGCTGGACTAGGCTGAGGACATTCTCTGAGACAGGCTCTGGGACAGTCTGTCTGGTCCGGTGGAGGTCAACATAACCCGCCTGGACACATGCGCCTTGAGGTTTGACAGCTCATGGCCGATCATTGACATTTAACATAAAAAAACAGTCCCATTCTGAAACCACATGCTATTACTGGCGGAGGATTGGTTGTAGTCCAGAGCTGATCATTGACTATTAAAAATGACCAAATCGCGATTAAAATGTGAACAATTGCACGACACTGGATTAAAGGACACATATAGAATAACCTAAGCACATGGCCACTTAACATAGTAAACAAGTTAGCGTATTAAGCTCTGCTCCTCCACTGATTTGTCCAAAGTCTTAAGACTCCGTGAAGACATTGCAGAGGTAAAACAAATATTATTTCTGTTTATTAATAATGTTTTTAGCAGTTTTAGATCCTCCTCAGTCTGTGTTGAAGCTGCTCTGGGCGTTAGCTGCAGTGTTAGTAGCAACAGCTGTATGTGGAGGATGCTGGCCTGATCTAATCGCCAAACACGAACCAAGACGATACTCTGGATGGGCGGCCGATACCAGTGTCGAATGTCAGGGACATCCCTGGTTAGAATCACGATTAACTAACTCAGAGCAGCATTGAAGCTTAGGTCAATTAGGGAGAATACGTTTCACTAAAGACAGTAATAGAACCTTAAACTTAACAGTGCTATTATTTGTTGTAGGCTATTGTTATCCCTCACATTCCTAACAAAGCCCATACTGTGTACATGTCTAATTGTTTCAAGAGGACTGCTTTGTGCTCATATTCACTGATCTAAGGCCGTCGTGAAATCCTAATACCCCTGTGAGGAAGTCTGAGTGAACTAAAGTGTTCTCACATGTATACCCCAGTGCGTACGTCCACTTTGCTCTATAACAACAGCAACAACAACAACACACAATAGCAACCACAACAAACAATAAACAACAACAACTACGGGATGTACCAATTAAATACTTGCTGGATGGGATATCAGCTTCCAAATATCGGTTCGGTTACTAATTACTGGGAGTAGTTGGCCCAGGAAGTCTTCAGATGTCTTTTATTTATACAAAGATATTCTGTAGTTACTTAAGAGATAACATTTGTATCACTTTTGTCTTATTTTATGCTGTTTTTAATCTCTGCACTGGTTTATACTATAGTACTATATATCGAAATCGATATCGGAACTGATAAAGCTGGATTAGTGCATTCTGAGCAACAATGTCAACAACACACAACAACACACAACAGCAAACAACAGCACCACCACAACAACAAACGATAAACAGCATCTGCAACAATAACAAACAAAAACACGCAACAGCAACAACAAAAACAAATAACATTGTCAACACCACCACCAGCAACAGTATCGCACACCAATAAACAACAAGCAACACACAACAAGCAACATCAACAACAACAGCAGCAGCAACAAAAACAACATAAAACAATAACAAAACCAATAACAACAACACTACAACTTCAACACTACTTCAACACTGCCAGCAACAATAACACACAACAGAAACAATGACACACAACAAACAACAATAGCAACCAACAACAATGACACACAACAACAAACAAGAACGACAACACCACCACCAGCAACAATAACATAACAGCAACAATGACACACAACAACACCACCAACAACAACAATAACACACAACAACAAACAACTACACACAACAGCAAGCAACAACAAACAACAATTACACACAACAGCAAGCAACAACAAACAACAATTACACACAACAGCAAGCAACAACATCAACAACAACAGTGGCAAAACCAACAATACCAACAATGCAAAAACATCAACATTACCACCAACAACAACATTAGCAACAATAACACACAACAACCTACTATGTCAGCACCACCAACAGCAACAATAACACACAACAACAAAACACAACAACAGCAAAACCAACAATACCAACAACAGCAACAACATACAACAATGTCAACAACAACAAGCTGCTCCAGATCTACCACAGAGATAATGTATGTGTGTGAGTGAGTGTGTATTTTGTTGTGCGAGGGGAAATACCACACATGTCTGAACACAGTGAGCAGTGGCGAGACAAACACCATAGCCCTACTCTGCAGCCAGTCCCAAAACAGTCTATGGAGGTGCAAGAGTTTTGAAGCCAAACCAGGAAGTTGTTGTTAGAATTACAGTGAAGTCCAAACTCTACTGTGGCCCCTGAAAGTTGTGAAAAGTGCTTATAAACTCATCACAGTGAATAGTTCTCAGAAAGAGGAGTAGGTTTGTAGTTAGTTATAGGCTACTGCTGGCAATGCAAACAGCTCTCTCAACTCTCTGAGATATTTTTGTCAATATTGCCCACTTCTGACAGTAGATTGTGAAACGTCTGTCTCTCAGGCCTCAACTAGGAATAGTGTTCAAGTCTTGAGCAGAAAACAGGGAGAGGGTTCCAGGTAGGAAGTTCACTCTTTCTATTGTGTTGTGAATGCTGCCCTGCGAAGCCAGACAGACTAATTGTATTCCCATATTGATAAAGCTTTATTACGGGATCTTCGTGTGAACACAATGAGGGAGTTGAGGAAAGTATGCATCTGGGGTGATGGTCAGAACAATAGTGTGAGGAGGGGCTGTGGGCTGAGATAGTGCTGGACATGCTGCTTCCCCCTCTCTCTCTGTCTCGCTCCCTGTCGCTGTCTGTCTGTCTCTCTTTCCCTCTCTCTCTGTCTATCTCTGTCTCTCTGTTTCTTTCTGTCTATCTGTCTGCAGGAGTAACATGAACCGAACCATTAAGTCTGGAGAGTGGAGAGGAGCATGCTCAGTCTAATTCAATCACGTAAGATGGAGAGAGACCTGTAAGATGTGGACAAGAAACAGAGATGGACACAGAAATGTTCTACCTAAGTGGAGCCTTTAGGATAGTAATGGGAGATAGCATTCATGCTTCACAGCAAGAAGGTTCCTGGTTCAACCCCTGACCTTAACATAGATTGCATGCAGCCTATAATTACAGATGACTTCATTTGTATATTTGAGCAACAAGAGTAAAGATTAACATATTGACCTCACAATATGCACTGAGTGAGCCACACACCAGAAAGATCTAGTCCTGGTTTTAGTCCTGTTTTAGTCATGTTTATACCTGGTGTAACCCTTGTTCAGTCCTGGTTTTAGTCCTGTTTTTGTCATGTTTATACCTGGTTTAACCCTTGTTCAGTCCTGGTTTTAGTCCTGTTTTAGTCATGGTTTGTACCTGGTTTAACCCTTGTTCAGTCCTGGTTTAGCTGTAGTTTACGTTTAGTCTCCTCATGTTCATTCCTTCAAACTTCTTAGTGCAATGCTGTCTTTGATTCCTCTATCTCCAACATCACCCATTCTTTTAGATATTCATATTACTAAATCTTTCCTAACATTTTTTGAATATGCAGTAATATGACTTGACATGGTAATAGAGTAAAGACAGGTTTTACACTGTCAGAATGCCTCACACTATAAACCCTAAGTGAGCCAGAGTTAATATGGTGTCAAAATATCGGTGAAAGTGGATTTCCCTGTGCCCGTCAGCGTGACAGACAGCACACGGGAAATCATTCATTATTTTCCACACACGAGGAGGGGGGAGGAGGAGAAGGGGAGGCGGGACTGTTTGTCTGGGAGCTCTGAGCCCTCGGCCAATGGGAGAGCGGAGGAGAGCGGGTGGGTGGGTCCTAATCCCCTGAGTGACATGTTATTGAGTCTGGAGCCGAGACGGTAAACAAGTGTCTCTGCTCCCGAGCTCCAGGGCCACAGGCTGTAGAGGCCCGTACGGGGGAGGGAGGGTGGAGGGAGAAGGGGGGGGGTTACCATGGTGATTAAGCACGGCTTTTCCATTGGCACGCACCGTGAGTTAAGGGGAAAACATGACCAGCAGGGACAGTTCTGGTAACAGCAAAGGAGGCTAGTAAAAGGCTATGGAGTTCTGGAAAGCTTTGGTAATTAGTTAACAATTAAAAATATTTGGATTATTCATTTTATCTGTTGTACACATTTAATTTCATATAGATATATATTCTAAATCTACAATGCTATACTGTGGCTAGTTTAATATGTCATGGACAACTTCCAAACTTCAGAAATACAAAAAGACCAAAAGAAATATACAATTCTTAATAATAATAACAATAATAATAATAATAATAATAATAATAATAATAATAATAATAATAATAATAATAATAATAATATTATTATCATTATTATTATTATTATTATTATTATTATTATTATTGTTGTTGTTAATAACAACAACAACAACAACAATAATAATAATAATAATAATAATAATAATAATATTATTATTATCATTATTATTATTATTATTATTATTGTTGTTAATAACAACAACAACAACAATAATAATAATAATAATAATAATAATAATAACAATAATAATAATGACAATAATAATAATGATAATAATTTTTGCCCCTTTCAAACTTTCTGTTGTTAAAAATTAATACATTCCAGACCATAACTTCTTTGTAGAGAATAGTTTTCATGAAGTTAAATCTTGAGATATGATTTAAATGCTTTGCTCATTGTAACAGCTGGTAGACCTGTCACAATGAATACTATAAACTAATACTACTGACTTATCGTTGAATACATGACAGATAAAACAATCATTTTTGTTCGTCAGTATTTATTGTGGCTGTATAAGTGCGGTGTTCTGTTATCATGGCAGGCCTAACAGCAGGACAAAACTCCAGCTTCCTCAGCCTCATGAGCACTTGTTTTGATTCACTTATGTTCTATCTAAAAGTATTTCCGTCGTTCACGCTACCTCACTTATGTACACTTAAAGACCATAAGGGTCCATTCTGCAGGGGGAAACGGAGCCATCTTGTGTAGGCTCACTTAGGACGCACAGTAGTACAGAGAGTGGGCACGAGGGAGGACGTATATGCAGCATAGCAAGACTAGGAATTAATTTGGACTAATCAAGGACTAAACTAGGACTAGACCAGAACTAAACTAAGACTTGACAAAGATTAAACCAGGGCTAAATCAGGGCTGAGCTAGGTCTAAACTAGGACTTATTAAATGGAACTAAACCATGACTAAACTAGGTTTTAACTTGGACCAAGCCAGGATGGAACTAGGACCAAACCAGGACTAAATCAGGACTAAACTAAGATTGAACTAGAACAAAAAGAAGTCTAAACCAATACAAAACTAGAACAAAATGAAAAAAAACAAAAAAACAAAACAAACAAACAAAAAAGGAATAAACCAGGACTAGCCCTGGACTAACCCAAGATAACCAGGACTGAAGCAGGTCTAAAATCAAATCAAGAGTACACCAGAAATTCAACAGTCCTGCACAAAAGTGGTAAAGAAACATGGCCTAAACTTGGAAAAACACCTAAAACAAGACTTCTAAAATAGGAATAAACTTGTACTAAACTAGGACTAAAGCCAAAGTGTACCAGGAAAACAACCAGGACTTAAACCAGGACATAATAAGAATCACCAATTGGAGAAAACCAAGACCAAAGCTAAAGCTAAAGCCAAAGCTCAGACTCAAGACAAACCTGTATTCCGTATAATGCACTTGCAGCCCTACAGAACCCCATTGTTAGCGTCTGTTAGCATCTGTGGCTAAAGCTAACGTGTCGGCGTGCTCTCAGGTTTCAGCGCTGGTTCCTCGAGTTGTTTTGTGGATCTGCAGCGGAACGAGAGATTAACATTCTCCGCTTTGAGGCGTCTGTGGCCCAGAACATTCTGGGGATTCCTCTCATAGTGTCAGGACTGAGGATGGAGGGATGGAGAAAGAAAGGGAGAGAGAGAGAGGGCGGAAGTTAAATGGCATCAAGTTTCCCCACATCTGTAGAAATAGACTGTACAGTGCTATGGTATGGAAGTACGATATATTGCTGAAGAAATATAGAAGATAAATGATCATATCAAAACAAATGATCAAACTAACAGGATTATCCACAAAAAATATTCTACATGTTCAATATTGTTAAAAGAACAAACTGAAAAACAACTTAAAATCCCCCATTAGTACAAAGAAAAAGTCCCCCCCTCCCTTAAAAATTATTCCATCTGTCATGTATTGAATATTGTATTAACTCAATAAACTAATTATTGTGCCAGGCCTAGTTCTCAATACATCAACATTTAGATAACCAAAAAAAACAACAACTTGATTTTAATTATTATATACTTGTAAACCAGTAACCGCTTGTAGTTACAGTAACAAAATGAAAATAGATCAGAATTTCAATATTTATTTACTTATTTTTTTCTGACTTATCAGTGTCTACCTTGTACTTTTGCATGAGCTACATGTCACTATTGAGACTAATGTGGCTGTTTGACTAGTATTTGTGCATTTGGTAGAGGACATGGGACAAAGTTGAAATTTTGCGCCACAATCACATTATTACATTATTTTAAGTGAAAACAACAATGATCCAGGCCAGACCATCATAGATTAGATTTTTCTGCGCAGTCTGACCATTATTGTCTAACGTTTTATTGCAGTAAATTATATTATTGTTTTTTGCCCCATCCCAAATCTGGACTAGACCTGAACTAGACTTGGACTAGACTTGGACTAGACCTGGACTAGACCTGGACTAGATCTGGACTAGACCTGGACTAGACCTGGACTAGACCTGGACTAGACCTGGACTAGACCTGGACTAGACCTGGACTAGACCTGGACTAGAGCTGGTCTAGAGCTGGACTACTAGACCTGGAATAGACCTGGACTAGAGACGGTGTGTGGACTGAGACTCTTCTATAAATAGTGCTGATCCGAGGCTTGAAGTTGTTTGGTTGCCCCCTGAAAACAAGCAGACTTATATGGCTCTTTCTCTCTCCTCTCTCTCCTCTCTTCTCCTCTTCTCTCTTTATTTTCTGTCTTCTCTCTCTCGGTCTTTCTTCTTCCTCCCTCCTCTGTCTGCTGGCACGAGGACACATGTTTGGAATGTCTCTTCATTGAGGAATCTGTTAAAATGCTGCAGAAGAGAGAGAGTAGAGAGAAGATAACATAAAGGAGAGAGGCGAAAGGGAGAAACAGAGAGACAGAGAAAGAGAGAGTAAAATACAGGAGAGAAGAGAAAGAAAGAAAGAGGAGAGTGAGATAGATAAAGAGAGGAAAAAGAAAGGAGAGAGAGAACGAAAGGAGAGAGATAAAGAGAAGAGAGAGACAGAGAGAGAGAAGTTAGAAAGAGAAAAGAAAGAGGCAAGAGTGAAAGAGAGCAGAGATAAAAGAGAGAAGAACTTGATCCAAAAAATGAGTGTACAGTTTGCTTTGGCTGCCCCCTTTTGGTCAGGTTCCAAAATCCTCTCACAGACTGAGGTCATACTCAGGGTACTTATACATGGCTCAAGTACTACTACTAAAATAGTACTTATTTTTCTACTACATTATCATATATATATATATATATATATATATATATATATATATATATATATATATATATATATATATATATATATATATATATATATATATATATATATATATATATATATATATATATATAATCTTTTTATTTTAGAGTAATAAAACTGTCACTTAAGCCTGGACTGAACCTAGTCTAAACCAGGATTTAACAAGGACTAGACTAGGACTAGGTTTACTACCAGATCTAAACCAAGACTAAACCAACAAGGTCTAAACCAGAACAAAACACCAAATCAAGGATAAACTAAGTCAGATTGGTTCACACTAAGGACATGAATTTAAATTATTGTTTCATTAAAAATTACCGTACATTAATTTTTAAAATCCAAATTTGTCGTAGCACGCAATGCAACCAGTTTATAGTATGTTTATTGTACCATTACAGCTGTAGGGAGCAGGAGACTGTTGCCATGGCACGCTGCCTCTGCTGAGCAGAGGCAGCGTGCCTCGTCTGGGCACTGTGGACCCTCCTCAGTGACCCTCACCCTGAACAAGTAAACACGTATTGTCCTCGCTCAGCCCCAAACAAAGACCGCAGATGGATTTCAGAATGAACCTTGACTTCAACACTTCCTCTTTCACATAGCACTGTTCCTCATGCATTTTCACACGCTCTAGATGCCTTTGTTTTGGTCACAATTCATGATAAACAAGTTTACTGCACAGTGTTTAAGTGTAGTAGTAGTAGTAGTAGTGGTGGTAGTAGTAGCAGTAAAAGTAAACTACAACAGTGCAGGAATATCACTTCATTTGGTTTTGATTATTATTTTTATTTTTTTTAAAGTAAGCTCATATCTTTTTTACACATGTAATTTGAGAACTAATGCAATACTAGACACGTCTGTATGTGTCTTAGCCCCCACTTACAGTGATCATGGTTTGACCTGTATGTAGACTCAGAAATCACATTATAATCAAGGGTAAACAAGGGTAGTGTGCAAACCTAATGATTTATAATGGAATAACAGCCGCAACAGTGTCTCAGGTGATTCAAAAGCTGGCAGTTCAAACTCCGCTTGGACCAGTGTTGTTGACTCTGTTGTCTCCGTAGGCAAGACACATCACCACTTTGATTGAATGTGGTGTGCTTGGTTTGTGGTGATCGGGGGCAAGTAGTTTTTTATGCATATGGATTTCTGTATTTCCAGACAGTCTGAACCCTTGATTTCTGATAATTCATTATGAACACAATCCTTCGCACAGTGACTAACCATCCTCTCTCTCCCTGTGTTACAGTGTGCCCGGAGCAGTGTAAGCATGCCTGCACAGACCAGGGGGAGTGCTGCCACAGTCAGTGCCTGGGCCGGTGCTGGGAACCCCACAATGACAGGGCCTGCTCCGCCTGCCTGCACTACCAGTACGAGGGCCGCTGTGTGCCCCAGTGCCCCCCGGACACCTACATGTTTGAGGGCTGGAGGTGCGTGACGCTGGAGCAGTGTGCCCATGTCCACCTGCCTGAGGATACCCACTTTGTCATCCACGACGGGGAGTGCATGTTGGACTGCCCCTCAGGCTTTATACGGAATGACTCCAACCGGTAAGAGGCTAAAACCTGCAGTATGAGTCGATAGATTCTGTTGTAATGTTCAAATGCAAAGACATTGAGAGAGGCTTTTTGGGTGCAGCTTTAGTGTTTAGTGTTTAGTGTTAGGAGGAGGGTCCATGGTACAGAAGGATTTATCTGGACAGTGATTTCTGGATGGGTCAAAACATCATTTCAAAAACATTTTCAATCTGAAGGTACTGGTCTGCGGAGCCTAGCTCAAGGACATGTAAATTGTAGCTACATTTGGAGAGAAAATCGTTGAAAACTTATTTTCAACAAATGCAATGTTTTGGGTAAAACTTGGTTTTAAAATTAAAGCTTAAAATGAAAAACACACACTTGCATCATGGACATGAAGAAATGCATATGATGCAGCTTTTAAGATAAAGGCAATGGATCTGGCATCAAAGAAGGTACGGTAATAGAGCCATTCCAAGTTTTGGCAATGAACCTATGGTTTATTAATGCCAAATGGCAGCGGGAAGAACTTAGTCAATGTAAAAACATAACAAAAGCTTTCAGAGGAAATAAAAGCAGCAGCAGCATGTTGGTGCTGTTTTATCAAAACATGCAGGTATGTTTATCCTGAGTTACTGTTGTGTTGGTGCTTTGTTGATGCCCTGTTAGTGCTGTTTTATTTTCAAAACATGCAGGCAAGTTCATCCCGTGTTGATGGCGTGTTGGTGTCGATTTTCAGGCACAGTTAAAAAAAAAAAAAAGTGTGTCTTAAATTAAAACAAAAAAAAACTTGTTGTTCCGTCTTTCTGTGTAAATATCTCATGTTACAACATCAAAACCTGCAGTTTATATTTAGGTGCGGCTTACATATGTACAAAATGTATTTTTGCTTTTAAAATTTAGTTGGTGCTGCTTATATTCAGGTGTGCTCAATAGTTTGAAATTTACGGTAATGCTATTACTGTGAATCTTTCTTGAGGTGGCAGTCACCTGCATAATTCCACTGAAATTAAGTTAAAACCATACATACAGAGATAAATACGTTTTATACCATATTGTGGAAGATTATAGCCAAAGGAACAACATTTCCATGGAAACAAGCAAGAGGAGTCCCTCCTTCAGGCCAAATAAGAGTCAGGTTTATGGAGATGAAAGCCTGCTCACAGTGAGGATTTATGTTTTTCTAAGGTTTTCAGTGCAATAAACCAAATGCTTCTATTTTAGTCAGACTTCTTTTCCCACAGTTAATTTTCAGGAGGATTAGTCTTACGTGGAAGAAACATGTTTTTGGGTCAGGATCTTGGTCAGGAATACCTAGCTGGAGGATTCGCTTCATAGTTTGATAGTGTGACTAGGGAGCACTCAAAGCTCTCCTCTCTCAGATGTGACCCTTTAACAGAACAGTCTGAAGACTGTGACCCCTGACTGCTGTAACCATGTCATCATCCCATCCGTGTAATACCGAGTCTCCATAAACGCAAGAGCTGTTCTATATCTCTGCTCATATTACCACATGAGAAAAGTAATTTTAAACATAATATTCATATGATATGAATTTGCTAATATATGTCATCAATGCAGAAACTCCATCTAAAATACAGGAACATTTACACACTAGGAAGACATTCATCAGCTTAAGCCTTCATTTAACAAAATAAAGGTCTTCTTCTTCTTGTTCTTCTTCCTATTATTATTATTATTATTATTATTATTGTTGTTGTTGTTATTATTATACCACATAAGTCAAATCTGCTCCCTGTGTCCAATCAGTAAAATTATAAATTTTGCTAAATGTAATAAATAGAAAAGACTAGCCAAGATTTAGTCAAATTTATCCATATTTTAGTGAAATGAGTAATCTGAACTGTCATATTCACTTTAAGGGCAGGTTCAATAATATTGAGATATTTTTGTGGCAGTATATCACGTCTCAAAATGTGGGATTGTTGTTTGACAGGCCTATCCTTGACCTAAACTAGATTAGACCTGCTCTCCTCTCAGAAAGCCTTGTTCCACTCGACTTGACCTTAGTTTATCTGTCTGATTTTACAAGGCTCTCGGTGTACTCTGTCTCCAATGTAGTCCCGGAGGTGGAAGCAGTGCAGACTATAGGCCCAGGAAAGACCCAAGCACCTTGTGTATGCAGTGAACTTATCAGTCTGGAATGAGGAGTGGGCTGGGGGAAAGTTCAGGCACAACCCAAACTGCACTGAAAAAAACATGCATTCTTCATGTATTTGTACACTTAGGTCTATGTTGTATGGGAAAGTGTCTCTAGAATACAGTTTTTAAACATTAGATAAACTATTTAACTGCCTTTATAAGGTGAAGATGGTTAGTGGGAGATTTGTGCATGCAGAATTGTTTTGGGATGTCGATGCCAATGTTCCATCAAATCTGGTTTAAGATACGTTCATTTGATATAAGCAGACTTATAGGTCTGTGTAAAGTCTGATCTGCTGCTTTAAATATGAATCTTGAATCACTGTGATTTTTTAAATCTCATAATTACATTCTTAAATGAACTGTATGTAGCCTGTACTGTTATGCAAATAGAGGGCAAGTTTTTACAGAATATGAACAGGCCACGCCTCATGTGAAAGCTCAGAACCTCCAGAATTCACTCACTGAGCTGCAGAGGCTGCACTAGCACTGACTCATGATTGGCTGCAGGTGCTGGAGTTTAGGTAGTAGATCAGAGAGATGCTTTGTAGATTTAAATCAACTGGATTTCAGCATTGAGACTGGCAACACAAATGACAGACTGATATTGGGATCATTCTGCTTTCTGATTGGATAATCATCTTAAGAACCAAAACATCAAATTCTAACTGTATATGTCTGTTTATGTCTGCAGGCCGCTGTGCAGTGCGTGTAACGGCCCGTGTGATAAGATTTGTCCCTCTGCGGTCATCGACTCTGTGGACGCTGCCCAGTCTCTCAAAGACTGCACTGTCATCGGAGGTAACTTGGACATCAACATCCGCCATGGAAGTGAGTACAACTAAAAACTACTGCTACTTCACATAGACACCAAGCACCTACCCACCCAGCCAACCACCGACCCAACCATCCGCCTGCCCATGAAGCCAAGCGCTACTATTACACATACACATTACCTGCAGACCACAGACCACACACATCATCAACCACTATGGGAGTGCATACAGCCCACCCTACACGTGCACACCAACCTCCCAACCACTCGCAATCACAAGCCACATGCACACCACAGCCACCATGGAAGTGAGTAGACCCACCCCTATACGTACACACCACCTGCCCACCTGATGCATCTGAGCGTAAACAGTAAAGCACAAATACGACGGTCAGCTACAGTGCCGTGCAACACATTTGTTACTCGGTGCGGGCGGGGTGGGTCCAAATAGAAGCTCAACTGTGTGTCACTACTGGACATCAACATACACACCACCCACTGAACTCAACCAACCACCTACCCAATCAACCCACCACCACCTCCATACGAAGAATACAACAAATACAACAGATGCAAAATAAAATGCACTTAAGAATACAATCTGGACATCAACATTCACCCTGGGAATGAGTACAGCCCAGCCTTAAACATACACATCCTCCAATTGTCACACAACATTTTTTGCATAACTCAAAGTGCTATTTGAAATGTAGCTGTACTTTTGTATAATGCCATTTGTTGTCTGTAAAACTTACTGTCGAACTGTTCTGAAACTTTAGCAGTTTACGCATATTTCTTTTGGAGTTTAAATTTGTTAACAACCAGATCCTATATAGTACCTCCCCATACACATACACATACAAACACACAACAGCACAACCAGGACATCAACTTCCTGGGAGTCTTAATATAAATGAGTTGGAACATGGATCAGAAACAATCACTGCTGTATACAAGAATATATTACTTTAAACGTCTATCAGTGAACATGGTTGGGAATCAGACCTCCTCTGTTCACTTTTGGATCTGGTTGGAGGCCGCTGGGAGCTGCTGCTGGGAGGTACAGAGAGGGCCACAGAACCACCAGGACCTCCAGCCCCTTTAGGCTAACCCAATTATCACATTACAGTGTAAGCTCTCACTCCGCAGGCTGGATCAGAGCTTAATCCATGCATATGAGGCCTGTGGATGTGAGCATTAAGAGACTGTCTGAGGGGACGTATGGAATCAGTCTGGGTTAGGCCATACATCACAACTGGTACTATGAACTGACCAGATTTTATATGTGTTTCATCAAAGGTAAAAAAGGTGTTAAAGGGCTCATGTTACAGTATTTTCTGATCAATGTTATAATGTTGTTTCCTCATCAAAAACATTAGAGGAGTTTTTTTTTCTGGTTCATTCATACGTTTAACAGACAAGCCCTGTGTTCTTCTCTCAAACTCCGACTCTTTGAACATGTCTTTGTGGTAAGAGGATGAGATGTATTTTTCAGATGATAGCTTTGCAGCACCACTCACATCAAGTTTAAAATTTTTAATCAAAATAATTTAAATTAATGTAGATATTAACCTTTTTGCATTTTAAGCTTAGCTATTCTTGACAAAATTGACAAACTAGCTTAAAACTTTGATTAGATTTTGCCTTTAGTAAGCAAGTAGATCACAATTATAAGCAGATATACATGCAAAAATTTAATACTTGAAGCAAAAGCATAGCAAATCTGTGTTAATAATACTTATTTCATTCGCTGCCCTGGAAGTGAGCAAGAGAATTATAGTCTGTGTTATCCCCTCTGCTTTTTTAAATCCTTTTCACTGCAATAAAACAATGATATTTTGAGATGTTTCAGATTAGTAAATAGCTATAATGCTAATATTACTGTACCTCTTGCAGTTACACAAACATATAAACCAAACCATTTAAAGAAAGTAATTGGTGAAACATGTGACACAATGGTATTCTTATTTATATGTATAAATGTTACAAACTGCTGAATGTTAGTTGCTGATACAGATTCTGTCTCTTGCATAGACAACATTGCATCAGAGCTGGAGAGCTTCATGGGCCTGATCCAGAAGGTGACGGGCTACGTGAGGATCCGACATTCCCACACGCTGGACTCTCTCTCCTTCCTCAAGAGCCTGCGCCAAATCGAAGGAAAGCAGCTCCTGGACAAGTAGGCCCCCTTTCACCACTACTTTTTATGTCCCAGTCTATAAAGGAGGAAAAAGTATACACTAAATACATAAATTAACTGATGGATATATTGTTACCTCAAAATAATTAATCTAAAGTAAAAATTATTTAAAAAATTTCCAATCTCCAATTTTCCTGGAATCCAGAGTACACGCTTCTTCAATATTTTACGAACATCACCGGTCACCAGTGAATTGACAGGTATGTTAGCCAGTCAGAGACACACATGGTGTGTCTGTATGAAAAAAAGACTGCTTATGCGGAAAAAAGAAAGGAACAAAATATCATAGGGGACTGAAAAAAATCGTGGATTTCTGCAGAATCAGTGAGTGAAGCACTAGCAGTTAATCTTAGCTAAGACATTTGATTTTGTTTATAAATTTCAGGTTATCAATTTCAGCTTCACATGTCATTGGAATAAAGAAATCTGATTGGACGATCATGTTTGGTTCTGGCTTGAGACGCGATGGAGGGAGTGGGGACCAGACTGATATCCCTCTGTATAAAAAATACAGAGACATATTATTCTGGATTTTCTAGACAAAACTTCAGTCAGTTATGTATACCATGTGTAAATGTATAAAATTCTGTTTTTACTCTACATAAAAATTAGTACTGTGATTTCAATTATGCCTTTATTAATCATCATTATGATTTTTGAATCACTGAGTTCACTATTCCAATAATTTTGCTTGAATTTTACATTTTTATTAAGGTTAAAATTTTACATTCATAATGCGAATTTAGATATATTTATGTTTTTACTTACCTAAGATCTAGGTATAACTAAAACACTATTTTTTTTGTTTTGTTTTACTTTTTATATTTTAGAAAGCTGCTTAAAGCTTAGTCTCCTGGTTATAAGCCCTGGCCCTAGATGAGTTGTCCAAAGTAGATCTCCTCTTCAGACTCCTTGTCTGGCATCTCGAACCAGAAGCAGCCCCTGGCTTTGGTCATGCTGTGCCTCTTTTGCCCCTGTCTGAACCCAGGTGGAGGGCAGGTGGACGAGGTGGGAGGGACACACGGCTCCATCAGCTTTGGGATATTGTAGATTTCCTGGGTTTCTGGACAAGTTGAACTTTCAGACTTGACTCTAGGTTCGAATGAGATCCAAAGCTCCACATTTGGGCTTGCATTGCTTCTCAAAATGCGATTCTTTCTCCGGTTGCGTCTTTTCTTCTTTGGAGTTTGAAGCTCCTGATCTGGCTTAGGCTCCACTGTTTGTGTGTGGACTACTGGAGATGCTAGAAGTTGGGTGTGGTCATTTTCTGTATAAGGGATTTCTTCTTTTGGGGTTGTGACACTATTGCCAGTTGAAAAAAAGCTTACCGGTAAATAGCGACTTTTCAACTTGTCCAAAGAAAAGTTTGAATACAGGTTCTTCTCCTGGGATCTCCGACCAAACACCGCCCTTTTCCTTTTTAGAATCGCACTTGATCTTCCTTGTTTTTGGGAGCTCTGAATGTCTGCTCTTCTTCATTGAGTCAGAGGAGCCAGTTCAACAATGTTTGACTCAAGAGGATTATTTTCAGACACCATAGCCTCTCACTTGTCTTCTGTTGGAGTCTTTCCACTATTTTTGTTGCTAGTAGAAAGCTGGTTCTCCAAAGTAGGCCTGAAGAGTAACCTGTCCACTTATCCAAAAAATACCTCCACTTTTGGTTCATCAAACGGCAGCTTTAAACCCACACCACCTCCTGTCCTTTTAGAACTACACTTTGGTTTAATAGTATTCTGCTGAATTGAAGGTCCATTCACCTTATTTGGCTGAGGGTTGAACTTTGCTGGAGGTGCCTGCTTATTTTGAATAACTTGCCTCTCTTCACTTTCTTCTGTTTTGATCTTGTTCAAGACGTAGATTTTCAAAGGTCTGCAGATTAAGTCCTCCTCCACTTTGTCATCATTCATCAAAGCGTGTCTGAAAAAGTGTTCAAAAATAGCCTATATTCTAGTCTACAGCTACAATAATTAAGTGCATGTTGAGTAATTTTGCGATCTCTCCTGGGCACTATTCAAACCTACCTTATGGTTAGCTGTACAATCCTATCCAAAGCTCAGCCCACAAGCCTACATCACCTATGCTCCCACACAGCCATTTTCCATAAATATACAAAAGCAAGAAACAAAACAACACAGTGCAACTTTACAAATCTGATGCGATATGCAGTACCATAGTTTGATTAGCAGGATGGTCGCTGATTGTAATTTGATAGTGCTCTGAAGAGGGTCAAAAATGGAACCGGAACTTATGAAACATAGGTACAGGTATTGCATTTTTTAACACTACTTCCTGTAATTTTTTTAACTTTTCTTTCAAACTTTTTTTCTCCACACACTGCCACTTAACTAATGGAAAAGTCTGCTAAATATTTACCACAGGTACCATCCCACCAAACCAAGTCATAATTAGAAAAACATGAAAACCTGTTGGATGCACTTTAAATGATAAACCAAATATAAGTCTTTAGTATTTCGGCACAGTGCACTTTACACACGGCTGTTTCATCTCAAGAGTGCAGCCTGATAAGTTAGCTAAACAGATAGTGTTGTGCTATCAGTGTCCTGTTAGCCTGGATCAGCAGCTCATTCAGATACGAGGCTGACTTTTGGCTGTCGGTCAGAAGCAGGGGTCATGGGAAAGCCAGTACCCGTCTCCTCACTCTCTCCCAAGGCTTAGGTTACACCCGAGGAATGCCCATAAGGAAGGCATGTATTTAATATGGAGGTGTAGTACAGCACATGTCCTTTCAAATGTCACATGTCACATGAACTGGATATCAGGGAATGCACTGACATCATGCTGCTGTCATGAAAAACATTATTTTCATTTGGAAAATATAGAGACATTGAAATTACTTTTAATTAGTGTTGTTATCTGCAAAAAATGAAAATAAAATTGATTCCTGTACTATAAAAAGTAAACACTGAAAAATCTATTATGCTGATGATTTTATGTTGATCCAAAGCAAATAATTGGGCATATATGATGATATTTCCTAATCTATGTTAGAATATTGTTTCCTCATCAAAAACA
This sequence comes from Periophthalmus magnuspinnatus, assembly GCF_009829125.3. Lineage (NCBI taxonomy): Eukaryota > Metazoa > Chordata > Actinopteri > Gobiiformes > Gobiidae > Periophthalmus > Periophthalmus magnuspinnatus. The sequence goes on along the minus strand of NC_047131.1, from coordinate 13,052,814 downwards.
TACCCGGAGTTATGTTTTGTTTCATTCACATTTAACACACAAACCCTGCAAATTTCAGCTGAGTTCTCTTTCAAATGGAAAATATTAATGTGGTAATACAGGAAGTGCTCCACTGTGTTTTTAAACTCCATAGACCTTCACTAGAATCATTTGGCAGTTCCAGGGCTGAGATTATCCAATCTCTAATAAACAAAAGGTAAAATGCTGTTGTTAATTTGGAAACTGAGTTCATGACATCATAAGGTCAAACAGAGCATTTTGAGTTTTGGAGATGTGGACAGAGTTACTCAAACATGTAAATAAAACAAAAAACAACTCCATCTATGTTTTTGATGAGCTAGAGCATTCTAACATTGCTCAAAGCTCACAAGAGTCATTTTTTTGCATAATATAGAACCTTTAATACATTCTACATAAAATATAAAAAGGTAGACTATATTGATTTAATATACAAGTAAAAAAGACGACATAAAACATTCATGTATTTAAAGTCAGCATTATGTTTTGTGTAGGCAATGCTAAATTGCTTTTAATTTTAATTTTATTTACTGTGTTTTAGACTTTTATTACATTACAAAGCTTTACTTCCATATGTATCTCTAAGCGAGTACTACAAGTAAATACACTGACAATACATGTGATATTAGGGTTGAGCAATATGGCAAAAAATATCTCATTAAATATATTTCTTGTGCACTTATTCACCTCAAGAGGTATATATATTGTATCTGTATGTTTCTTCTGAGAATTTACTCTTCGCTGTGATTGAATCTGGCTATCACTCATGACATGGGCTGACCAATGAGAAGGGAGGGGACAGAAAGTTAAATCACAGTCATTTAAGCACAGAGCATTGCCCCCTCCTCACTGAAGAAAGAGCTGTGAGACTATTATGTATTGTGTCTCTTTCCCCAGAATGTACTCGTTTTCAGCCATCAACAACCTGAACCTGCAGTACTTGTGGAACTGGACACAGCACAACCTGACCATCGACAAGGGGCGCCTCTTCTTCCGAATGAACCCCAAACTGTGCATGTCCGAGATCCACAAGATGGTGGAACGTACAGGCATCACAACCAAGCAAGAGGAGAGTGACTTCCACAACAACGGACAGAGGGCCAGCTGTGAGTACTGCATCAAAATACTCTAGCAGTGTAGGGCCAGCTGTGAGTACTGCAGTATGTGTGAATTTTGAAAAGTGGGGCATTTATATTACAAGTTAAACATTTTGCTAGGCATGGCGTCACAACCCATAGCAACAACCCATTTTATGTAGACGTAATTGATGTGGGGCATTTTAAATGTTGGTCAAATTGAATACCGTAAATTTCGGACTATAAGCCTCTACTTTTTTCCCACGCTTTGAACCCTGTGGCCTGTACAACGGTGCGGCTAATTTATAGATTTTTATTGGCTAATGGCCACTAGGCGGCCTTCTCTAACAGTAAATGCAAAAGTGAGAGAGACGTGGGGAAATTATGCGCTGAAGAATACACTAGTTTTGATTTTGAAGTGTCATTTTGCCCATCATGCACACACCCTCATCATGGAAAACACACGAAGAAATGCATATGATGTAGCTTTTAAGTTAAAGGCAATGGATCTGGCATCAGAGAAGGAAATAGAGCCACTGTTGTAAGATTGGCATGAATGAATCGTTGGTGCAATGTTTGAGGCGGCAGCGGGAAGAATTTATAATCTCAAGCAGAATCTTGTGGCTGATGTCTAAATGTCCTTTTAAAGTAAAGCTTCAGTGGTTCTGGTCTCACATCCAGACCTTTTGTAACTGTTGCATTTTGTCCATAGGTGAAAGTCACATTCTGAAGTTCAAGTCCAACCACACCACGAGCTACAGTATCTGGCTGAGCTGGGAGCACTACCGACCTCACAACTACTCGGACCACGTCAGCTTCATCGTCTACTACAAAGAAACGTATGCCCTAAATACTAAATACTACATACATAGTACATACATATTACATACATATTATATACATCCATACTATATAGATAGTACATACATAGTATATACTACATATATAGTACATAGTACATACATACTGCATGCATCCTACATACATAGTACATACACGTTGCATACATTGTGCATACATACTACATACTAGTGTTGTCACAACACCGACATTTCAAACTAGATTTCACTGTTGCATTTACTACAAACTCGATACTAGTAGATTTTGTTGTGTGAGTTTCCAGCAGAATGAGGATCTCAACACTGCCCTCAGTGCAGCACAGAGCAGGCTGCCTGCTGCTAAAAACAGTCTCATCCCTCTGCATACAGATAAAAACCTACTTTTTCTCAAAACTGTTACCACAGCTCAGTGTGCGCCCTCCCTCTTACCTCCTCTCACTTCCCACCGCTCGTATTCATGCCCTCATATACAACCAATGCCCCGCCTGCAGCCCGCTTGCAACCCGCCCCGTGTACATTAAAAAGGCTGCCCATTGAAATGCAATGTCACTATAAACTATGGTTTTAGGCCTACTTTACCGGTGACAATATTGGATCAGCACCTGAGAAATAATGCTTTTTAACAAATTAATTAGACTAAGAGACTAATAATCATTTAAAATCAAGTGAGAGTTTGTGTCTTTTCCATCCTCTCTTTCTTGCTTGCTCTTGCCTGTGTAACACACAGAGGAGCAGGGTGAAGGAGCAGAGCAGACAAGGAGGAAGACAGACACAGATAAATCAGCTCCCACAAGAGATCCTGGACAGAGGGACAGACATGTTCCCTCCTTGTTAGGCTGTACAATGATGGGTGTTTTATTACAATCTGACTCATATTCACATAGAAACTGCCTAATGAGAAAATTAATTTTGGCCTTAATGCAAAGATACAGCTGTACCTTGGAGACACAAGATGGTGGTCAGCCTTTCATAACACTCCACCGCACCACCCCTCTATGTAGGCTATTGATCTTTTTTCTTTTTTTTTTTGCCAAATCCAACCTTCAGGTAACTCATGAGACGCATGGGTCTAAAGACAACCTGCACATGACTAGTCCGTAGCCTTTGTTTTGTTGTGTGTGCATGTGTCACTGTGCTGTGAATACACTGGAATTGTTTCTTCATCAAACAAATAAAGAAAACATTTCTTAATATTAGATTATTTCTACAGGCCTATTTAATAGCCCATATCTTAAAAAAAATAAAAATAAAAAAACTATGAAAGCGCATTGGGTTGCAAGATGTGACCAATTAGAAAAAGTTGATTGCCAGAAAAAAAGTTTGAGATCCGTATCTGATTTTCGATACTTTTGACAACCCTACTACATATACTGACGTTGTCCATCCCTTCACACTCTTACATATTTCTGCGTCTTCAGTCCTTTCCAGAACATCACAGAGTTCGACGGGCTGGACGGCTGTGGCTCTAACAGCTGGAACATGGTGGACGTGGATCTCCCTGATGACCAGAGCGTAGACCCCAAAGTGACCCTGCAGCAGCTCAAGCCCTGGACCCAGTACGCCATCTTTGTGAAGGGCATCACTCTGCAGGTGGACCGGCTCCCGGGGGCCAAGAGCCGCATCGTCTACATCCGCACACGGCCCTCTAGTCAGTAAACTGTTAACTGATATGTTTACTTCTATTAGGCATTCAAAACAAGTTACATTAAAGGGCCTATATTGCACAATTTTTGATTTATGTTATAATGTTGTTTCCTTATATCAAACAGACATGGAGTTGTGGTTTGTTTCATTCACACATTGTTCATTGTTTCATGTTACAGTACAGTACAAGTTACAGCTGTTGTTTTAACCTAATTGAAACTGCTTCACTCCTGCATCAGATAGTGATTTTCTGTGACAATATCAATTGAACAAAAGGTAAAACAGCTTAAGGCTATTCTAGTGTATTGAGTAAAATGGTTAAATTAAGCCTAAAAATAGCTGTTAACCACTACATGACATCACAAGGTGGCACAGAGCATTTTGAGCTTTTGAGATGTAAACAGACTAATAATAAAGTGTTACTCAAACATGTGTGAATGAAACAAAACACAACTCCTGCTCTGTTTTTGAGGAGGTAACACCATTATAACATAGCTAAAAGCTCACAGCAGTCATTGTATGTAATATAGGACCTTTAAATAACTATAACTATCCTTTCTTACACAAGGTTACATATTTTTCCCAGTAACACGATGGAAGTATTAGTGTTGTTGATTTGGGCTTCCACTTAAATTCCCATCAGTCTTATCAAATAAAAATGTTCCAAATCATTTTAATTTATTTTCTATTTATCTTCCCGTCCTTATCTAACAAATAAATATATTTTTTTAATATTTTTAAATATAAAAACTTGTCATGTTTTTGACTTGCAATTGCTTTTATGTCTTTGCTACTTTGAAACACCACAAACCACATTAATCAGATTCAATGATTGCAAATTATTTCCAAAAAATCTTTACTTAAAGGCACTGTACCTGATTTTTAGTTTGCAGAGGTCCAAAGTTATTCCTCACTTACCTCATGCATTCAGAGCATCATAATTTGGCATCATGGTAATGCTAACAGCAGCTATCATACTAGCACTTCCTACTTGTCTGACAATAAAACACTTTATAATGAGATGTAGACAGTACACAGCAAACTTATTTTAACCACAAGAGCTGCTTCTACAATATTTCTGTAATGGGGCAAGACACATTTTCCTGAAATACTTGGGCTGGGCCTTTAAATGAATTAATTTAAATGGAGTCTGTGTGTTTATTTGGGACTCCAGAAATGATAGGCCTATTCTAAGCCCCAGATATTGATTCTCCACCAGGCGGGCTGTGGGGATTAAACCTTCAACCTTCCTGTTAAAGAGCTAACGTAAACAATGACCTCCTTTGTGATTCCAGTGCCATCGATGCCTAAAGAAACTCGTGCCTATGCCAACTCCTCCACCCATCTACTAGTGAAGTGGCTTCCCCCAACCTTCCCCAATGGCAACCTGAGCTACTACCTGGTGCGCTGGCAGCAGCAACCCGAGGACCGCGAGCTTTACCTACACAACTACTGCTCTAAAGGTCTGCTTCACCACCACACATGCACCGGTTTAAGCAAGCTAAAGAGGGGAGAGATCTACTTTTTATACATGTACAAAATGTTACGTTTACAATGGAAACACACCTGAAGTTTTCTGTTTCATGGATCTTTACGTAACCTGCCATCTTACTAGTTTAAAAAAGTACTATAATCACAAACAGAGATGGGACAAAGATGGGTCATGCACATGAAGTTTAAAATCTTACATATGGTTTCTTAGCATTTGGTTACAACAACTCTCATGCATAAACTAACACATCCGGAGGTCCTCTTTTAAGTTTTAAAAATCCATACACTTTCTGTCCCATTATACATTGTAATATTTTACTGCTTATACTTCAATCTATCTTTTAGCATCCTGTTGACAATAACAACACTGCTAATTATTATTATTTAGTTTCATTATGTTCACTCCATACATAAACAGGTTAATTTTAAACTGTTTGCAGTGGGCCAAAATTATTCCTCACTTACCTTATGCATTCTAAGCATCCTAATTATTCCTCTTATTCATTCGTTTAGTAGCGCTTTTCACATCTCTCAGAATCCAGAGCGGGGTTTAGCTATGAGTACAAGGCACAAGGTAAGTACAAGGTAAAAAATCAGACAGATAATCCTGTTTGTTTTGTTACACAGAACTAAAGACCCCTATCCGCGTCCCGGCAAATGGCCTGACCGAGCAGGAGGAGAACACCAAACCCACCAAGTCGGACGCGGCAGAGAACGAGAAGGGTCCGTGTTGTGGCTGCCCCAAGACCCAGGAGGAGAAGGACCGGGAAAAGGCCAACCGCGTTTTCATCAAGGTGTTCGAGAATTTCCTCCACAACGCCATCTTCCTGCAAAGGTATAGCACCAACACGGCTCCACATTAGTGTTGTCACGATACTCACATTTCAAACTTGATTTTGATACTAAGGAATAGATTTGATACTCCATACCGATTCTGATACCACGGTGATAAACAGTAGTATTTTCTTTAATATTCCCATGTGGCCTTATATCTGTGTAATCCCTCAATGGTCCAGGTACGTTTCATAGCGGTCCATGGGTGTTTACTAGTCTATGTGGTTTTGTTCTGATACAGCTCCAGATAATGAGGAAAGATTAATTTCAGTCCTGTGAATATGACGTGTTTAGTTCCATGCCTGCTCAAATGAGTATCTAATTTTGGTGCTAGTTTTAGTATCAATGAGCATCTTATTTTCACTTTTTTTGACAACTCAAAGTTTAAAGTAAATTTTTCACACACAAATGGGGCTACAAAATTACACTAATTGTTTGTTACACTATGGAGCTTTTGCAATCAATATGATCTTTGTTATGTGATATCCATTTGGCAGCAACAAATATTACAGTATCAATAAGAAAAATAAATCATAACTTTCCATGGTAATCATATCCATAACAGCCCCTCCTCTCTTGATCTCTCTCCCGTGTGCAAATGTCATGGTCTATATGTTTTTAATGATTTTTTAATAAAACCACAGCTGCCTTATAGTGCCCAAGGGAGGGTGTAATCCTGGGGATGACCTGAAGGAGGGCGTGGTGAGCAGAGCAGAAAAATGGGTTTGATATGGGAGTTTTTGCTGATCGCTGCTCTAGTACATATTTTCTGAGTTAAGAGGGCTGCGAGGATGTACATGAATTCATCTGGGAATTTAAAAGAACTGGGGAGGTAGTGCATTTATTAAAAGTGACGAGATTGCCCTCTGCATTTGACTCATGCTTCAGTGCTGATACTAAGCTAGGTTGGATTATTGTGTATGTTTTGTGGTGATTGGAGAAGCCCAAAAAACAACCCAAAAAACAACTACAATGCAGTCCTTCTAACCTCCATTCTGATCTGGTCAGACCCAGGACTCAAACTCAGTACTTCATTACATCATGTGTGTAGAGTGAGAGAATAATGGACTGCTAAATTGTAACTCAGAGGTTGCCAAACTTTTCAGACCACGACCCCCAGTGTTAGGCTGGTGACCTGCTCAAGTTTTCACAACAGAGAGTGTGTGTGCTCCACAGCACTGCCTTTGATCTTAAGTGCTGTCAACAGAGAAAACAAAACTGAAACTTAAGAGCATGTAAGTCCACCTGAGGATCAGCTGTGCTTCTCTGGTTCATTTGTTTGGGCATTTGTTTTGAGTTATAACTGAATAGATGTCCTGTTTTAAAATAGGAATTAACCGAGTTATGCAAGAGTGTATGCGATAGTGGAGACACACGCGTGCTCCGTGTGGCTCTGCACCAGACCCAAATCCGGACAGATCAGTTTTCAGTTTATTTCAATAATCATCCTACGCTTATTATTACAATTTTATTTTAACATATGAACTAAAGTAAAACATAAATAATTGTATTCATATATTTGAAAATAAAATCATTTCTGGAAATCATCTCATGACTCCTTACCCCCTCCCAGAGGTCGCGACCCTCATTTTGGGAACCACTATTGTAAATAATTACCTCACGTGCATGTTACTCATTGATACTGGAACATTTAATACCAGATCACATGTCTGCATAAGGCTAAGGACGAGCCGCACCAAAACTGAGACAGGAAAGAGGCTTTTAGCTGTTTTGCTTCACAAAAATGGAATACACTGCAAGGAAAAGTAAAACTTGAGGCACTGGTTACACAATTGCAATTTAATAATCTGGTGACGAACTTTTATATACACACTTGCTTGTGTTTTTAATGTTTTATATGGACTTGTATACTTTTTTTTTTTTTTTTTTCTGTTTGTATTGTATTTTAAACATGAAAAAGGGAGCCCAAGTGTCTCCTTGGGTTCCAATGTATAAATAAAGATAAATAAATAAATTAGTGTTAGTGTTAATAATAAAGTGTCTTCTATTATTTATATCCTTTTAATAATTTAAGTAAGTAAATTAAGACCAAAATACTAACGTGGGAATTGTTAATGCACTAAACCTTTCAATAAGCAGTATTTAACTTTCTGCATGATTCCATGGAAACAGAAAGTGAAAACCATACTTCGGAACATTCTCCTTGTAGATAAATCAGTTTTATGCCATACTGTCAAATATTATAAAGAACATTTCCATGGAGACAAGCAGGAAGAGGTTCTCCTCTAGGTCAAATAAGAGTCAGGTTTGTGGAGATGTGAGCCTGCTCGGAGTATGGACACATGTTTTTCAGTGCAATAAAAACATCCAAAATGAAAAATAAAAACACGTTTTACTTTACTTATTTTACTTTACTTTACTAGCATACTTTTTACTAAAAGTTTTTTTGTCTTTAACAATGCACTAGACTTGAACAGCAAAAAATAGATCACTGTCTGAAATGAACTAAGACTTGGGAACCATAGCAACATGTTTATTTTTCTAATCAGTGTCTTGGGTGATCATTCAAGCCTTGCTTCAAATGTTTTGCTGTAATACACAGTAAGCTTATTACGGTATTTTTTTGGCTAAAGTGACAAAAATCTGGGCCTCCACCTGATGTTTGAAAGCAGCTAAACTGCTCTGAAAACCCTCCAGCTGACCCTCCTCTGGCTCCTCTCTGCAGCAGCGTCCTCACACAGTCTTACGGCCTGGTGCTGCTCACAGAACATTTGAGCTCATTTCACTTTTCACTGACGGGCTTTGGCTTTACAGCAGCTCCTCTTCTGTCTGTCACACTGAAATGTTAGCGTGTTAGCATGTTAGCGCGACTGGGCTTTCCCACGGTGCTTGTGCCGGGCTGTAGGATCAGGTCTCCTCCACACCACAGGACCTGCAGTCTCTGAGCAACAGGCCACAGTGGAGGGTGTGTGTAGAGGTATTCATAGTCTTATAGTAGCAGAGGTGTGTAGTACTCTGACTTACAGTTACCATTTTAAGAAATTGTACTTTTCTAGCAGCAGACTTTTACTCCTACTTGAGTAATATTTTTTATTAAAGTAATAGTACTCTAACTTGAGTAAAGTTTTGGTTACTCTTCCAACTGTGAGCAAGTTGACAATATGAAATGAGTTAAACATTTGTGTTTCTTGCACCGCTCCTCCAGAGATTTAGTCTCATTTTTATTGTCCTCTGGAAATACCAGATTTTGTGCATAATTTAATGTTTTATCCTTCACATTACATTAACATAAAATTATGAATCAGAAGTTATGTCTTGACAGTTACTCTTTAAGTTACTTTTACTCGAGAAGTACTTTACCCAAATACTTTTTTACTCTTGAGTAATTTCTTGGACCGCTACTTTGTACTTCTACTTGACTAATATTATTCTGAAGTAACCTTACTCTTACTTGAGTAAAATTTTTGGCTACTTTATCCACCTCTGAATAATAGTAATGAATAACCAATATCTGATAGTAACTAGTTTCTTCAAAATAATGCTTTTTTACAAAAAATTTTAATGGAAAAAAAAAAAATTAAATTAAAAAGCTAGAGTATATTTTAGTGTTAATGTAAATCTACTTGTGCAGTAGTCGCTCAGTAGTAGAGCATTAGCCCATGTACTAGTGTTGTCATGATACTAAAATTTCAAACTCGATTTCGATACTAAGGAATAGACTTGATACTCAATACCGATGCCACGATGATGATAAAAAACACTCTTTATTTAAACAGTAGAATGTGATTTTCAACATTAAATCATAGTACTTTCTTTTATTTTCCCACATGTTCCAGTAGGTTCCATAGTGGTCCATGGGTGTATACTAGTCTGTGTGTCTTATACTTGTTCTGATACAGCGCAACATCATTCTAAAGCTATTCAGGAAATGTTCATTTCTGTCCTATCAATGTGACTTATTGATACTTGCTAAAATGAGCATCTAGATTTAATACTAGTTGTAGATTAGTATCTGATTTTTGATTTTTGATTTTTGACAACCCTAACACGTACCCAATTTGATCCCTGTTTAAACCAATGAATACTGTTGTTGTGTGCTTGGCTAAGACACTTCATCAACCTCGTCCAAATATGAATGTAGTGTTGAGTCTTATTATTAGCCAACCATTACCAGGTAGGCCTATGTCAGATGCCCTTTTATTCAGTTGGGTTATGCTGTGAGCGTTACGTCTCTGCTGCTCCGTTTGAGGCAGTTACATAAAGTGTAGGTCACTGTCACTGCTCTCAGACTGTCTGGCCAAGAAAACTCACTTATTATTTTTATATTCAACCATTTTCTGTCTGGCTGTCCTGTTTTCCAGTCTAATAATGTTGCGGGGGAAAATGCGTCCAGTGCATCTGTGTGTGTGTGTGTGTCCACTGATCTGTCTGACCTCATCACTCCTCACTACACCACCGGGAGCAATATCCCTCCGCCCGCTCCTATGAGACACATACACGTCTGCACTCGTTTAAGGTTTAGTCTGGGGACAGTTCCACTTGTGATCATTAATATGGAAATCAAAGTTTACCCAGAGATTAAACCCTGGCGGTGTTAGAGAAGAGGAGATGGAGAGGCTGAGGAGGTTGATGATTCTACTGCAGGGTTGTAGCTGAAATATGGATAAAGAAGAGGAGAGGGAGTGCATTTGTAGTGTACTGAGAGAGAGGGAGAGAGAGATTAGTTGAGATGTAACATTCATTGTACTTTGTCTTCCAAATACAACAGTAACTCTAGAAATCCATTCACTGTACCTGATTTTTACTGTCTTAAAAATGTGAAAAGAAAAGGTTCATTTTAAACGTTTTCAGTGGTCCAAAGTTATTCTTCACCTATTATTAGATTATATTGTATTAGAGTTTATAAGCGCTTTTTTCACAACTTTCAGAGAGTAGAGTGGAGTTTTGCCATGATGGTAAAGCTAATAACAACTAACATGCACTTCCTGATACTCTGACAATAAAATAAAATGTCATCCTAATCCTTCAGACTCCTGTGTATTTTTAAAGTCCATAAATCTTCAAACTTTTGATCAGGTCAGCCAGTTAACGGCAGCATGTTTTTAGCTTGTAACAAACTGCTTTCTTTTTCACTGTGTCAGAGATACAGCCGTATACAAGACTACTGTGACCAACAAAATGTACTCACCCTGATTAAACTAATGTGTGTTTCAGACCTCCAGACCGTCGCCGTAGAGACGTCTTTGCCGTGGCTAACAGCACACAGGCTAACGTGTCCGTGGGAGTGGGGGACAACAGCACAGACGGCCTGCCCGCTGTCAGAGAGTTCCCGTTCTCTGAGGATAGGAGTAGCTCAGAGTATCTGGACATCTGGCACCTGCGGCCCTTCACCCTATACAGGATAGATGTGCACGCCTGCAATGAGGAGGTGGGACGCTGCAGCGCCTCCGACTTTGTGTTTGCCAGGACCAAACCAGCAGGTAAAAGCAGCACACGGTTAAACTTGCTTAAAATAGCTTCAAGTAATTATACTTATTTTTAATAGTTTGACTGGTATAGATTGATTTTATAGTAACAATATATAATAATAATATATATATTTTTGTATTATTATTATTATTGTTACAATGGGCAAAATACAAATATAGAATCACAAAATAATAAGACGTTCACTACATATGAAAATTATTAAATTATTCAAATAAAACTACCGGTAGTTGGAATCAGACAATATCAAAAATGTTCTAAAATAGGGTCAGATCTTGCTTCACTGTAACCAGAAATACTGAGTCAAGTATCTAGACCTGGGTTGTCCAAACTATAGCCCGAGGGCCAAATGCAACCCTCAAACCATTTTTGTTAGCCCTCAGACCTCCTGCTGAATTGACCTGAATAAACATAGACAGTACTATTTACTGCAAATTTAAACCACTGTATCCTCCATAAAATTGCATTGCATTATAATATGTATGCACGTAGATATGGAATTAGTGCTGTGTATTTACCAGTGTTCGTTGTTGTCTGTGTGAAACAGAGAAAGCAGATGACATCCCGGGGCGCGTGCAGGTGCAGATTGATGATAAGGCAGAGGGCAGTGTGCTGCTGCACTGGCCTGAGCCCGTCACGCCCAACGGAGTGGTGCTTGTGTACGAGATCAAGTACAGACTGGGCCCTGAGGTCAGAACAACAAACATACATATACATAAATGCGCTCTGTTACATACACGCATACATACATATATATATGTATATATACATACATGGTGTATGAGATCAAGTACAGACTGGGACAGTCTCTGACAAGGTCAGAGACTGGGACTATTACATACACACACTATTATGTCTGACCAGAGAGGAGAAAGTTTTACATTTACAAGGACAGGCTGGACCACGAGGTCAAGTACTGAGACATACACATACACACAGTGTTATGTCTGAGCAGAGAGGAGAGAGTTTTACACTGTCAAGTACAGAATGGGCCCTTAGGTCAGAGACTGGGACTATTATACACTGTTATGTCTGGCAGAGAGAGGAAATTTTTAACTTGTTTCAAGTTAAGTTAATATCAGTTTTATCCACATTTATATATATAAAAAAGTTGGTAACTGATCAACAGTTCCTTTTACTATTGGAGCAGGTTGAGTGAATTTGAAGGACAAACATGCTCAAGTTGAGGTGATTTTATTTATACCCACTGGTAGGACTTGTTGAAGTTGGCTTCCATGCGTTTATTAAAATGACAATAATCACAATCACATTAAGCTTTATTGCTGTGCAAGTAACCAGAAATTCAATACATGCTAAGATAAGTCATAGAAAAGTACCCAGGCAATAAGTGAATACAGATATGGATGAATAAGATAAATACAGTCTGATGTACTGTCCCTCCTGCGTTGCAGCCAGAGAAGCAAGAGTGTGTGTCGCAGCAGCACTACCGCATCCACAGGGGGGGGCGCCTCTCTTTTTTGGGACCAGGGAACTACTCAGCCCGAGTTCGAGCCACATCTCTGGCTGGTAACGGGTCATGGACAGAGAGCGTGTCCTTCTACGTACCTCCACCCAAACGTGAGCGCCCCTCCTTGGGCAGTATATTCTCTGTGATCATAAACATGTTTGCACTCATATGTGCTGGTCCTATGAACAGGGGACCTGGAGAAGCTGTACCTGGTCATCATCCTGCCCATCATAGTGATGCTGATCATCGCAGCCATCATCACTGGGGTCTTCTACATGAGCAAAAAGAGGTGAGGGGTATAGTTAGTTATATAGTTTCATATTTAAATAAGTGAAATATTATCTTTTGGAACTGTTCACCATGTTTACTATGGTTTGATCAAGCTAAAAACACTAGCTGTTAGCATTCTAGTTGGTTGTGATATGTAGGTTGGAGCACTAGACAATGCAAAGATGTGTGTGAAGATGTGTGACATTCACTCGAAGAACTGCCCAGGATTACTCATAGATGTCAATAGATTTGTTAAAAAGAATTTAGCTAAAAGATGCAGAGCAGTATACCGATTTTTTTAAAGGATACCTAATCTGCAATCGACCTTTCAGAGCTTTTAACCATGTTATAGTTGTTGCCCCTTGTTTGAGTGATATTTATACTCTTTTTTTATAACGACTAAACATCGTTGCTCCGACCTACACCCGTTTTCACTGCCACCGGCACATGCCCACTGATTTTTTCTTACTTCATTCTCCAATTTTATTTTCTTAATCAGTGATACATGTAGGATTTAGCAGCATCACATAGCCATTTTGACACAAATCTGTGGTCTACAGCTATCCATAGGAGGAGTCAAAAGTATGCAGCGATTTGTTGAAATGATGTTTACGGTAACATACTGTAAAGGGGCAAGTGCAAATCAGTTTCTAATACATCACTGGCCTCCACAAAGTCATTATTAAGTCATTTTAGATCAAAATTGTGATTTAAAATGCCCAAATTTTAACATAAAGATCCACAGTTTTCCAAGAGTATAGGCTCTTTTGTTGTTTTTTTGAAAGCCTAAAAGTAATTATGCTATACAGGTGTATTACTATTACAACACACGAACCATGCCATTCCAAACCATTCCTAACCCAGACTGCTTCTCCCCACAGGAATAACGATCGCCTTGGCAACGGAGTCCTGTACGCCTCTGTGAACCCGGAGTACTTCAGCGCAGCCGAGAGTAAGAATGCCCCCTCCTTTAAAGTGGAACTTAACACCAGATCAATCTTTTTTTTGCTGTGTATATGGTTTTTGAATAGTATTATCTACTGTTTCTAGTCATTTTTGTGCAAAGTAGGTAAATCTGCAGCTTTGTTTAAAAACAGTCAAAATCTAAGTGGGTGCTGCCTCCAGTGGCCTCTGTAATTTACTATTTGACATTACAAAAGACAACCCTGATTAAAGGTGTTTCAGATTACAAACACCTGGCTGCAGGACCGGAGTTTGACGTGTGGATCCCTTTTAGAACAATGACACCCCCAGACCCCGGCCTCCTCTCTCCTCACTCTCCCCTTTAGCCTTTCAGACCCCGCCCCTCCTCCCCCCTCACTCTCCCCTTTAGTCCTCCAAGTACTGCCCAGTTTAGCTGCTCTATTTCAAATGTGTTTTGTGGGTGGACTTTAGGTGTTAAGTCTGACTTTTACCCTTTTTACCGCTGCTGTCTGTACTGACCTGAGGGTGCGCTTGTGTGCGTGACAGTGTACGTGCCGGACGAGTGGGAGGTGGCACGTGAGAAGATCAGCATGCACCGTGAGCTGGGCCAGGGCTCCTTCGGCATGGTGTACGAGGGCACCGCCAAGGGAGTGGTCAAGGACGAGCCGGAGACCAGGGTGGCCATTAAAACGGTCAACGAGACAGCCAGCATGAGGGAGAGAATTGAGTTTTTGAACGAAGCTTCGGTCATGAAAGAGTTCAACTGTCACCACGTGGTAAGAGCTAAGGATATTCTACTGTTTGTATGTGAGGTAATGTGATGTCAAATGGAACAGGGTTTGGATGTTCCATTTGTATTGAAACTAGAAGGTGAACAAATATATATTTTAGTTTTACAAAATATCTAAATATTTTGATTCAGGTACATTTTCAATAACTCTTGTTTTCCTGTGTTGTAACTGATGGTATTGTTGTGCTCTGTGATTGGTCAGGTGCGGTTGCTGGGCGTGGTCTCACAAGGGCAGCCCACTCTAGTTATAATGGAGCTGATGACCCGTGGAGACCTCAAAAGTCACCTGCGCTCGCTTCGAAAACCAGTGAGTATTCCATAACAGAGCCTAATACTATACCCCACTTCCATACCATATCCTACTACTGTACCTCACTATATACCATACCCTAGCCTAATACTACACCCAACTGTATCCTGCCATAGTCTACCACCGCACCCTACCATACATGACCATACCAAACCACACTTTAGCCTACTACCATACCCTACACTACCCACAGTCTGTTCTGTTCTATTCTACCTTGTGATGGCATGAAGCATCACAAGGTAATAGCTATTTTCTACTTTTTGCTCAGTACAGATGAGCAATTCCAAGGATGAAATTATCCAAATGATTCTAGTGAAGGTGTATGGAGTTTAAAACACACAGTGGAGCACTTCCTGTATTACCACTTGATGTTATCACTACGTGGAATCAACCTCTGAAGCCAAAATCGTATGATTCTTTTCTATGTATCAAATGTGAGATAAAACACATTGAGTTCATTGTATTCCTCTGTAGATAATGAATCATGTTGTAGCCAAGGCTGCTGTAACAGGATGTGAGTGTCCAGAGACCAGACTGAGACCAGGCCAAGGCCACATGCAGCTATGGGAAAGAATAAAACAATACAATCAGGCCAGGACAAGATGTTAACGTGTTCTTGATTTTAAAACCGAACAATTTGGTCAACATTTGGTGCCATAAATTCATTTTTTTTTCAAAACCAGTATAAAATGTGTCATGCCAAGTACTTTAATACTGATTCAGATCGAAATCCACTTTATTTATATAACACATTTATTAAAAAAAGACTGATTCTGATCAACTGTGGAATGGTAAGTTAGTCTAAATTGCACCTTTGATATAGCTGATGGCTTTTATAGAGTATTATTATTACAGGTTTAAGCCCTGTGTAGTCCTGATGTAGACTTGGTTTGGTCCTATTCTAGTCCTGGTTTAGTTCTGGTCTAGCTGAGGTTTAGTCTTAGTTAAAGGCATTGAACCAGATTTTTTGTGTGCCTTAACTGTCTTGTCCCAGTAGAGATAGGCTCTTGAGGTCAAAATAAGCCCACTGTGTACTGTCTGCATCTATTTATGAAGTGATTTATTGTGCATTAATCAGGAAGTGCATGTTAGCATGCTAGTTGTTGTTAGCAATACTGTCACGGCAAAATAAGGTAAGTGAGGAATAACTTTGGACCACTGCAACCCTAGTTCTGTTTTTCACATTTTTAAGACAGCAGTTTCCCAGTTATAATGTGATGTTAAGTCAGTTGTTTCTTCTTAGAAGCCTTATTTGTCATAATCATACAAAGAAAATTCAAATCCTGACCTCTCCCACCTCCTCTTTTGTCAGAACTCTACCACACAGGTGCTGCCTCCTCTGAAGAAGATGATCCAGATGGCAGGAGAGATCGCAGATGGCATGGCTTACCTGAACGCCAACAAGTTTGTGCACCGTGACCTGGCAGCAAGGAACTGCATGGTGGCTGAGGACTTCACAGTCAAGATAGGAGGTCGGACTGTTTAAAGGACAGAAATATGCCAAATATCAACACTAGACAAAGTGTTATGGTGTGGCTCCCTGTGAAAGGGATTAATGATGACATTTGCACATAATGTGTCTTATACAGCGCTATCCAGATGCTCAAAGTCACTTTGCAATACTGTGCATTATTCACTCCACACTCAGTGGTGGTAATTGTAGCCACAGCTGTCCTGGGACAGATTGATAGAAATCTTCTGGCTTGTGGGTGAATACTCTACTACTGACCCACAGCCACATCAGGTGTAATTAAATAGCATTCAGTGATAAACAGTCCCTAACCTCTTTGTTTTTCTTGTCCCACAGATTTTGGCATGACAAGGGACATTTACGAGACAGACTACTACAGAAAGGGAGGGAAGGGTCTGCTGCCTGTGCGCTGGATGTCCCCCGAGTCTCTGAAAGACGGCGTCTTCACCACTATGTCGGACGTGTGGTAGGTTCACACTGTGGTACTGCTGCTACTTCTAGTGATGACTATCTGCAACAAAGTCAATTCAAAGAGCAAATTGTTTGTAACTTAGCCATTTAAACAAGTTCTGCTGTATATATTACCTGACATTTACCGTGTCGTAGGTCCTTCGGCGTGGTGCTATGGGAAATTGCCACGTTAGCGGAGCAGCCATACCAAGGCATGTCCAATGAGCAGGTCCTGCGCTTCGTCATGGAGGGTGGCCTGCTGGACAAACCCGACAACTGCCCCGACATGTTGTAAGTACACCTCCTCCCACCGGCATATACCCCAAATACTCCAAAAGTATCCCAAACTTTCAAAAGAGAAAAAAACCCAAACATATTTGGCCTGTGTTTTATGGTGAAAATAAATTATTTGAATATAAATGGACAATAAAATACAGTAAGGATTGGTTAGCACGCTTCTCAAAGAGCTCAAAGTCATTCATTTATTTACACTGTGGTAGAGCCACAGCTGCCCTGGGGCCTCTGACAGAAGTCGGACTGCCTTTCTATTGACCCTCATAGTAACAGATGTGTGAAGTGTCCTGCCCAGAGACACAAAAATAGTAGTACCAGAATAAGAGGGGAATTTAAATTAACACTCTACCGCCTAAACTACTGTTGCTGCAGAATCAGGTTTTTTTTTATAATTAAAGTAAAATTAATTGAAATTTTGAAGAATTTGAATAAAAATATATAACAAAAAGAAGATTATTTGAGACAGAATCACCGAACATCTGGTCCTGCACATGCTTAGTTTGAATAGTTCAAAACAAAACTTTTTTTCAAAGCAAAGTTATTTTCTTAAAGGACCTGTACATGATTTTAAACCTTGAGTGAGATACACGTTTGCGTGTGAGCTTAGTCCTTTCCGCCGCTGTGATATTGCACCATGACACAGACACAAGTATCTGGGATGGTGT